>NW_027271356.1:715000-1201827 GCF_040938485.1 Diadema antillarum | reverse complement strand
CGCCTGTTGTGGATGGCATCGATGACAAGAAAAACTTTGAGGAGACCAAGGAGGCATTCAGATTACTGGGTAAGCTCTTAGAAAAGAATTAGAATTAGAAATAAATCAGTTCTTACTGAAGAAAGAGACCATAGTATGTACTCAAACCAAAGATGGAAAAATCTGAGCAGAGACTGTTGTTAGGAGCTCATGCAAAGTGTTTGAGCACCCCCCCCCCCCCCCCCCCCTCATCGCTGAGCACCTCATTTTGAGAGAATCTGTTCAGACTTTTGACCACTCATGGCTGCTGGTTTATCTCAACCACCTCATCCCTTTCTCCTCCCAGTTCCTTTCCTCCATAAAATTTGTGAGGGCACTCGAGTGCCTGCACTGTACTAGGGTCCAATAACATTTCTTATTCAGCAAAATAATGGAATTATGGACCTCCTTTTGAAAAGAAAAATGGTCTCCAAGGGCTATTTTTTCTCTCTTTCTCTAGACAAAGTAAAGCATTGTGGATGCCAAGCACTTTTAACCAAGTTAAGTGCCTCAGAGATGCGGCAGTGCTTTGGTTATGACATCACTCTGACATATAGTTATGAGGCTCAAGATTTGCGGAGAGTCTGTGGCAAATCCTATTAGAATTGTAATGATTTAATGTAAGTTGAAGGACTTCATCCACAGTGCACTTTTTGGAACAATTTCTGTTAGGCTTCAAAGTACAGTAAACCATTGGAAGTATAGTGCAATAGTCTACAGAAAAGCAAAGGTCAGCCCTCCGTGGGTCTTGTTCTGTTCAGAAATTTTTTGATCCCTTTTTTGACTCTAGGGGATACTAAATTTTCTGAGAAAGTAATGTTTGTTGGGAGGTTCCTGGCAGTGACATGTGAACTGTGTAACCTCTTCATGTTTATACGACTACAAAACCTAATGCTGTGTAGAATCGTGACTATTTAATTCCCCATAAGCGTATTGGAAGCTGAGCTGCCGTCTTCATTAATTCAATTCCATCAACAGAATGTTCTAAAGTTCTACCATGTCTTGACATGGTATCCACAGTTGAAGGAGGCGGGGGGGGGGGGGGGGGGGGGGGGGGGGGCTAGGTTAGTTGATCTGAGTGATGTACAAGAAGTCAAAAGTTTACACATGATTTAACCTGTAGATTGTTAGTGAATGACCTCTTTCACTTTCTTGAATCAAGTTCGGCTGATGTATCCCTGACAAGAACAATTAAAAGCCATCGTTTCCCTGATTTGAGTGCGTTACACGTGAACTGTATAGGCATTGAATTTAACAGGCTAACCTTGACAGCTCACATATTTCTGTTTCCATTTTGAAATCATGTGATAAAGTAGTGAATCAGTAAAAGTTTCAGCACATTCCTAAGATATACATGCCTCCTTGAAAATAATCTTTTTTCCTGAAAAGTGACTGCTCTTCAGTCATCACGGCAAATTCTGATTCTTCATATGGCTCCGGATCAGCAACATTTTAAGACATCAAATCTCTAGAGAAAGATGCTTCAATGATGAAATGTTCGTTTATCGTGGTTTGGCCCCCCCCCCCCCTTCCCTTCCCTATTAATAAGAAGTCCCATGAAATATCTTTCATAACTTTCACAGCTGAATGACATATTCAACCGCAACAAGAGTGGGTGAAAAAGAAAAAAAAAATCATAAAAGGGAAAGTTGTTTCCATCACAAAACCTCTCTCTAAAGAATTTGTCTGCTCGATAATCTGCAAGAAATTTCTCAACTTCTCTGAAGCCTTTCCTTTTTTCCCCTTTAGATTGTAAGAAAGTGTAGGGGGCCGACTGGTTGACACCCCAACACATTGAATGTGACGTAAGTCAGCCATTTAACAGGGGAACTAAATTTGCATAATTTATTCACACTTCCCTTCAAGAGATCTCTAGAGGGAGCTCTTCGAGGGATGGTGTCTCTGTCCTTGGACCCCCAAAACGCAGGAAATACAAACTGTCAGCTTAATTCCACATGTCAGCACTCTGGAACAGAGCTCCGGGAAGGGCTTTAGATTCTCAAGTCATGTTGTATATAACTGAGAGAGGGAGGGAAAATAAAAGATGCTTCATGGCAATGTCTTAATTCCTTTAAAATTGTCATGAAAATCTAGACTAGTACTTGCAGATTGTTCTGTCAGAGGTATGATTGTGAAAATATCGTGATTAAAATCACAAGGGACAGTTTCCCTATACTGCAGTAGAGTTTCTGCTGGTGTGTATCTTGGGCACAGCAGTGAAGATGCTGTCTGAATGTACTACAGCTAATATAATGTGGCATCAATTTAGCTCAAGTAATTTGGCAAAATATGAGAAGTTTAGTCCATTTGTAGAGATTTGAAACCATTCATCGGCTCTGCCACACAGTAGGAGATAGTTCAGCTACCTTCCCATCAACCTTCAGAAGTTTATGTAACCAGCAAATTATTTCAGAAGAATTTCTGCAGTGTCACACAGGCCCTTTAAAGGCAGGTCTTTGGGCATGTGTGACCGCTTTTGCTGGCAGACAGTCGCATGTCATCACATCTGACAGCCCAGGGAGTGGGATTATCAGGGTCAGCTGTAAAAAGACGTAAGAGACGGAGGCGGAAAGGAAATGGGCGGTGTGTATCCGAAACTGGGTCAGCGTACACTTCACGCCACATTTCTTTGGTGTCCCTCCACCCTGGTGTACCCCATACAGCAGGAGCATAACCGAGAAAGAGAAAGAAAGAGTAGAAAAGCGACAGACAGAAAAAATATAGATCAGACTCTACAGACAAGTGACATATAGGGAGACATACTCATTGAGGAAGATACAGAGATGGCACAGATAGACAGAAAACAAGCAGGTAATATGATGGTTGGTGATGTCGTCAATGAAAGGGGGCATCGCCTTGTGATTGGAATCTGCTGTGAAAACGTAAAGTTTTTACAGAAAACATGGAGTGAGTCAGAGCAACTTGATATGCGCTTGCCTCAAATTCGGCTTCCTCCCACTCAAACACGTCCGTCATCATCTCTCCATGAAGGCGAGGTGTGAAGGCGTATCAAATGGTATCCACCCATCCTCACGCTATTTATTCTAGCATGGCTGGACCTGTCAATGCACGGTACACACCCTGTATGTCAAAGCTGGGAGGTTCCACCTCCCCGGTCAAAGCAAGATCATTGCCAGCCATTCCGCAACAGCTATTCCTTTCAATTTCATATTTATACTTTGCTACCAAATTGTACCTCAGTCTATTGGGCTTAGGAAGTTAGCCAGGTACTTGTTCTTGAACCCTTAAGACCCCCTTCCTATCCTTGTCATTTGATGAAAATATTTCCTAAACGCAGTCGGGCTAATAAAAAGGATATAATGAGTTATGACTCGTGGAATATGAAAATAGATTCAGATTAAATAGGAGCAAGTCTCTTGACATATTTTGTTTTATGAGGAAGATGAAATGTGACAACATGAAATGTCATTTTACAGACCATATGGCTGAAATGATATTTATTAGTCTGTGCCAGTCTCAAATGTTACAGACATGCCTTCTGAATTATGATCATAAATTGATGCATTCTGTATGTTTTTTATTCTTCATTTTTCTATTGTCTGGCAATGTTTATTACTTGGGACATTGAACCACTTCTGGTCATTTCTTCTCCTTTATTTCTTTTTAATCTGAAAGCAGCTGAATGCTATATATAAAGGCATTCTACCAATTTCTACCCATTTCCTTGCTACACTGAAAAATGTGGAAATAATCTAACCATGGTTACTCATCATCTTCATTTCCTTAACCTCCTCGAAACCATCGTATCAAAATGATGATGGCATTGTATACAAAGTGGTCGCTGATGGGAGCGAGAGACTTACTGAGTTTCTGTTCGGAGCTGAGTCAGCTGCCACAACCAGACATGATGTCATGTGACTGGTAGTCTTCCTTCAAGTCTGTAGATAATTTTGCCCATTTCCTTTGGATGCCCTTTACAAGGTGAAACAAAAGAAGAAAGAATTAAACATCTGTGAAAGCAGGTCTGGGTCATGAAACTAGTAACGTCTTCTCGACAGAGGAGGTCCTTTATTCATTTTTTCCTCCCCCCTTCTCGATCCATGCATTCCTGTAATAGTGAATCAGTCGAAATGCATGGAGTAGCATGCTGGTCTTGTTTCTAAGCAAATATTTGAATTGGAATTGATAGGACTTCAAGGTACATACACATGTAGATGAGATAAATACTATTTGGGTTAAGGATTCACGTCTTATACAAAAAAGATTTCACTCCCTATGGAATTACAGTGCATATGACACACACAGTTAAGTATTAGTGTATTAAATCCATTATTACATTCAATTGATAGTTAGAGACAATATTAATAGTTTGTGCTGACCGGATGAATATATCATGATCACCACAACCACAACCATCGCTGACATATGAATTATGATTTAAGATATGATATCATTTTTCTGTCCTCTAATCCAGGCTTCAAGGAAGACATGATGAAGCAGATTTTCCGCATCATCGGCGCCGTTCTTCACTTTGGCAACGTGGATATCAGGCCAGACCAGCATGAGAGCAGCAAGATTGAGGTGTGCAAAAAAGAAGAAAAAAACAGAAATGTATGATTTTAGGTATTAAAATGATAACAAGACAGCTGGGAATGTCCTGTTGTGATATCTGATGAGAAGATAAGAAGACAATGAAAGCAACTACTGTAAAACATGATGTATTCGAGACATGAAATTTTTGCGAATTGGAGCCAACGGCCTTTTTTGCGCCATTAAATTTTTGCGAATTGCCACTGGCACTCTATGCATATAGTGCAGAGAAGAAATTTTCACGTGCATTTTAATTTCGCGAATCTTGGCGCTCACGAAATTTGTGAAATTCAAATGCACGCGAACATTCCTTGTTTTACAGTAGTTGCCAAAAATGATATGAGGAAGATCTAAGGTCAAGGTCAAAGGCCACCAAAAGTTAAAATGCCATCTTTGGGCCATAAATTCTATTAGGTAGAAAGTCCAATGATAGTGTTATTTGGTACCGATATAATGCATAGAAGTAAATCAAAAGATATTTCCTTTATGAAGATACGGTTTAAAGGGATGGTACAGTATTGGTGGAGATGAGAATTGGGCTTTTAACTTTTTGCGAGATACCAAGAAAACACTTATGATATAGTACAGAGCATACTATTTTAAGTGGAATTCAAAGTTTATATGATGAAAAACCGGTGTGGAATGACTGAAACATCCAAAAACAAAGTAAAACAAAGTGATCGTAATAAAGTGTGGGTCCCACACTTTACTAGAATCGCTCTTTTTTGGATATCTCAGCCATTTCAAAACCAATTTTCATCAAATAAACGTTGAATTCCTCATAGAATTACATGCTCTTTCATATTTCATAAGAGGTTTCTCATTATCTCACCAAAAAATGTTAGAAACCCGAAATTAGGTCTCAACCAAAACTGTACAATCCCTTTAAGATCAATCCTTGGTCAGTCAGTGGTGGAGATCAGTGAATCAATCAGAATATTAATGAAAAGCCACTTTTTGAATAGCACATAATAGTGGTTTCGCTAGTAACGGAGGCAGCCGACTGCGCAGCAGTTGGTGTTGCTTTGGTTTAATTGAAAATGTGTTCGAGCTGCTAGAGTTTAAGACCACCCACTTCAAAGGATATTGAGAAAATTACTGCTTGTACGGTGCGGAGACGAAGGCCTTCCTTACGGCAATGACATCAGCAGTGTTGACACACATGTATGTACCCCATCCATAGGTGTAAGCTTTCAATAGGCTTAATGTTCAAAATTGTTGTTGAAAATGTTGAAAATGTGATGTTCTTGTATTTTCTGTTTTTTTTGTAACCCCTCAGTCTGTCTCTGTATGGGTAATCATTCTATGGTGTCATGAATAGCCACAAACAAGTTCAGGTTTCTTTTAAACTTGGTGTATGTAAGCATGACTGCAATGCTGTGTGCAATGAGAAGTTGATGATATTGCAAATCATTTGATTAAAGGTCAAGGTCAAAGGCCAACGTTCTGATTTCCAACAAAATTGGTTCAAAACAAGATTGATCATCATTGCGTGGTCAGCGATAAAGATCGCTGCGAACTCTGCCGTCTCAGTGCAAACTCTTTGGCATATATATTGACCTGTGCATGGACTTGGTGTCAGGAGAAAAAAAAAGGAAGATGTACTTGGTGTTCCTATTGATTGAGTCCAGATATAGTCACAAGGGGGGGGGGGGTGGAATGGGAGATGGGGAGACTGTATCAGTATCAGTATTGAATATAAATCGCAAATTTCGTAATGGCATCAGTCAACGGCATGTGCGAATTCTTTTAAACAAGTTGGTGATGACACTTCTCCTTTAAACAGATTGGTTGTAGCATGCAGAGTTTGTTCACCTATAATTTTTGCAGACTCTTTTTCTTAAGGGTTCACAAAGTGATCCTCAGTCTGATTCACACGTGCAATTTGTCAGTATTTCCCCCTGTGTCATTTTGTCAACTTGATAAAACGATGGTTGATAACCGTGGCAGTCTGTGCTTGCAAATGAGGATGAAAATATGACTGCGGCACATAGCACCCAATATGCCAACATAAAAGAGAGGGGGAAATAGTGTATAGATATGATTTATTCACGTCATTTGTGGTCCTATTGCTCTCGTGTGAAGAATTGATCCAATTAAACTCAATTCCCATTTGTGGGGTATTTCTCATCAAGAAATTCTCAGTGAGATATTCTTTAAAATTACAAAGCATGTGGGGGGAAAAAAACCCATGTGCACAAAGTATGTTGAAGAAATAACATTTGTATATATCACATCATGCAAGTTTCTGTATTAAACTATCCTCCAAGAAGGTGGGAACTTCCATGAAGAGAGCGTGCCACTGACATTTGACATTAATTATGCTCAATTTGATTGAATCGTGTTTGTATATGGTGACACCTGCAGAAGGACAATGAGAATCTGCCAATCCTGTGCGGTCTGCTGGGTGTGGACGAGGACCAGATGTGCAAGTGGCTGTGCAACCGGAAGATTGTCACAGTTCGGGAGGTGCTGACCAAGCCTCTACGCCGAGATCTGGTAAGCTTTGTAGTCCCTGGACCTCTTGATTGTCCAGGGCTCTTCCCAAATTTTGATAGAAGATAACTGTGACAGTCATTTCCCTTTTACTAGTTCTGTTCCCTTATAGGAATCTATGCTGGTGTCTGTTTAATGTGTCTTAAAGGGAAGATAAACCCCAAGAACAATGTGGATTGAGTGAAAGCAGCAACATTAGTAGAACACATCAGTGACAGTTTGAAGAAAATCGGACAATCGATGCAAAAGTTATGAACTTTTAAAGTTTTGGTGTTGGAACCACTGGATGAGGAGACTACTAGAGGTTATGACGTATGAGTGGACAACAATACCAAGAAAATATAAAGAAAATACTACTAAAATCCATTTTTCATGAAAATTACAAATTCCATCAACTTGATATTGACATATGTTAAGGGTAGCAATTATTCCCCCTGCTTTCTGAAAGCGATTGGTCCACTGCTCTTTCATAATTCTAGAAAAGTGAATTTTTGTTGAATTTCCTTTATATTTTCTTTGTATTGTTGTCCACTCATACGTCATATCCTCTAGTAGTCTCCTCATCCAGCGGTTCCAACACCAAAACTTTAAAAATTCATAACTTTTGCATCGATTGTCCGATTTTCCTCAAACTTTCACTGATGTGTTCTACTAATGTTGCTGCTTTCACTCAATCCACATTGCTCTTTGGGTTTACCTTCCCTTTAAAAAGATCTTCGGCGTTCCTCTGATTGTAGTGGGTGGTTGTGTTTACCCTTTATTGTTGTTTTTTTATACTTTTTCTGAACAGGAGTAAGAAAGTTTCTACTTGTAGTTCTGCCATTTTTTGTTAGATGTGGGGGTAGGTACATGTAGGTCATGTAACAATTTTATAGGTGCATTTTAGGAGCTTGGAATTAACCACATTCAGAGATGTTCAAAGTTGGTTTGTCTCTTCTCCCATTCCTTGCCAAACCTCATATGCGGCTTGACCTTCACCATGAGCTTTTTACTTTTAAATGCCATACTCCCGTCCGTCACTCGTCATATCATCCTCCACTGCTGTGAAGCGTGTGTGATCCATCTCGTGGGTCTGACCTTTGTGAGCTTGGAAGCCGACATCAAGTGATGCCAAAGGAATTGCAAAGTGAAGGTTGCAACGAGAGGACAGTTGTTGCCAGTCCTGCATTGCTAGAGCAGGGGCAGAAATTTTTCTCTGCTGCATGGGCATCTTTCCCAAGGAAAGGACAGGTGTCTTCAAGAAGCTCTCAAGTGTCCTGTACTGCCAGACATTAGTCCTATACAGTAAAATCTTTAAGCAGTTTTGATAGTCCTATGACAAAGCTCTGCACAACAATGATATAACTCTCCAACACTTGCACTGGTCATCTTTGGGTTACTCCTACATCAGCCACGTTTGTACATTTTGCGTCAGGGCAGTATCCCTTCTTGATGGGGAAACATGTTAAATTTTGTGGGATAGCAAAACAGTGGTTGCTCTTCTATGGAGATGGGTGGGAATCATGAATGAAAGATTCAAGCAACTTATAGAATACAACCTATAAATCTATTTTTCAGTCATATCATGAATGGATTTTCTTTTCTTTCTTTCTTTTTTGGGTCCCATGATATCAGAGAGTTAAGAAGATTAACATTATCAGGGAAAATGTACCTCATTGGTTGCTGGAATTTTTCCACCTGTCTCACCTGACATTCTCACCCCAAAGATGAAAACATGACACCTTTTGTTGTTTTTGGTGCCTCTCCTGCTTACGTATTTCCGCCTCGTCCCGCGAGAGGGCAATGTGCGGTGTCACTAATAATGTGCAAGTTTGATGGAAATTACGTGTGACACCATCTGGGGGGGGGGGGGAAATAAGTAGGAAAGACATATAGCATGAATAAGGGCAGGTGCTTTGATGTTGTGAAACAAGCGGAAGTGAACCCCAAAGTGTAGATGTTTATCCAGCCCGCGGAGGAAGTTGTTCGGGTCTTATCGCCGTCAGACTGTTGTGGTCCCCGCTGACAGGTGGACCTAGCCAAGTCCACGGGTGCCCGGCAACACATGCTGGGACATTACCTAAATGGATTTTCAGCGATCACTCGCCGGTGAAGATCGCCATCTTGGGGCTGACGAGAATTAAGTGATGGGGGGGGGGGGGGGTATTCTCGATGCATTGCCACTTGAAGAGTTTTGCAAGTTTCCAGTGAACAAAAGTGAGCTTGTGGCATCTTTGATAAAGGAACATCATCTCAGATTGGTTGTACTACCCTCTTGCTTTATTACTTTTTATGGATTTTAGGGTCACAGGGTCAAAGGTCAAAGGTCACAGGTTATTTTGTGAAAAAAAATTGAAATTTCATGTTTTTCTCCATATCTCGCAAATGGTTTAAGGTATCTTCATGGAACTTAGTATATATACTTGTACCGATGGGCAGTGATTATCTAGGGAAGTTGGGGGTCATGGGTCAAAGGTGAGGGGGTCAAAGGTCAAGGTCAACTCCTCAAAATATCCCTACTTTCCTTATATTTATGCAATGAATGAAGGTTTTTTTTTTAAACTTGATGTATACATGTATTACCCAATATATATTCTGTGGGAAGTTTCTTGCCAAAAGGTCAAAGGTCAAAAGGTCAAAGGTCAAGTGAAAGTGCTTAATTGCACTCATCTCAAAAGTAACTCAAGGTATCATCATGAAACTTACATATTTATGCATGTTCAACCTAACAGTGATTCTCTTTGGAACTGTGAGGTCAAAGGTCAAAGGCCAGGTTTAGATAATTAATGCTATTTTCCCATTTGATACTGAAATAATACTTTTTCTCAATACCTTGAAAAATTACTCAATGCATAAACTTATAAAAGGGTTAAAAGTCAAGTAAAAATCATCAGTTCCCCAAATACCTGCACTCTGACATTTTAATCATTCATCCAATTGAACCTAGTTCTAGGAAAATGAACATTCAGCACATTTGTGTCAAACCTGTCATTTTAATATTTTGCCAATTGTTTGAAACTGTCATCACACATTGTCAAGACATTGTACTATAGACCTATTAGGAGAACCATGCATTATGGCGGAGGCATATCAGTCACCGTAGCGATATATCTAGTTTTTTCTCTCATACCACTTTCTGTGCCCATCCCCCATCTCTCTGTCTCTCTTTCTTTGTCTTTCTGCCTTTTTGAGGTGCAAAGATCACATCTTGATTGAAGTTGAATTCGTTCTCTGCAAGAAAGGATGTTTTCCATGGCTTTGGTGTATGGCACATCTGGTTCTTGTGTGCATTGAAGTCACATGCAGTTAATCACCTCATTCCCAGCACTAGATATCTTTGAGTTTCTCTCATTATGTCCCAGAATTTGCATTTTTGTTTGTTCTATAATTACATATGAATGCAAAGGAATGAGGACATATGCCTGTAACTTTGTCCCTAAAAGCAAAAGAACAGAGTAGACGTAGTATATACTTTTTGGTGTTCTGTAAACCCACATGTAGATTGGCAAATGATGAAGTTTTGAACATCCTTCTCCTGGATTCCAGTTATGCAAAGGTACCAAAAGAACTGTTAGCTATGAAGCTGGACAATCTTGCATTCATTTCCTTTAGGCCAGACAACATCTTCTCTTCTCTTCCTTGTTTTTCATGAATTAGTCCAGGACCTGAATTTACACTTGAAGCTGTAGATCGAAGGTCATTCCTCTCCTTTTGCCATCTCCCTGCACCCACGGCATGCTAGATAGTTCACCTTGAGCAGCATTACACTGTAGCATGAAGACTTTTACCCATACCAGTCACGCAATTAAAAGGTCTTGGCAGGTGCTGGGACTTGCTGCCATGCCACGCATGCAAATTTAATTTCTGTGTCAAGCATCTGGAGCGAGGGCAGTAACTCCATCTGAAGTTTCCTGAAATACTTGACTCCTCCGTTTCATACTTGCAGTCAGGGAGAATTTTGTTGCCCATTTGTTGTCCAGATATTTCAATGGTCAGAACTAGACCATTGAATTCATTTGAGGCATTGCTTGACCTACATGTATCCTCGACAAGTGTCCACAGTTTTTAATTTTTTTGTGTTAATGCTGTGTCATAAGAACAGCTATGATGTTATGATAGTCAAGAGCTTAAATGGATCACATCAAATATGACAACAACAACCCTTATGAAGCTGGAATGAGCTGAAATAAAAGGTTGGATGGGTGTTTTTTTCACCCCATTAGTGGCCATCAAAGTTCTGTTTACCCAACAAGATTTGATGTTCCTTTGAAAAACAGAAAACGAGAAAAAAAGAAAAAAGAAAGATGAATAGTGTCTGTAGAGATTCCAGAGTGTCAAGCCACGTGACGTGAAGTTGTCAAGCGCATTAATTAGGCACCACAACTTCCAGCCGAGCCAGTCGCTCTATTTTTAGGAACCAGCGATGCCATGCCTTGCCAATGGCGGGCCGAGTTTGTCAGTAATTGTGCAAGCGAGCCCCAGATCTGTCTGCTGTTTTGGAAGTGATTTATTACCCAGGTTTGACAGAGGAGAAAGTGCCGAATACTCCCCCCTGCAACAGACTTGTGCCTGTTGATAGTGGCATTGGAGGAGTCTTTTATTAATAGACTTCCCCCTATCAAGTCAATGCCATTAACGAAGAGTGGTGATGCAAGGCCTAAACGCTGGGGTTCTTCCCTCTAGGATTTCCTACTTCCCCTGTGAAGTAAAGACAGGGCTCCTGTGGGTAAACCAGGACTAGTCTCCATTTAAACAGCTCCAAGTTACAGACGAGATGTCTGCTGAGTAAGGCATCAACTTTGAATTGCACCTACCGTACTGGTTGCAGTGTGCTTGGTAATGTCAGGATCAACATTTTTTGGTGCTCTTGAAGGAAACGTATTTGTATTTGGCTATTCCTCAAACAAACAAACAAACAAACAAACAAACAAACAAACAAACAAACGAATACCTTATCATGTAGAATGCTAACCTAGCTTTAATGTTCAGATTGAATCAGTTACCATTATTAAAGAGTACTGAAGTTATGATGTCACAGTCTTTTGTTCTAGCTTGGGTTAGAACCAGTTGTGAGCATGGTTAGCAGCTACATGTGTAGTGTTCACAGATATTTGGGTCTGGTGAAGTTGCTTATAACCAGTTTCCATGGCGATGAATAGCTATGATGTCACATGTTAGTACTCTTTCACCCTTTGAGCCTTCATCACTGGAAATTTAAGAGGCTGTATGCATGAATGTAGTGGTATGGGAGTACATTGTACATTGTACATCCATGGAATATGAATGATGAAACCAAACAGTTCATCAATGTTTGTACCAAAACTGAATGAATGAATAGAATATTGCAAAGAAATACTACACCTTTTCGTTTATGTACCTTTTGCAGAATTTCTTAACTTCTCTCTGTTTGATTTCTCAGTTTGATTTCTCAATTTGATTTCTCAATTTTTCTTCCGCACCAAATATTTGAAACTGGAGTCAGAACATGATAAGATCAATAGAATGAATACCTTTAATATCTGAAGTCAGTTGTCTTTAATGGAGAAGGTGCTATTCTCTTTAACCTGTTACATGTGGAAATACAAAGGTCTAGTTGTAAGCCTATGGGAGAGCAAAAAGTCAGCACTCAAGGGGGTTGTGAGTTGGCAGGTGGCCAAAACTTAGATGTCTGTGCTAGATCACCCTGCCATTCCCAAAGTGTGAATTAAAGTTCAGATTCCAGTCTTGATTTCGCCAACTTGTAGAAGTGTGTGTTGATGGAATGAATTCAGAGGGAAAAAAATGTCCTTGGAGGTCAGTAGACGGCAGAGTTTTCCAGTTTTGTTGGAAAGATATAACTTTTCCTCACCTCTCCACGTAGTTTCATTAAGAACAGGAAATTGACCCATATCGAGTGCCGAGAAGACGTTGATTTGGTGTTGAAGTTGTTTATCCCAGTTTCAAGTTGCTGCTTTCTCAAATGCATTCAATGTCTTTAAGTTATGAGGTCTTACTTCCATATTTGAATTACTTTGCTTTTTTTAAAGTCAAAATAAGTCTGTACAGTGCAGATGTGCTATTCCATATCATATCACATAATTTATATACTAATATTCTTGCTATATGATTGGTGAAAAAGCAGTCACATGACACAGTGTATGCCCATTAAGTCAGATGACCTCTTTGAAATCCCAGAGCCATCCATGATATAGTTATGAGGAGATATTGTATGAGCTGAAATCAGTGGTGTTATTGTTGCAAGTTTTGCAAATCACCTTTGAACCATGAAAATAGCGACGCATGAATGTAAAATTGTGAAAAAGTATCATTTAAGAAAAAAAAATCAATCTATGCCAACACTGGATTGCACACAGAAAGTAGCTTCTGTAGTTGTAGCACGCTGCATGGACCATGACGTAGCGACATAGGGGCGTAACATGACACTAGTTCGTACTTCAAATGTAAAACACACTACTTTTTTTGTGTACATGAAATCACGGAGTAAAAACATTCAGTAGACCTACTAGTATTATTGCTTGTTACTCATTCTTATTTTATTCTTAAAAGGTAAAATAAAAATTACCAGATTCTTGCACCTGCCAAATTAACAACATACAAAAATTGCAGACAAGTAGCAATTTGCAAAAATATCTGTGTGCAAGAAGTTCAACTCATACAGTAGTATTTTGGGCATAGGATATTACTTTTTTGGCAGGTCAGACTAGGTCTGGATTTTGGCTGAGGAAAAAAAAAAAAAACTTGCAAAAATTTTAACAATAGATGCAGGATGTGCATCATGTAATCAAATTCTAAATTTGGATGATGAAACATTTTTCCCAATTTTGTGATGATCTGGGACGGGAGGAGTGTCTTTCCAGGAAATGGCCCTCAGGAGAAGGCTACATTTAGCTCACTGCAAGATTGATCATTGTTCCCTTCATCCTCTTTAGCATGGACTGCATTTTTCTTTCACATCTGCCTAAAAACAATTTTTAGAAATAGATTAAAACATTTGTGTTGTACAATTATTCTCACAATAGTAATCTGATATGCACTGTGCCTGCTTTGGAGTGGAATAAGTCCATTTTTTATTTTGTAGAGCCTTCCAGCCCAAATGATTAATTTCTAACCGTCATGGCGATGTGATCTCTATTAAAAGCACATGCAAAAAATAAGTTACGTTGTCAAGATAAATCATACACTGGTCACTTGTATTTGTAAGATAGTATGCTAGTGTTCAACCTAAGTGTACACGATCAGTCACAAACATTGCACGCTGATTAGTTTGTGAGTACAATCATGTGTTACACCTCAAAGTGATTCCCTGTTTAATGCACTGAAATTGCAGATGTACCAGTAGAAAATTCAAAGTACAGTCAAACCTGTCTGTAGCGGCCACGCAAGGGAGATGAAAAAAAGTGGCCGTTATAGACAGGTGGCTGCTATAGACAGGTTCTTTAACATGCTTCTTCTCTCGGAGGGAATTGCTTGTAGTGGCCATATATGGCAGGTGGCTGCTATAGATAGGTTTGACTGCATTGATTTCACTGATATTGAATATTGGACTATGTTAAAATGTTTTGTGGGAAAGTCATCACCTTAAGCCATTTCCCTTACAAAGTACAACACAGAAAAACAAAAACAAAGCAAAGGAACATAAATATATTTAAAAAAAAATCTGAAAGGATGTTGTGAAATGTCCTGAAATTTGTGATACCATCTCAGAAAGGTCTTGTGTCACTGTGATCTATCTTTACAAGAGACACCCAGGCTTTTTGTCTGTTATTGCACAGCCACCAGAGATGAAAACAATAACAACCAAATGACAAGCCAAAATAGGGGGGGGGGGGGGGGGGAGTTGAATGTCTAGAATCTTTGTGCCAAATGTGTCGTGTCTCTGTACACATGAGGTAATCGAAAACTTCCAAGATTACCGAATGTTCCCACAGAGGGATCGTACGGATTTAGCTGGCAGATAATCCCAACTATTTTTGTAAACGGCTGCCTGCGCTTCGGATATGTATGTCAACGGGGACCACCGCGGGCATAGGAGATAACCACAGCATCCATAAGTATGCATGTTCATTCCTCTAATTTTGGGAGAAAAGTTGTCAAAAGTTCTGGAGGACTTGGTAAAGAATGCAAGTAGGAGTATTAAGCCCTATATCTGATTTTTTTTTTTTCTTGTGGCTTGTAGTTTCCCCAACAGACTTATTTAGGCAGAGCAGACTATGCTAACAAGTTGCAATTATCACCTTTTGTAACTAAACATTAATTATTCATTTCAATACATAGTATGCACCGAGATTTAGATGTGAGCAATATATGTTTCAGTGTGAACTTTAAATATTCTACAGTGCTTTGTTACGTGTCCCTGTCGTTACTGAGAAAATCCAAATGGATTTGATACTCAAAATGTATATATTCCAACTTGAAGATAACTGGAGTGAAGTTTATTGGCTACTGGAGGTTAAGCAATCTGTTAAACTGCAGATATTTTCCTTGCGGTTTGCTGATAGATTTATTGAATACATCTGGTGTTTCTTCAATCTTCTAGCTCTTGACTCATTTCTGCCATTCTCGCAATACTTACTGTTAGGGGGCCCCCCTGCGTATGAATATTTTTACCAACTGTACCTCCCTCGCGTCCCCCAAGGAGGCAACCCCTCTGGGGTTTTTGTTTCCCTCTTTGCATCCTTGCATGCATTGGCACTGACATTTCATGCAGCAGTTGATCAAGGGCTCCCCCCCCCCCTGACTCTCCAAAGGGGATGGTGTGAGGACTTCATTTTGATGCTGTGTTCCCGTCCAATAAGGCAATTTTCCCCTTTCTCCCACGCCTTGCTTTAGAATCATAAACGAAACGCTCTGTGTCATAATTCACGGACATGAAACAGGAAACAATGACCACATCAGTAGGTACCCATTTAAAAACAATGCATAAAGATCATATCAAGTGTATTAGATATGCATATGATGATACGCCTCCCCATTGAATACAGGTTGTCTAAGAAAAGGTCCTCTTCCGCATGAGATGTACAATGTAATTTTGTGCTAGTTGGTTTGTTGCATCACATTTTGTGTTCTCAGCCAATTGGGAGGCATTTTCAGCATTATGATGCTTCAGAAAATGTAGGGAATTTCATAATTGAAGGATGGTACTCGTTGCAATAAGGGTTGAGTATCGCTTTTAAAGGATTCAAAGTAAAGACTTAAAAACTCTTACTTACCACTTCTTCAATCATATTCATTCATATGCAGATTGTTGCAATTATAAGAGGTGCATGTATATTGTATGGGCCTTAATGTGAAGTGGTTTTTGTTTGTATGTTTATTTATTTATTTACTTCCTTGTATCCAGGCAGGTAAGAATCAAACTGCTATCACAGCATGCACTGAATAGAACTGTCCAAAGACAATGGTGTATTTGATTGGGGTTACATATTAACGTCAAAGGCACAACTGTTTTTTTGTGTTGCCATTTACAGGCACTGTTTTCGAGGGATGCCCTCGCCAAGCACATCTACGCGCAGCTCTTCTCGTGGATCGTCGACCAGATCAACAAGGCCATGGACACGGCGTCGAAGACGTCCAACTTTATTGGTGTGCTCGACATCTATGGGTAAATACTTGGCATATGTTCCTCTCCCTTGCATAGACAAATAATTGTTTAGACAGAATGATACCACCAAGACTAGTTGTAGTTATCACTGAGATACCTGTATTTATGTAATACTATATTTTTGGATGTCATTGGAACTGTGCAAACAATTCTTCTTGTATTCTGGTGAGGACTTGAAAGTTATTTCAATGTATGAGCATGGCTTTATGTACAGTGCATTTATCTAAAAGATTGAATGAGATGATGGGATGATATGTGAACAAGAGTGGTATGGATCATATGGTAAAAGTGATATTATTATGTCTGAATTGATGAATTGCAAGTTTTCTGCATAAGTGTTGACTCCTGGGGGGAGGGGGAGATGGTAGTATTCATCTTGATATATGGCAAATAATAGTACCTGCTACTAAATTATGTAAGAGAAATAAGGTATATATCATTTATATATCCATTCATGATTGGATAAGTAAAAGCCCAAAAAATTACAGTGAGTAACCAAAGCTAGAATATCCCCTCAAACATATGCAATTGCTCATAGCACTTTGTGTCATAAATAAAATATTTTTGAATAGTTTCTTGTCGTCAAATGTAGAGTTGTGTAGGCCTCAATGCAGTGAACGTGCAGAGAGCATAGGTCGGGATGGCTGCCATGCTAAAGCATTATGCAGTACCTCAGAGGTTTCCGACCCAACTTTTGAAAGGTGACAAGGAAGAACCACATCCCTCCAGATGTCAGTCAGCTTCAGGAAGGGGGGATTTGATGATCCAAAGAGTTGTGGGGGGGGGGGGGGAGGAAGGAGTTAGCTTGGGTGTGTCAGCGGGGGGGGATGGAGGAGATGGTTTAGGGAAGAGGGGGGAGAGATTGATTTCAGGGTGAGAGAGATGTGGGTTTTGAAAGGCCGTAAGAGAAAAGAGTTCGGGGCTGGGGGATGAAGATCAACTTCTGGGGAGGGGAAAGTTGACTTGACTAGCTGGTTGGGGTACGGAAATTTGCAAGAAAAGTTAGGGTGCTTTGCTTTGAGAGGATTAGGGGATTCTGGTGGGTAATTCAGTAGGGAGGAGAAGGGGGTAGATGCTGGTCTGAAGAGGCCCATCAGGAAATATCAAGATGAACAGGGCTAATAAAAGGGTAGAATTGAAGGGGAAAGGGTAAACAAGATATGAACTTTGAAAGGCTTTGTGTGAAGTGTTTAAGAGAGGATGAAGTGGAGTTGATCATGGGGTGGGGGAGTGAGGAGGAAGTGTGAGACTTGAAAGTTTGTTTAGGGGGAATGATAAGAAAGGGGGAGGGGGTGGAATGTGCCTGGGAGTTGGGGGAAAGGGAGACAGGATTTTGGAAAAGCCTCACAGGGGATACTTAAGGGAGGAATTGAAAAATGAAGAGGCCAGGGGGAAGAAAGATATTGATATTGCATGGCTTTATGGGAGAAAAGTGAGATGAATTAGTTGAAAAGCAAGGGAGGCATTGGTGGATCAGATGGGGTACAAAAACTAGAAAGAGGGTAGGCTTGGACAAGGCTAGAGTTTGTAAAGCTTAGCAGGAACATCTAGTGAGAGGAGGGCATTTGAGTGATGGAGCTTTGAAAAGGCAAGCAAAGATTCAGAAATAGCTTGAAAGATGTAGGAGTAGAAAGAGTAAATAATAGTGAGTGATGATATTGTCTTCTTTTTCCTCCTCCAATTTCAAGAGGAAATCATCATACAAGTTGTAGAAATATAAGACAGCATTGTTCATTTGGAAAAGGAAACAGGATTGATGATTATTACGTGGACAGGAAGCAGATACATATAAAGTGAAGGAGGATGATGAAGACTTGGCACAGTTTGCAAGAAGTTCACAAAAAAATGTTTGATGATTGCCTTACAGGTTTGAGATGTTTGAAATAAACAGCTTCGAACAGTTCTGCATCAACTATGCCAATGAGAAACTGCAGCAACAATTCACACAGGTAAGTACTCAGTTTGAATGTTTTCTCCTGAAAAAAAAAAGATAAATATAGTGCTGCCCCTTAATATGTTTTCCATTCATTCATTTTTTTTTTTGTTATAGTGAGCTAACTAAAAGAAATTTGTAATTGTGTGTAATGATTTTATTACAGCTTTGTTCAGATATAACTGTGCAGATATTGGGTAAGCTCTTCTCAGTGAACGAGAACGTTTGTTTTGTGTGATGATATGTGTTTTTGTGTGCATGAGTTTTGTGTATGCTGCAATACTTTACAAAATTTGCTAAATGATTTCTTGGGAAGGGTAACATCAATTGTAAAATACTGAATAAGTTTGGAATGGTCAAGTAGAGAGAAAAGGAGTGAGAAAACAAGATAGAAATTGTTGATATGTGCACACCTAGAGAGAAAAGGAGTGAATATTAAGATATGTGCTAGGGATATACTGTTATGATGTGATAGAAATTGTTGATATGTGCCTTTGACCTTGACCTTTGAGACAAGCAGTATCTATGTCTCACTTCTAAGTGATGGCCTTTGCTGTTGAGAAACAAAATGGGATTTCGATTCCTCAGTATATCTGCTAATATTACCTATATTGAGCTACAAAATGCTACTGCTTGTCATGTTGGTACTATATTATCACACAGAAAGTTTTCCTTTGATTTTTTTGACCTATATTGTACATTAATTTCCTTCGCCATGCGATTCCGTTTGCTTTATGTGATGGCACTAGGTGAGGGCTTCAAAACTTCTACACAGAATTTTGACCTTTGCCTTCTTTGAACCTTGATTTTTGACCTGTATTGTACATTGTCAAAATGCTACATTTCTAACCCGATTTCGATTTTTGCTTTATGTGATGGCACTGCTTCAAAACTTTTACACAGAATTTTGACCTCTTCTTTGACCTTTTTGATTTTTTACCTATAAATTTTGCTACATGCTACTTCCGGCGGGGACATATATTACGCACCGCGTAATTTCTACTTTTCCTTGTACAGTGACGAACAACAGGTAGAATAAAAGCGATGTCACACACCTTTCGAATACTGCATTCTTTTCTCTTATTTTTCAAAAACATACAGACAATGTACATTTGTACATTAATTGGTATAGTAATACTTAGTCTAGTATTAGTCAACAATACAAGAGTGGATCATATTACATGAGGTTTGTATGGCGTGATGATAAAACTTGAAGTTCATTTCAATTTGTTCTTCTCTGTCCTCGCAGCACGTCTTCAAACTGGAGCAAGAGGAGTACGTGAAGGAGAAGATTGAGTGGTCGTTCATCGATTACTATGACAACCAGCCTTGCATCGACATGATTGAGAGCAAGCTGGGCATTCTGGACCTCCTGGATGAGGAATGCATGGTAGGTTAACCCTCCGACCACCATCGCCAATCAGTGTCAGTGTTACTCTTTGAGCTCATTCTTACATGGGAAGTGTAGACTTAATGAGCAAGGTGGTATAGTGGAGAAGACTCTTGACTTTGAAACTGGAGTTACGAATTCAAATCGTACTGAGTGTGTACATCCTTGCTTTTGACCCAGAAGTAAGAATGGGTACCTGACCATTCTAGGGTAATGATAGTGGCAGGGCCCTCTGGGAGAGCGATGCAAACACTGAAGAGACAAGATCATGTCGTCGGCAGAAAACAAGAAGGGTGCTATCACGCTGAGTGTAAATAAAAACAAAACAATCAATTTTCATAGAATGAACAATTTATTTAATCGAAAGTGGGTAGATTTATAAGCATTGTTCCAAATATTGGGTGAAATAGCAACCTTGTTGTTTTAATTTTAAGGATGTTAAGTTATTTTTATAATCAAACCAGAAGGCAAAACATCTATACAAGGTACTTCATACATACGTGTTTGTTCTCTTGCCAATTTAATATCATCACTTTCCCTTTTTAGGGGACATATTAAAGGTGGGGTGATTTCAAATCCACTGTGAATTATTACCTCATCCGAAGGGAGAGAGAAAAAAAAAGGTGATATCCATAAAAGTTGAATTTTTGAATGGAGCATCCTCAGTACTACAGTATGTTGCCCAAGTAGAATGTGTCATCAGAAACTTCACTAAAATTCCATCAATGTCTGTCCATTTTTTGAAAGCTTCCAAACCAGTGGAGCTCCTCCATCTCATCATCTTTTGTAGTAAAAATGATAAAAGAAGAAAGAGGAGAATGATAACAACAACAACAACCATAGTAGTATTATGTAACGATTATGTACCCCCTGTATGCAACATTTCAAAGTGCTGATGATTCAGTAGTCCACTCATCAAGTGAGTATCATCTCTCCTCTCCCAGCTCCCCAAGGGGTCCGATGACAACTGGTGCGGGAAGCTCTACAACAAGCTGACCGCCCACAGTCACTTCTCCAAGCCACGCACCTCCAGAACGGCCTTCATCGTCCACCACTTCGCCGACAAGGTGGAGTACGAGTCGGACGGCTTCGTGGAGAAGAACCGCGACCAGGTCAACGACGAGCACCTCAACATCCTCATGGCCAGCCAGGTACGATGTCAGAGGTCATTGTTTACCCATTGAGGACAAGTCCCAAGTATTCTTGGGCAGAGGTCTATGGGAAATGTTGTAGCAAAATCAGTCTGTCCTCAACGGGTTAAGCTGTTTGAGTTTGATTTTTGCAATTCTGTAGTTGATTGGATTTGTCTCGGGATCATTTTCAGAACACCTACATTTTGCCATTTTTATATTTGATATTGTGTATTTTTTGATGCAAACTTTGTAAACTTAATGATGTTCTAAAGTGGAAATAAATGAGATGAACAAAAGTATGATATTACTGTAGTGTGAATACATGTATGTTACAACTTCAGCTACCTGAAGGTTGATACTAAAGTAATGAAGTAACAAAAAAGTGAATGAAAGAAAAAAGTTGTGATAAAAGATAAGAAGTGATTTTATTGGTATGATGCATCACCCTTCAATTGCCAAGTTGACAGTTTCTGTTTGAGACCCAAAACGATCTTCTTTTTCAGCAAATGGTTTACCTGTTGCACAACATTATCTCATGTGATGACATTTACTGCATTATCAGCCACTTCAAATGTTACATCAATCTTTTCACTTTCGTGTAGATACACAGTCATTACCTAGACCAAGATTTTCTTTTAGAAACTATTTAAACAATGTAACATCCTAATGTGATCCCACTCAATAAAAGTGTAGAGAGTGATTTACAAGAACTGCTGGTGTTTGTAACCCAGTCATAATTATGCCAAAGTTTGCCAAATCTAGAAAGAGAAAAAAAAATAAGGGTGTTTAAGTTTGTACTGATAAAAATTGTTGTCTCCTTGGACCTGCTTCTATGGGTACTTTCATCCTACGAAACATGGCATCTTAAGCTGGTACTTTTTCAAATTGTGCATTATGGTAGACATGTAAAGTAGAAATTTATTTTGAATGAAAGTAAAACTCCTTTTTCTCTTTCACTCTCACCAGTATGAGTTTGTGGCAGACTTGTTCAGACCAAAGCAGGAGGCTCCACCTTCCAGCCACCAGCACAAGAGGGGAACCGTCAAACCCATGGTAGCCCCCGTCAAGTCACACAAGACCTTCAAGAAGTCGGTTGGAAGTCAGGTACTGATAAGGAATATTTTGATGATTATGATAATGATGATGATGATGTTCATGTTTGTGATAATGTTGATGGTAGTGATGTTCATGATGATAATGGTGACAGTGATGTTGATGGTGGTGATGATGAATATGATGGTGATGATGATGAGGAGGAGGAGGAGGAAGAAGAGGAGAAGAAGGAGGATGGATGGATGTGGTGGTGGTGGTGGTGATGATGATGATATCATACGTCATATCAATGGTAAGATCATGAATAATACCTAACGCTTAAAAAGCACATTACAGAATCATTCCCTACACACTTTACACCCATATTAAAAGGGTGTTTAACAACAAGTAGGATCAATTTATTGTGAAATACAGTGTAAGTCAAAGTAAGTCAATTATGATGCAGCAAATAGGAATACTGTGCTTTTAATAAATATTTCTAGAATAACTGTACATCTTGGTTGCCTAATGTTGGGTGGAAGACTGCTTCAAGGTCTAGGAGCCTTGGGGAGAATGGAAGGGTTTAGTCTACCAAAAAAAAAAAAAAAAAAAAACCTGGTAATTTCAGTGATTATTTAAAAGTTATTAGGACAACAATGATGAGATGAATGCTAACAATGATGGTTGTGATGATATGGACAAGATGCTGTGTTGGTAGTCACAGAGAGGATGCTTTTAGTCAGTGAAAGTTAGGCTTGTAGAATAAACAGTAATGACTTTGCAAGTCATTTCAAGTCCAAGCCAATATCATAATTCTTGTTGATATAGCAATGAGTTCCAAACAGGCTATCTCGCATGACGTATTTTGAAAGGTTGAGATATAAATTTGATACCTGTCCATAGAGTCTTGTGCGTTGGAAAACTTATTCAAAATCTGAGAAACGAAGTATACACTGTACATTATTCAGTTGTTTTTGTTTTATTCAAAACTATGAATGTATGAATTTAGTTCTAGTGTAACTAGAAATATACAAAGAAGCCCCATTTATCCAGTTTGTACAAGTGAGATGGAGCACATGATAGTGCCAAATCATGCATTATCTGTAGATGTCATGTCGGCAGCCTGTTTCCTCCAATCAAGTTAATGAAAGAGGCAACATGAATGCCTGTCATTTGACCTTCAGCCGCCGTGATGGTATTGAAGGTTTTGCGCTCTGCATGGGAGCTTTTCTTAATTAAACATCTCCCGCTTAAACAGCTGTAGTGTGCCCTTCATGCTCCAGTTCTCGGTTGCCGTGGTTACTGCCACGTTGGGTGAGAGTGTATTTGCAAGAAAGAATTCGAGCTGCATAATATTTATGATAGATGGATTGTTAAAGAAGTTTTGAAAATGAATAACAAGAAGGTGGGGATGTGTAAACTAGAATTTGAACACAATACAGTTTTTGAGGTATAAGTTTTGTTCAATTTGTCTCCCTTTGTACGAATGAAATTTGTAAGTTGGCAACCGCTGATCTTGTACAGAGGGAGACAAATTGAAGAAAACTCGTACTCCAATCTTGCCCCTCTGCTTAATAATCTCTTGCTTTCATTTGATACAATTTTTACCTTTATCTGCTTGATTTCTTGGCATCATGTAGTGAAAGCTGGTGTGCTCAAGCTTTTAAATGATCACACACACACACACACACACACACACACACACACAAACAAATGGGCTGTGCTGCTGATTCAATTATTTTCTTGGATGAGCCAAGACTTATTGCTAAGTACCAATATGTTTCATATTTTGTTTCCCTTAGTTCCGTGATTCCCTGACATATTTGATGATGAAGCTAAATTCGACCACGCCCCACTACGTTCGCTGCATCAAGCCCAATGACTACAAGCTGCCATTCACGTAAGTCTCACCCAACAAGGCCTGCTGGTTGAGAGGCCTTATCAAATTCCACTTATAGCACATACGCTATCTGGTAGTACCTCACAAATCCGATACATATTTACCCCACGAATCTGATACATTTGTACCCCTGAGCTTGCTTACAGTAGAGAAAAAGCCCGGAGAAAGTGAAAGAAAGTGAGAGAAGGTGTCAGAAATTTACGTTAAGTACAATTTCTTTAAGTGCATTATAGCTCGATAATATTTTTAACTTGTATTTCACCATGGAAATAGTCATTTTGTCCAAATTTAAAAGAAATTGGCCCATGGATGTAATTGGACATGCAGGGGAAAAAAAAGGATGTAAAAGACAGCAGCGATGACATCAAAACTTTGATTTTCATAGCAGTGATATGAGTAAAGGTGAAAAAAGCTGGAAAGAGTTTTAAACGATTTCTCAATATATTCAACCAAATTTGTGTTGTGAAGTTACAGGCCATTTATTGATACATTGATAGTTTAAAGGGCTTGTATTCTTATGATCTTGTTTCCTTTTTTTTCCATGAAGCTATGGAGGCTTCTATATGAAAAAAGTGGGGATTATACACTGATTTTGTGTGCATTAAAGATCTGATTAGTGCTAACTGACTCTGACAAGACTTGTCCGCATACCAGCCTGACTCACCTTTGACTGAGAATGTGTTGTTTGGAGGGGGACTTGATTTAATCCCCTCCTCAGAATGGTCACTGGAAGTGGGATGAGTTCAGACTTTTGAGTCAGATGTCCCTCTCATGCATCCATAGCAAAAACTACAGTCATACATATTCCTGGAATTTCTCTATCAAAATTACTCCTAGGTTATCAAAATCCTCAAGTACAAAATGTAAAGTGGTCTTAATGAATAGAATTCTGAACAGCTGATTTCTTGATATTCAAGACAAGGATTTTCAGTCACCTGGCCTGCCGAGACAGCATAAAAAAAGATGAATAAATAGGTTCTTGTGTGTATGTTTTAGTGATGATTTCTGGGGTCTTATTGGATGCAGTAAAATTGAAGGAATTAGTGAATATTTTGTGTGAGACAAAATCTTGTTTCATGGCATTGCTATATCTAAGCGATGATATAAGGAAATTTGCAACATCTTCCCATGTCACATCTAGTCATGTTGTTACTGGTTGCCGACTGTTACTAGCCCTCAAGGTTGATCGTGGAGGGTTTACCATCGCCCCCTCTAGTACTACCAACAGCTGTGACAACAGTAACAGGTGCTGCACCTGCGCTCCCTAAAAGTGAAACACTTATCAAAATTCCTCTGTGTGCAGTTTTAATGTGAATGTCAATGTTTTTTGTCATTGTGAAGGCTATGAATAGATCGCCCCCCAAAATGATTATATCCTCCTCAAGGTTAACGACTTTTCTGCTGCAGTTCAAAAAAGCGTCCCATTTTGTTCTGTCAGTTGACTGCAACAGGTACCACATCGGTGATGTGAGAACAGGAAATGGCATTATTCTTTATCGTCATGTTTCCCCCCTGCTGTGCCTGCACTTTGTGTGCCAGTCACTTCTTTGCAAATGCTGGTATGATGCTAACTGATATTGATAGATTGGGATTGAAAAAGCTGATGCTGTTGATAAAGGTAATACACTGCAAGGATTCACCTCTCAATATGAAAATCATCGTAGAGTTTTTTTTTTTTTTTTATCATTAACAAGCCTCTTCCACTTTTTCCCCTTTAAGAAGTGTCATCTCTGATCTGAAATTGGTATTAAACTTTTGATCTCAATACACAGTATTAACCTGTGTATTTTTCAGCTGTCAACAGTACAGCCTTCATCAGCAGAATGACCCGTCTCCGCCTTGATCATGTGACTGGTCGATAAGGGGGTCATAGACTTTTGGAAGTTTATAGCGCCCTCCCATCTTTGTTGAGAGAGGGTTGATAGGCCCTGATGTAATTTGCTTCCTTGACGCAAAGCAGCGAAGTTCCCTGTCCAGAACCTACACCTTATCCGGGTCCACGTGGTGGTCTGAAGATTCGCTATGGATATGCTGGGAAACTTCAGAGGAAGTGGAGCTGGGGCATGTGTGTTTGTCGAGGAATCTGGTCCTAAGTGATTGTTTCGTTTCACCAATGTACAATAACACTATAACCTTTTATAGGAAAGGTCTATGACCCCCTTACTGACTGTCACATGATCAGGGTGAAGACAGGTCAGTCCATCGTAGAACACTGTAGCGTTGGCAGCTGAAAATTCCAGAGGTAAAATAGTGTGTGTTGAGATCAAAACTGCAGATGAACTTCTACTCTTATAAGTGTCATGTCTGTTTCAAATCATTTTCTGTTCTTTGTGACTTCTTGTCTTTCTCACCTTGCCATCTGTACTGTGATGCTGCTGCCCCCAGTGTACTGCATATAAGATCCAAATTGCATGTTAGTGATGTGTGGCGGGCAAGTGTTAACTATGAACCTCCTTCAAAGCATTCCCTCTGCAGGGACAGATCTGTTCTCTTCAGTTTTTGATACGTGAACGATGGTCTCGAGATATTGCATATCCGTAAATTCTGTGCCAATGAAGGTCAGTCAAGTATCGTACACTGACAGACAGGTCTATTTCCAAGGGCTCGGAAACCATGAACGTGGGCGACAACTTCCTCGCAGCTAATTGGTATGCTACCGCCGCCACACCACGCAGGGGATCACGGAGTTGTGCCTATGTTTCCAAGGGAACGGTGATGTTATCGAAAACAGCTGTCTGTGGTGTGAGTGTATTTGGGTATCAATGATGACAAGTGGCTAGTGTTGATAGAGTTGCATTCCTATGACACCTGTAAATGCTAGATGCAGTCTTACAACGAAGTTGCAAAATTTATTCTGATTTTTTTTTTTAAGGTTATCTGACTAAATTGCAATTCCCTCACATGCCTTGAAGTTGTTCTTGATCTTAAGTTATATCTCATGTCTGAACTAATTTACATTACATCAGTCAGGTGATGCTATTTAGGTACGACAAGGTCAGACAAGCTTTGCAAAGGAAGATATGTTGTTCTCAAGTTGTACATGCAATTGAATACATCATAAAACTCCTTCCCAGTCAGAATTTCTCTTAACCTCCCCCTCCTCCATTTGTCATATTTTTGTTTCAGAGTGTGTAAAATCATATAGAGCAAACAACAAACACCTGTTCACATGAGTGATAAATTGATAAAATCAAGAAACTCTTGTGAAACCAAATCTTGTATTGAAGTCAAGTTCCTGTATGAAGAACCAAGAATGTAACTTTTCAATTCGCCTGTATGCATCCTGAGCAACAGAACACTGCGTCGCAGGTTGATTCCTTTATTGTGGAAAACACGTTTTGAATTTGCATTGTTCCAAACAACCAGGGCCATGTAATGAAAATTTCCATCATCTTCTTTAGTAAAACAAACAAACAAATAAACAAACAAACAAACAGACAAAAACAACATCAAAACGTACAGTTTGCACAAGAAAATGCAAACACACAGAAATATGTTGGAATATCCAATTAGTGCTGAATTTCACATCTCAAAATCATTAATGTGATTTCAAGATAGATAAACTGATAGTGGAAGGGCCTAGCTGATAAGACTCTGGTTCTAATATAGGTTCTAGTTGGCATGGTTTTGCTTAAGATTTTTCTGGGCGTAAAAGATTAAGGTTTTATGGATGGAAGAAAAGTGCAAATGTAATGAGGTGATTCACGTGACTTTGCCGTTTTCTTTTACTGTCTCCCCTCTTTCTTTTTGCTCACATTCGGACACTGCCAATTTCCGTAACATAGCTAGCCAATTATTCCCAGCAGAAGTTGTTCATTAGCATCAAGTCTTTTGGCAGCCTCCATCAGCATCAAATCAGTTTGATCTGGTCTGCATTGGACTGTGGGAGAGAGTTCTCTTAATAGCGAAGACTGTGAGAGGCTTGCGAATAAGTTCTAGTCTTCGGAGCTGTGTTATTTTTAGTTATGATGTCATAGTTTCATGCTAGCATGACATACTGTATACGCTATAATTTTCGCGTACATAAATTTTCGCGAATTGCCGCTGTCACACATTTTCGCAAGTGGTTAAATTCGCGATTGGGGGACCAGAGAAAATATGAAGTGGCAAAGAAAGTGTGAATTTTCAACTTACTAGCAAATAAGAATGATACTAGTTATACACTGCATGAAAAAAACTTACCAAACTCTGCGAACTAGTAACTTATAATTCAACATTTTTGAAGTGGTTAAGTCCATCGCGCTAGATTTCTGACGAGTGGTTCCCTTGCGATAATGGATTGGCTCTCTACAGTATTCGTAAGTAGACATGGACGTGCGTAAACAAGCTTAGCCAGTATGGTCTGTTCGGTAAGCTGTGACATGGTATACTAGTACTGAAATGTTCGTATCATCAAGGCAAGGGATTCATTTTGGAAGGTAATATTTTCGCGTGTTGTTAATTTCGCGAATAGCTCCCGACTCGCGAAATTCGCGAAAATAAAACCCACGCGAAATATATAGCGTATACAGTACTTGCCTCTGAATGTTGCAGAACGCAGGATGAATGACTGGCAGTCATTACGAATGTTATCAGCAAGATGTGTGTGTGTGTGTGTGTGTGTGTGTGTGTGTGTGTGTGTGTGTGTGTGTGTCTGTCTGTTGTCATTTTGTTTTGTTTTTTGTATAACCGTTCCCACTTCTCTGGTTTCATTGCTCTCTTCCGTTGTCTGAAAATCCCCCTTTCTTATATTTCATTGTGTCATGAAAACCTGATATTCCAATGCAGTAATGATATATCAAACTTCCTTTATATTATCATCCTGCTTTATTTCTTGTTTTTGTTTTTGTTCTGCAAACACATTTATTTTATTACTCTCTTTATATTGTTCATCAAATAGTTTGTCAGCACAAGATGATATGTACACTTTTGTGTAATGTGGAAGGGCATTGTAGCTCAGATATAATGTGAATATGTACATGATAGGCTTTTTCTGTATTCATGGAGCAGAGTTTTATGTGCTGCATGTACAGATTTGGAAATTCCGTGCAATGCTATATACATTGTACTTTGACAACAAAATTCATATGACTCTTATAGAGAACTCAATTGAATTTTGTGCTTAGAATTAGAAAGGTAGATTTATCCCCTTTCAAACCATACAACGTTTTACACATTATGTGGTAAATTTTTGGAATGGTCTACAGGGCTTAATGCACAATTGCCACATGAAGTTTGAACGCATACCTAAGATTCCTGATTTTTAGTGTACTTCTCTATATGAAATAGCTCCATATCTCTATAGATCACGTTTATACATTCCTGCCTTTGCTACAATGAAGTCTTTTAAAAGAAGAAAAAAAAAGGAAAACATAAGTGAGTCTTAAAGCTGCACTGGTGTTCATACTGTGATGCTGATGAGTGCTCTTAGATGAGTCATTCTGTGGGTAGGAAATATTCAATTTTTGTCAGAAGCCGATGTGAAATCAAAGATAAACTCTTCTCTTTCCGCCGCAAAGTGAGGTCTCATGGTTGTCTAATCCACTGGCAATCTCTCTGTTAAGAAATTTTTGTGCCGAAGGTGGGTGTTTTTTTTTTTAAGGGGATCTTTGGTTTCCACAGTCTCTCACGTCAGCCCAATTTTAGATTCTATTATCAGATCTCTCACCACAGTGAATGCGATTCGATCATAGATAAACTTCAATAAGTTAAAAAGCAGATGATTCTATGATTGTGTTGTTGTTGTTGAACTATGAGTTTTAGGGGTTTTTTTTCTTGCAAATTCTTTCATTGGCAGTGGCTGAGGTAACTTGAGACTATAATATTTTCTTTTCCTCCTTCAGTCGATGAAAATATGAGACATGATTTTCTGCCAGTCCTAATTTTGTTTGTCGAGGTCAAACGTCTTTGAATCTCTTTGTGAAAATTTGCAGTTTCATGGATGCCTCTTATTCGTATTTCTTTTTCTCAGTTTAAACATTAAAACTATCATACCAGAAAATAACCAATTAAAGGAAAGAATTAATTTTGTTTCATGAAATGATTTCATTTCATTGGGCTACCCTGTTAAGGAAATGGTTTTACATTTAACTCATATGACACTCTTATGACATACTGGTAATTTTAATTTGAATAGGAATTTTTTCTTTTTGTGAAAGGTTGTCTGATTGTATAACTTTCTCCTTTAGCAGAGTATCTGCCTTTGCTGTTTTTTTCTGGAAAGGAATGTATGCTTAAAGTCATGTTTGTAGGGTGTCTTTGCTGATCGGAAGGGACCCCCAAAATGATAACTTGCTGTCAAAAGTGACATGGCCTTCAAATTAGGATGTTAATCTGACAGTTCCGTACGGTCGTCAAACTTGACGTAGATACGTCTGAAAGGGGTCACATCAGAGAGCATTAAAGTCATCAAAGATGATGAGAGTCAGGAGGTTTTGCATTTCTCACATCCTTGGCAGGAAGGGCAGCATCCATGTAATTACTCCAAGGGGAGGGATGAAATCTGGTGTCGTGGACATCACAGACTTTTGAGAGGTTTTAAATTTGAGGGGTTTTATGTTGTTTTGTGTGTCTTTCTTTTTAAACCTTAAAGGGATTATATAGATTTGGTTGAGACCTAACTTCTCTAACTTCTCTATTCAAACATTTCTTCTTCTTTTTTTATGTGAGTTAATGAAAACTTTTTATGAAATATTAAACAGCCTGTATTTCCAAGAGGAATTCAACATTTATTTGATGAAAATCGAATTTGAAATGGCTGAGATATCCAATACTGTACGATCATAATAAAAGGTGGGACCCACCATTTATTATGATCGCTTTGTTTTATTTTGTTTTATGGATGTATCAGCCATTCCAAAACTGATTGTCATCAAATAAACTTTGAATTCCTCTTAGAATGGTATGCTCTGTACTATTTCATAAGTGGTTTCTTGGTATCTCACAAAAAGTCAAAAGCCCAATCCTCATCTCAACCAATACTATACCATCCCTTTAAGTGTTAAGAGGCTGTGATTGCAGAAGTTTGTTGATCAAGTATGAGAAATTTGTGGCACATGGGGTTTAATTGGAGCCAACGGGCATTGCTTTGATCCTCGGTGTGATATTTGATAGGATTTAGTTAAATTTGATATCTTGATGCTTCACTATTGTTGTCACTCACTGGCAGTGATGAGCTTGGAATAGTGTCTGGTAAGTTTCTCTCGTCACTAGGGTCGTAGAATGTGAATACTCTGACTTGCGGTGAACTGTTTTTGAGGTTTTTTTTTTGCCAAGTCATGATGTCAGTGTGTAGGAATTTGATGTAGATGGGTAATTAGGTTTGACAGCAGATTCTGTCTTGTATTTGTTGTTGTTGTTATAGGAGTTGAAAATACCAGTGGATTGATTGGTTTTTATGTTGTAAGAGGATGATTTTGATAATCACTATCATTCATATCTGCCAAAGGAGAATGTATGTTTTGTGTTGCTCTGTTAAGTCATCATACTCTTGAGGGATTTAGTGTACTTCAAGAACTTGGAATTCATTTCCCCCACCCCCCTCAGATCGTCCACTCTCAGTAATCTAAAACCATCACTATACCCTTAAATAAAATTTTTAAAAAATAGTGACATATCCGGATAAATAAAACTTGCAGCGAGTGATTTCTCAAATTTTGAAAAGAATGTTCTTGTCAGGAGGCATTTGACATGCATGTAAGAAACTATGCTGGCGCCCATGATGAACACTTTCATTTTATTGCATGGAAGGCAAACTAAGCAATGTAAGACCCTAAGAAAAACACAGATATCAGCAAAGTTAACGAACAAATCAGCGAGTAGAAAAAGAGACCATGACATGCACAAGACGTGGGTCGGGCACCACAGCTGATGCGGATGTCCCGTGGACGTAGCGTTGAGAGGTGCTTGGACATCGTCGGGACCTGACCTCCTCTCTTCCTCCGCGGATGCTCCCCACTGTCGTCTTTTCGCGAGTGATTAGGGAAGCGGGAAATCTCCTCCTCGTATCTCTGTCAGCAAAATCGTTGCCGACAAGCAAAGCATGCACTGGGAAGGCCACCAGGCTCCCCCGACTATTCCCTCACCAGAGTGTGCGTGTCAGATTAACCATGGGTTAATTTCCATATATCCATATATATATGCAGGACCAGTACAACTTTCAGTTCATTATATTCATTAAAGTTGAGTTTTAATACTCAAAATCAGAATGGATAAGAATGGGTAAACCCTGGTGTACCCATAACTTTTCATTGTATATACTGACTTTGTGTTGTTTTATGCAAATGCGAAATGCCTTTGTTTGAAAGCCATGTTGAATGATGAATATGATGATAATGGTAATTATATCAGTGATAATGAATGATGACAGTGATGATGAAAATGATTATCATTCTTATTAGGAGAAGGAGAGAGAAGAAGATGAGTGATTGGAATTATGATAATAATGATGACAATGATAGTAATAGAAGAAAGGTGTTCTTCAAAGCATTTGGCTCTCTTATCTTTACAGCTCAGTTTACGGTCTCAAACTATTATTGGATTCTGTGGAACTTGCAAGGACAGTTGTTGTAGATGTTTCTTCATAGAATTATGGAAATGATTAAGCAAACTGAAATATAAATTATGTTGAAGTCCTGCCAATTGGAAGTTCCATGGACAGATCTGAAGCTTATTTGTAGCAGATGCTGTGGAATTTTTCTAGAACATTATTTTATTTTTTTTTTTTTTTTGCCAAAGGCCAGATGGTAATCATACAGTTATTTTAGAGCAGTGGAAGAGCCAAATTTGGTCTATTCCCAGGTGCTTTCAAAAGCAGTGATACACAGATGTTTCTGGTACTACTTCTTGGAACAAATTTGGTCAGCTAATGATACTCATTTCACCAATGATCATCAGTTCCATGTTTCTGCTACGTACTCGGGTGATTCCTTTGTATGCCTTGTGGGGCATGTTTCATAGAACAGTCATGAACATCAGAGGCCACCAAACAATTATTTGCTGTAGTCCCTCATGGTAATGCTGCTATTATTTTCACTTGATGAAGTTCTTGATATATATCGCAATTGCAAGAGATCACTCGCCCTTCCCCAAAAAACATTGCCATTGATTAAGACCTGAAAATCATGCGCAGCATTGAAAATATTTGGATGGGTGCTTACCATGGAATTACTCTCTGATAAATTCAAGATCACACTTAGCAAAACTCTCCAAGATTTTCATCAGTATCATCTGTATAGATTTCATCCTGCCAGCCATCCCTTATTTTATCATGATGAAGTGCAGAATTTCCAAAACAATCTAGAATCAAAATTGCTGGGTTGGGTTTTTTTTTCACAGTTTAGATGTACAGGCACATGTAACACCATTAAACCTCAGATGTGGCCTAATTTCCATGTCCAAGTCCATTCTACTGCATGCAAGGCAGATTGTCTCTACAGAGACAAACTACGAATCATTCATTATAACTTCCTCAGAAGGCCACCTCCGTGTTTCCCCTTTGCCGAGAAACTATTCAGGAACTTCCTTTCAAAGAATGTGCCCTGACATGAAGTAGCTCTTGACAGTGCAGAAGATTATTGTTGTTGTTGTTGTTGTTGTCATTGTTTTGGGATTTTTTTTAATGACAGGATTTAGGGATGACCCCCCCCCCCCCCCCCCCAACCTTCACCGCTTCCCAAAAACTCCCCAGACAGCTTCACACCATCTTTTATTGGGACAAGGTTTTCCTCGCCACTCTTGGCTCAAGCTGTCCTCCCTTATTTTTTTTCCCCTGTCTGTCCCTCTTGACTCTAGGAGAGGTCTCACTCTGTCCCTTCCATCCACCACACTCCTCAGTGGCCAGTTCGTGATTCATTCAGGACGTCGTGTGAGATCGTCTCTGCGAGCCGCTTCGCTTGGCACTGCGAGCCACTTGCTTCTATATTCTTCTTGCCCACTGTCTCTTGCATACTCTCTGTCTCCCAAGCTGGAAACATAATATCTGGATTCCCACATCTTTGTTGCCTCACTCTCTTTTGGAAGAGTTCCCATGTAGCGTTGGGCAGTTAGAATGAACACAAGAAAGCGGTAAAGTCTCTCCTTTTCTTTTCAATGTGTGATGAGCTCTAGCTTTCTTTGTTTAATCTTCAAAGCTTTAAATGCTGGAAGATTTGCAGTTGTTTCATGTTTTTGTGTTGATGTTTGTAGTTTCTTACCGACAAACTTTGGATCTTTCTATTTCAGGTTTCCAGTGACATAAGCTGATTCATCTGGAAGTCATATGTTCAAGATTATATTAGAGCGATATTATACATTTTCTCATCTTATCTCAATGATCATGTACAGAAAACGCAAACATTGTATAACGTGAATAAGAAAATTCACGTCCAATAGTCACTGTCTTTATATTCCTGTTTCTTTCTTCTCTGTTTTTTGCTGTTATACAGGTTTGAACCAAAGAGGGCGGTGGAGCAGCTGAGAGCTTGTGGTGTCCTGGAGACCATTCGTATCAGTGCAGCCGGCTACCCCTCAAGGTATGTGTGTCCCTCTCTCTACCTACTTTCTCTGTCTGTATTTCTGTCTACTTGTATCTACCTCAAGGTAGACATCTCCCCCTCAATCTTTCTTCTCTCTTGATCTTTTTCTCTGTTATCTAAGTATAACTCATTGTCTTTATCTAGTTATCTATATTCAGATTTCTTTTTATTTCTCTACCTAACTATCTATCTATCTATCTATCTATCTATCTATCTATCTATCTGTATATCTATCTCTCTCTCTATCTGTCTATCTATCTATCTATCTATCTATCTATCTATCTATCTATCTATCTAATCTAACTATCTATCTATCTATGTATCTATGTATCTATCTATCTATCTATCTATCTATCTATCTATCTATCTATCTATCTATCTAATCTATCTAATTTATCTATCTATCTATCTATCTATCTAATCTATCTAATCTATCTATCTATCTATCTATCTGTATATCTATCTCTCTTTCTGTCTATCTATCTATCTATCTATCTATTTATCTATCTATCTATCTACATGTATCTATGGATCTATGTATTTCTCTCTATATATATCTTTTTATGTCTATCTATCTATCTATGTCATTATTATTGCTGTCTATCCATACTTCCTTTTCTGTATATCTCTCTATCTCTCTGTATATATATCTATTCATCTATTGGATTTTTTTTTTTCACTGTCATCTCTTATTTTCATTCTTTATCTTTATCTCGTTTGTCTCTTGCATGCTGTCTCAAACTAGTTTAACCTTGATGCTGTGCTTCAAGTTCAAGTTCTGTATTTAAGACTCTTATTCTAACCCGTTGAGGACTACTCCCGAGTGTACTCGGGCAGGTGTCAATGGGAAATGTGTGTTCTAGCAAAATCAGTACGTCCTCAACAGGTTAATAAAAGCCCGCAATGAGAGATTTATCAAAACAAAAGGCAGATAGGCAACATTGACAACCAAACAACCCTTTACAGAAAACGTAAGCAAAGAAAAGAAAAGGGAAAAGAGAATTATCAAAGTGTAGAGGCTCAACAGGAAGCCTTAAATTGCCTTAGGTCAAGCTTGGTCTCGGTGCAAACCACAAGGCAGCTGGGTTTCTGCCACACATTCAGATGAGTGACAAGAATTTATCATTTTGCGATCAGATATTGTCAAAATGAATGCTGAGCAAGTGATCCTTTCATTAAAAAAAAAAAACAGTAAATACAGAAATGTATTAAAAAGTAAGAAAAATTGGTGCCAAATTTCAGCTCCTTTGCAAATTGGTCCCACTTCACTTAATTCAAGTTAATTCAAAATCATTATGACAAAGACAGGTCAATGACCTATTGCGTTGAGGTTGTACTTCCATTTTAGAGGCAGTTAATGGTATTGATCACTGCTATTTGATCGACTTCTGTAGTTACATTTCAGTTCGGGAGGAATGTCAAATTGGCTTGTAAAAGATATTGAAAATAAAAAGAACGATAATCACAATGTGTGATTACTAGCACTACAGTAGTGCCATAGAATGTATGAAATTATGTAATTGATTTCAATTTTAGTTGTTAAATTCTCTGGAATTGCAGATACATGAATTGCCCACTAAAGTTCATTGATCTTGGGTCATCCCTGCTGTATGCACTTTGTAACTCTGAAAGGTTAAAGCGCATCGACCTAGCTGTCATACTGAGTGTGATTGGAGGATATATGACATGTAATTCCTGTCCATGTCTTGAAGGGAGATAAACACCTGTAGATTGTACCCATGAAGGTGCTATGAAAATGTGAAATAATGTGACACATTAAGGTGAATGTTTCACGTTCATGTTTTATTCAACAGATTTGTTCTCATTATGTCCATTCTATCACACCTTGAAATCAGTACACATATGTTCGAAGAATACATGATGATAATCTCATATGATACAGTCTTAGCTGCCTAATTTCGAGAAATAGATGATTTCCTATTCATCACGTGTGAAAAAAAAAAAACTCTTTTTCTCTCTTCTTTCTCCTTCTTTTATTTGCAATAGTAGCCGAGTCATGCACATCCCCATTAAACAATTTCTCCCTCGATCAGTTAACCCCATTTTCAGGAGATGTAGATGCATGCGACACGATATGGTGTCCTTAAGTAGCAAAGAACTTCCTATTAAAGTCCTGTCATTGCCTTCCTCTGTGAGAGTTGGCAAGGTTTGGTGGATCGCAACAGGTGTTAGGTCACTATCATTACGATCTCGGCCATTGAGGGTTTAATTTTTTATCCCCATACGTCAGCGCCAGCACCACCGTACCCTGGCAGTGATTTAGCCGCTGGGGCTTTGGCCTGTCATGCGTAACTATTTTGTTTTGTTTTGTTTTTGTGCCGTTATGTTCGGGTTGTTCATTGTCATTTTTGTTTTGGAGGTGGGGGGGGGGGGGGGGGGGAGGGGGATGTTAGATTATTTATCTATTTATTTTATTTTTTTTTTTTGGGGGGGGGGCACCTTTATTACATCAGCTTTTGGTATGCCACTGCCTGTGTAGGAAAATGTGTGATGTTTTGGTAGAGGGCAGCAGAAGGAAGGTGGCGCCGCTGACCTGCTGTGACAGCTAGAAAATTATGGCCTCTTTATAGTAATTACAGTGACAATTCACTCTATGATTACCCTGCCTTGTTTGATTTTCAGGTGTGATTACGAGCGATATCAATCGTTTGCAGAAGCATTCAAACTTTCTGATTTTTATCCTTTCTTCCTGTTTTTTTTTTTTTTTGGGGGGGGGGAAGAGGGAGGGGTCCAGATTTGATCAAATTTAGATTGTTGTGCTAGTGTGCCTATGTTCTATAAATGAAGATCTGGAAACTTAAATGCAGAGGGGAGTTTCCCTCGTTCAAGAGACAGGAGAATGTTCTTTGAAATAAGACTAATGACACTTACGATAACTAGGGTAACTTGACAGTGACTTTAAAGGGATCGTACAGTTCTGGTTGAGACCTAATTTCAGGTTTCTAACATTTTTAGGTGAGATAATGAGAAATCTCATATGAAATATGAAAGAGCGTGCAATTTCATGAGGAATTCAACGTTTATTTGATAAAAATTGGTTTTGAAATGGCTGAGATATCCAAAAAAGAACGATTCTAATTAAGTGTGGGACCCACACTTTGTAACGATCGCTTTGTTTTACTTTGTTTTTGGATGTTTCAGTTATTCCAAACCCGATTTTCATCAAATAAACTTTGAATTCCTCTTAAAATGGTATGCTCTGTGCTATATCATAAGTGTTTTCTTGGTATCTTGCAAAAATTTGGAAGCCTATTTCTCATCTCAACCAAAACTGTACTATCCCTTTAATGTTGTTGTTTTTTTTTCTACATCAAAAGAGAGTTGTAATATCCATACTGCCACAGTAGCATATAATGCTGATGAAAATTCTTAATGTATTTATCACTGAAAAATTTTCAAACAAGTCCTTCATTTGAGTATAATTTAGGCAGAGGGCTTCATGTGCCCATTACGATTTGAGATGCACTTACTGTCACGTAGCGGTTCCTCTCATAGTGTAAGTGGCTCCTTAAAATGAACATGGTTTCCCAATATGGCACATTGCGTGCACCCTAGCGTGAAACTCGGCTCGGCGAGTAACATCCTGTCGTCCAATCGCTGCTGGTAAAAGCATCCTCATTTCCTATTTCACAGCGTCTTTCTGTTTTTCCCTCTCGTACTCTGTGTGCCGTATCTCTTTCCATCTTGGATGAGGCTGTCTTGCCCTGCGGACATCTCGGAAATGATTTCCTGCATCAGAAGTGGGGGGTGAGGATATAGAAAATTAAGTCCTCCCTCAACCCCCCCCCCCCCCCCCCCCCCCAAAAAAAAAAAAAAAAAAAAAAACTCGGAAAAAAAAAAGGAATGAGAAGTGAAGTTGTTCCACATCTCCGAACTTCCACTCGGCATGAATCATGGGGGTGTTGGACTTGACATTTATGGCAACATTCCGTTCCGCCAGTGTTTAGTAACAGTTTGGGGCTAGAACGCCAGTGATTTGATTCACTGTTTGACATGCTATATGGCCAGTGTCTCTGAAAATATTCAGTGTGAAGCAGTGGGTTGACTCTCCCAGGGCACTGTACTATCAAATGTATGTTGCCCACTATATGCTTGGATCCACAATAGTCCTTGGGATACATATCTTTAATAGTCAGCCTAGATATTGTTTGGTACGTTTTGTAGCACAGCATTACTGTAAAACATGATATATTCGCGGCATGAATTTTTCGTGAATTGGAGCCGACGGCCTTTTTCGCGTCATGAAATGTTCGCAAACTGCCACTGGCATTTAATGCATATAGTGTATACAAGAACTTTCGCGTGCATTTTAATTTCGCGAATCTCGGTGCTCACGAAATTTGCGAAATTAAAATGCACGCGAACATTCCTCTTTTTACACTATGTGAAAATTGTGCTGTGGTATCAGAACAGCCCTGACCTTAATGGAGATTTGGGATAAAACAGACAAGGTCAAGATTAATTTGGGAAAGGATGGGCGGGCTGAGTGCAGAATATATGAGAAGATGCCCACTCAAGGACATGAATTTGTATTCTGTAGGAACCTCTTAAAAGACAAACTTTACGGTCACATTACTGTGAAAATTCTGTGGTTGATACTTCCCCACAGCATAATGTAGATTAATTAATATATATTTGTGGTTCATTCAAAGGCTACAACTATAATCCTTCAATCAGAGTTGCATAGTGCAGTTGTGTTCAGAAAATCTTGACAGGAAAAAGAGGAAGTCTCAGATGCGAAACATAATCAGACAGGCCGCATAGGATATCATGGATTTATAGAGCATCACCATCAGGTGTAAGAGTGTTTGAATGTGAACTGGGTATTGGAAGTATGTAGGTGAGGAAATGGCTCAATTACCACCTGGGTGTATTTCTATAATGTGAAAGCACCAGACAGAGGCGCAAATTGAATGACTACTGGCATTTCCCAGGTGTGCCGTGGTGTGGGCGAGGGGTTTTTTACCGGGCACGTAGGGCGGGGGCGCCGTGAGCTGTCATTTTCGTACGTCTTCAACGGGCCGTCAGATGTGGAACCAGAGTCATAGAATAGAGAGAAATATGATGTGTGAAAAGTTTTGAGGTTTCTTATCAAAAGGGGTGATCTCTGATAGGTAAGATGGCATGGAAATGCAAGAAGCGTATCCTGTTTCGAAGGAAGTGGGGGGAATGTTCAACATTGGTGAATCAAGTTTTTATTTTTAGCATCTTTTGAGGTCAGTAGTTTTTCCCAAAACTGATATGATATGTACAAAAATGGCCATGACAGCATGGGCAGTTTAGAATTCTGTTCTTCGTTTATTCAGTGATTAAAATTTTGCTGAATCTCTCATAGAAAATATTACCTCACGGGAATACGCACATTTATTGAACACTGTGTGTTAAATGCCCAAGATGAAAGAACTTTCACTAATTTGGGTAAGGAATGAAACTATTCAAAATAGTTTTGACAGAATTTTATGATTGTCATTATCATTACTACTGTTAGGTCTATCATCATCATCATCATTATCATTATCAAAATCATTGTTTAATCACTATTGTAGTGATGCAAAGTAGCATGAATATAATGGGAAAATACAATGTGACAATGCATGGAGTAAATTAGTTACCTCATATTGACTTTCTGTCCTTTGTTCCATTGCCCCAGAGCTACTAGAGAGAAAGTGAAAAAAAAAAACAAAAAAAACATCATTGCATACATGATGAACCCTGGTTAAAAAAAAGAATTGTCTCAATATGTTTGTAACAAGCAAATGACTCTTCACTTTACTCTTGTTGTTGCCATGGTAACCTATTAAACGAACAATTTTGGTCAATTAAGATGACCATACCTCCCTCCCCCCCCCCCCCCAAAAAAAAGGAGAAAAACAATCATACTTTACAGTAAACCATGCTACCTAATGCTTGTGGCAGAGACGTGCTCTAAACCAGTTAATCGTTTTTGTCGTGTTTTTTTTTTTTTTTCATCACTTGTCACAGTACCCCAGGGTCGGGTTGATTGTCCAGGGTGGGTATCACTCCATGAATCATAGAGGATATACATGTTTTTCCCCCTTTGCCAAACATTGTGATTCAGTTTACACAAACAAGGAGGATAAAAAAAGAAAAGAACAAAAGTCAGCCCAGAGAGTCTTGGATAAGCTACCCCTGGATGGGATTTACACCCCACTAGATTGGCGGATAGAGAGACTGTGGTGTGGATAGCACAGTGGCTCATCCACTTGACTTGTTGACTCGTGTTTCCATGACATTGCACCAATACTCCTACAGTGCTGACCTTCCACTTTAAGTCAAGAGTTCCATTCTGATTCCCCCTCCTCATTTTTTTTTTTTTTTTTGGTCAGTTCACGGCATTATAGGAGGTAGACACAAAATACTATTGTTATCATACAAAAAAAAGGGGAAATAAACCAAAATTAACAAAAACAGAAGCATTCAAATTCGTGAAATTCTTTCGTCGAGATGTTTTCTATGGAACTGATTGACAAATTGCCCTACATCGACGTAAATAAGCACTGAATTGATCAGTGTTTTAGTAGTAGCCATGATAAAAAAATCATGGGCGTACATACTCGAGCAGGATTCAAACCTACGACCTCCTGATCACCGGACAGGCGTCATCTCCACTAGACCATTGAGCTTTCGCTCGACAGCAAATGTTCGTTCTAATCGTTATAGCATGCAGTGGGTACTGCTTTATTCTTCAAATTCATGAAATTCTTCCGTCTAGATGTTTTCAATGCAACTGAGAAAACAGAAGCATATATGTCATTCTCTTCTTATATGTCAGTCAATGTGTGTATGTTATCCACAAGAGGAATCCTTTTTTGCCTTCTATGGGTCCAATAATGTTTTAGAATAAAGAACATTGGTATACATGGGCTGTAACATACTATGATACAAGTACACTAGAAGTATTAATGACTTGAGCTACTTTCAGTATTGTACAAGATCAATCCATACAAGACCTCACCAGAAGCTGTATTTAATTTTTCATCAATCATCTGTTTTCCTCCTGAATTTTCTGTACACATTATGTTCTATGATTTGATTATCACTGGGTGTATTTTCTGAGGGAAAATTTTCCCAGTCTTTAGTGTCGTAAAGATTGTAGACTGTTAAAAGCACCTGGTCCCCGAGGGCATTGTACTACGCATGTCACGTACTTGCTCCCTTTCGCAAGCAGTGTAACAGCTCATCAAGTCTACGGTCAGCAGGGTATACACTTGTTAATGAATGGAGAAGAGGGCCTGCTGATGAAATTAGGATCATATTTCCTTTTGCCGAAGGGTAAAAGAAAGAAAGAAAAAAGCGTGACGAGAAGAAGACAGACCTCATTTAATTTACCGTTGAGTCGTCAGCGGCAGACTGCCCTGCTGAAGGCTCGGGGCATTGAGGGTTCATTTGTTCGTTACTAGGATAATTTGTGTGACGACTGGACCCAGGTGTGTACTCTCTGACAGTCAAAGAGAGTTACAATTGTGATTTTCTGAGGAAAACTATCGGCATTCTGAAAACAGCCAAAAGTTTTTTTGGATAAACCATTCATGAGCCAGGTGAGATACCCGATTGTTATATACCAGAAGTAATCATATTATTGTAGAATTCATCAGAAATGTCATTCCATCTCATCATGTTTGTCATGGTTTAGACTCAGGGTTGTAGTTATCATGACTAAATCTTTACCTGGGTGATTTAACTGTCAATTTTGGCACTTGTCTTGTGTTTAAGAAGAACTTGAAAAGAGTTATATGGCAGCTTACCATTATTACAATCCTCCGCAGTGCTTGCAAGGTGCGTGGGCCTATGGGAATATCTGAGTTTTATATATTTCTTGGACTGGATTTCAAATGTCTCTGCCATTTTGTAGTGAAGATCACAGATGAAGGAATGCATATGTTGAACACATATGTGCCGTGATTGTAGCTTCCTACAATGATTATGTGTGTCACGAAACTGGAGTTAGGATTTATTGCAATTTCAGGGTTCGTGGTATTATTTCTGAACTCTTGGGTGTCATAAAAATCTCAGCATTAAACAAGAGGTATTTGATATGATGAATGCTACTATGGCTCTACTTTCTCCTTGCTGAGAGGTTTTTAACCCTGTGAAGACCAGTCCGGAGAATACTCGGGCAGGTGCCCATGGGAAATGCATGCAAAAACAGTCCGTCTTCAATGGGTCAAACTTGGTAGCATCATCTTTATAGACTCCTTGTGTGACATTTTAGATGCACTGTGATTAGTGCACAATGATTAAATGTCTGTCTTGTGAACTGAGAGAAAAGTACATGTATTACATCTTTATTTTTGTCTCTGTAAAGAACTAGGTTTCATTTGACATTATAGATAAGGTTGACTGTGTGAAGTCTCATCAAGTTGTTTAGATGTCTACCAAGCAGTGCTTGTATACATTGTTATGAGCTGAGAAGCAGAAAGTCCTTGTTGCAGTAGAGTTACCACCTTTCTACCTCTCACCTATCAATGCGCCCCCCCCCCCCCCCCCCCCAGCATATGATAATTTCATTAACCGGGTGATGTAAAATTACGCTGATAATAAGATTTGGTTGCATCACTTCCTCAATAGCTGTTTTGTGGCTCATCGTGAATGTGGTCAAAGCTGGACACATACCTCGTGTCATGAGCCGATGTGCTTATGGCCAGCACTGTGTACATACCCTGCATGAAATCCATCCTGCACCTGTTTCAGATGAGCAGGTATCGGAGATGACTCTGCGCCAGAGATGAACATTCATGACAACTGCCAGCTGTTTGTTTGATTGTTCACATTATCCCCATGTACCTCCCTTTCTTTCCTTCTTTCCTTCCTTCTTTCTTTCCTTTTCCTATTCATCTCAGAGTCTTACTTTACTGCCATCCTTTCCAACATTTCCGCTCTTCTGCAACACAAACATTGATGTCTTGCCGTGATGCAATCTTGTGTCCATGATCCGTCTGTCTGGTTTTTCTGTCATCTCTAATCCCGTCACATCTTCTTTTTTGTCTCTTGTTGCCAACAGGTGGTCGTACTCAGAGTTCTTCACCCGCTATCGTGTCCTCATGTTTCGGAAGGACATCAACAAGAAAGATGTACGGGGGACCAGTGAGAAAACCCTCAGAAGGCTCGTTACAGTAAGTTTGGGAATATGTATTTTATTTAACGATTTTTGTCTCAGTGGATGGTTTATTTCAATCTCAGATTACTCCAAGAATGAATGTTTAGAATCATGGCAATGTGTTTTTTTTTGTTTTTCTTGCAATAGACATTCACATTGTTTTACAGCTTTTAAAGACTTCTAGTCATGCATATGCAGAGAGATGTTCTGTCAGTGTCAAAATTAAAGATGACAAAAATAAAGACCATTGTTGATAGAGATTGGGTTGTGAAAAAACGGAAAGTGTAAATGTATGTGTTTGTGTGTGTGTGTGTGTTTGTGTTGACAGATTGAGTGACAGAGAGTGGAGAAAAGAAATGAAAAGAGCAAGAAAGAGGGGGGGGGGGGGGAAGCAAGAGCTCAGACGCACTGGCAATGCAAAGTTGGACCAGGGTTCTAGTGACAAACTGAAGGATTGGACTTGAGGAAGTAGCAATAATTACACATAAAAAGGCTAGAGTGTGACATAAATAGACTTGAAGCTATGCAACAAGATGGGATATTGGATCCCATGCAGAACATGCATGGCTAGCCAAACATCATACCATAATGAGAATATAGCCGAACTCACTGCCAACATGATAAAGCTCGTTTTATTTGATTCCACCTCACTGGCACAAAAACCCCTATCCAATACATAACACTGTCGCACTTGGCTCAGCCATTTCAGAACGTTGAGAATTACACTTTATTGGAGGCCAGTCCTATAATGGCATTTAAATTTTCCCAATGAATGCAATCCTGATAATTACATTTACAATGAAATTAACCCAAATGATTTACCCTATTTTTTTCTCTCTTTTTTGTCAGCTACTTTAATATTGCACCTTGTTTATGCTTGCCGCTCTTTGTCTGTTTATGTTCTTACAATTGTGTATTATCAAGAAATAAAATGTAACATTAAATTTTTATATTTACATTATAGGGTGTTTTTTTTTTTTTGGGGGGGGGGCACAGATGACTAGGAACAGTTCTCTAAATAGAACAGAGATTACCCAATCTACCCACACACTTATCTCGCATCCTACAGCTTCGTAACTAAATTCTTGTCCTTGACCTCTCGAAGTTGAATTTCTCATGATTTGATGGGAATATGTGTGACATAGTAATACATAAGACTAGCGGTATTTCTGGGTGAAGTTACAGAAATTGGATACAAATTTATCTCGAAGTGTTTTTTTTTGGGGGGGGGGAGGGGGTAGTTGTTATTAGGTAAGAATCTGTCCCTGGGTCAAGGAAAATCGTAAATCATGGCAATGTCGAAGGTTGTGCAATTTACAAATTTCAGAGCTATTTAGTCTATGCTGCGTAGGTTCTGTTGACATGAATTTTTTTATAGTGAACAGCATGATTGGTAACCTCTGTATTACCTCAAGAGTGCATACATCATTGTTCTGACCAGCCCTTTAAATTCTCTGGATACGGGCCTCAAGAAAGACTTTACCACGTGCCAATTTTTATATTTGTGATATTTCCTGGATTTGCATTGAGAGAATACAGAGCAGGGAGAATGAGAAAGTAAAGTCCTTTTTTCCATGAGTTAACCAGAAGACTCCGAGCTCGAGGCTGAGTAAGGGATGTGTGGGTCTGGCACTGATCACCTGCGATTGAGAATAGTGCTAAGTTGATTTTCGTATCTGGTATGAGTCACCTACCACCGGTCTAGGACACACTAATGGGTACCCTGATATTCCCATGAAGAAGGGTATAGGGCTCACTTTCATTTTACCCAATATGTGGTGGCATCAATTTACAGATGTGCAAATGCTTCTCTCCCAGAGTGGTGATGTCCTATCCATTGACTGTGTTTTATATATGATTTTTGTTTAATAGATACAAACACTTGGAACACAATTTATGCCATGATCATTGTCAGGAGGAGGCGTTTGCCAGATTTTGTGTGTGCTCATTAGAGAATGAGTGTAATCTTTCTTTGAAAAGATGACAGAACGTTCAAATCAAACGGATGTAAAATTATAATCATATAAAAAAGCATTTATATCAGTATGATATTTAAGAAAAAGAATTGTATATGTATGACTGACTCAATTAAGGTGAAGCAATTTATGTTCAATATTATCTTTTACTGTTCAGTATTGCTCACAGCTTGAGATCCAGTCTTTTTAGAAGCAGAGTTCAGACATAACGCTTTGTGACTTGCTATTGGCTGCCTACAATAGCCTAAAGCAAAGATATTTATCACATCCACAAACTGTATGCTATTACTCATCTGGAATCTATTAATTGTACAAGTATGTATTCATTACAAGCTGCTTCTGATTGAACAAAGCTCCCAAATAAAGGATTCTCAATTTTTCTTTTGCTTACTCTTCATAAGCGTGAGAATGAACAGGTTTGTGCTTATATTCTCTTTGATAGTGATAATTTTCTTTCTTTTCTTTTTTTTTTCATTTGTGGTTTGATTTTGGGGCATGCATGATTTATGTGGTGATTTAGGGAACAAATTAGTAAGCTGTCATTCAGTGTGAGATTCTGTCAAGCGAATCATTCAAAGGAAACATCCACTTTCTTTTACCCATGTTTTTCTTCTGTTTCTTCATATTTATGGCCATAAAATACTTTTTATCTCTCATTTGCTCCATCTTAAGAAATTGTAGAAGTATCAGTTGTATTCTTGGGTAGTGTATTCAGTCACTCTTCACAAATCATGTAATATCTTGACAACAGATTTTTGTCCTGAATAAATACTCCTGGCAGAATAAATTGTTTGAAGGTGTACCTACAAGACAGTGGAGTAGGTTACTGTCCATTAAATGAATTAACCCCCCCCCCCTTCAGCTAATAACTGAAGCAATTCCCTATACATGATTATTTTGTGATTATCTTTCTTCATTATTGACACTCTATAATCATTCCAGTCCTATCTACATGTGAAACGATTGGGTCATTCTATGCTCTGTTTTTCATCTGTGAAACTTAGCTCTGAGTTCGGTCATCATTTCAGGTGTAGTGGGCAACTTTGTTGGTTCTGTTTCTCCTTAGCTCTCAAGCTCTGCTCTTAATCTTAATACCATTGTCCTAAAGGGCTCATATTGATACAATTTTCCCTATATACATGTACTCTTTGCTTGGCAAATTGGATATTGGAGATTACAAAATGAAGGTTATTACTTGTTTGACTCCGTGTGTATGTCAGGTCATTATGCTCTCATTGATTTAAACTTAATTCCCATGGTGCTTTCAGCTACCTGAAATTTTCCAGAAACTGAGACATTGATATCCCAGTGCTTTTCTTCCTGTTGCTTTATCATTCTGAATAGTGTCTATTCTCTTGCCTTCATTTCTTGGTGAAATTTGCTTTCCTTTTTTTTTTTCTTCTTCTTCTTTTTTTTCTTTTTTTTTTTTTCTTAAAAATGCTTTCGCTGTAAAAAAAAAAAAAAAAAATCAAAAGTGTGCAGTCAGGTAGAATTAATTGTAGTTTAAAATAGTAGTATAGTGGTACTTTCTGCTTAGGAATGGGTCTTGTTGGAAAAAAAAAAACACTTTGAATTTGGCAGTGATAATCACTGATAAATATTGAGGGAAAATGTGAATAAGCTGGAGAGTACTGAAGCAGTGCTTTTTTGTATGATTTTTTTTTTTCCTATTTGGAAATTTGATTGTTTGGTCAGCAGGCCATAATTGCAATGATTACTGACTTTGAGAGAAAATAGGGGCAGTGTAGCTAGGCTATCAGCCAGTCTGAATCATGCATTGTGAGCAGTACTGCTCATTATGCAGTCCAGTCGCCATTTAGTCTTTACAACCAGGATATTATGTGAATCAGACAGAGGTGCAGCATTCCTGTCTGCAGAATCAGGCTTTGTTTTTGTTTTTGCTTTTGGTCTCCATTGTCCTCAGGATTCTTCTTGACATCTTACTGTTGTCATTATATCTTATAGAAAATGTGTGTTGAAAGTCATTAAGAACTCAAAATTTAGTGAATAGACAGCATTCCTTAATGTGTATCTTATGGCCCCTACTTGCCTTCATGTAGGCTTGTACAAGTATTGATAGTGGTGACCTCCTAAGGCAGATAATGCACAAACCTGATGCAGAAAAGCCCATCACTCGCAAATACTTATATGCTCACTGTCGCTAGTAAGACTGTGCAAAGTGTTTAGGGTACAAATTCTTTAGTCTGAGTCTTAATTCCTACCAATGCATAACTAACACCCTTCTTCCCCTCCTCCCCCCTCCCCCCCCCCCCCCCCACACACTCCTCACCCATGTTCTTCCCCATCTGTACCCAGGACCCAGACAAATACCAGTTTGGCAAGACCAAGATCTTCTTCCGGGCGGGGCAGGTAGCCTACCTGGAGAAGCTGCGGGCCGACAAGCTGCGGGCGGCCTGCATCCTGATGCAGAAGATCGTCCGGGGCTGGATCCAGCGCAAGAAGTACCTGGAGCTGCGTCGCTCCACCATCGTCATGCAGAAGTACATCAGGGGCTTCCTGGCCAGAAGGTGAGCCTAGCTTGTGTTCAAGTCTTAATCAGTGATTATCATTAGCATTATCATGTCAAGCTTGTTTTTATGCATATATATATATATATTTTTTTTTTTTGGGGGGGGGGTGTTGTTTCTGTATATCAGAGGCAAAATACATTGTACTAGAGGCAGTACAATTTGTTTTGGAGGAAAAAAATGTGTAAAGTCCATATTTATATGAAACTTTGTCAAACATTTTTAATGTTTTTTATGAATAGAAAAAGAGGCAGACAGCATGGAAGTAAGGCAAGGGTGTATGCATGCATTCTTTGAGTTACTGCTTTTGTGTAAATTGAGTTTGGTGGGGTGGTTGGGTCTGCCCATGGAACAAGACAGTATACAAGATACATGAATCAGTGTGCCTTCTTGTCCACCAAAGTTACAGAAATTAAAGGGATGACAACATGTAAGACAGCAGCCAAAATTTCTTCCAGTGTTTGGGGAATTCAGTGCATTGCTAACAACACTGTACATACAAATCATGTACTTTCAGTATAAATACAGTGAATACGGAGAGAACTAGAAATAGGAGAATTAAAGCATGTGCATGCTTTCAGAAGAAAGATAAGAAGATTGTAGACTTACAAAGAAATTTGATCTTCCCTGCGCACATTTTAGGGTTGTTGTTGTTATTTTCTAAGGGATTCCAAGATGTCTGGGCTGTTTTGAAGAAAAATGTTTCTTTTTTGGTCTTTCTATGGGTAAAACTAATAATTTTTATCAATGAAACATCAGGTCTAGTGCTTGGAATAGAAATAATTGAATTAAACTCCGAGAAGCAAAACCCCAAACTGTGTGGGAGTTGATTTGAGAGTATTCCTTTCACAGCTCGATCATGTCTATCAAGTTTTGGGACTTGACATCAGAGAGTTACAACTTCCTTTGCGGATAATCTCCAGATGACTTCTCTGATCTCCTACGCTCCCTCCCGGTTCTCGAGAAATTAGACCAGAGAGCACGTTCCTCCGCTTCCTGATGCCGGTGCGTGTGTGATGTGGAAACTTAATGAACTCATGTCCCACTGTCCTTCAAAGAGAGATGGGTTGTGCTGACTGATACAAAGGGTGTAGATTTTACCAGTGTGACCGCAAACTTCCCAAGAATTTCTCATGAAAATTCTTGCGCAAATCTTCTCTCGAAATTTGTGCAGTCTGAACGCACGCAGCTGAAACTTCAAGAAGTTTATCACTTGGCCAGTCCTCTTCCTGTGTGCAGTGCCTATGCAGCCATCAGATGGCGTACACTTTATCCTCTCTCGTGCATGTGCACCAGTGACCCAAACTTCTAGAACTTATCGAGAACTAAAACTTTGAGAAGCTCGGCTGCCAGTATGAGCGGACAAGCAAACTTTGCAAAGAGTTCTGAAAGTTAAATTTTGAAAAGTTCTGCCATTTGTGACCGCAGCTTGTGAGGTTATTACCGAGCCCTTGGAATGTCGTATCTCACCAAAAGTGCACTGGTCTCAGTTGGAATTAGGAAAACTCTTGCCACGAGAGATAGTCCCTGGGATGGAAGTGGAACGTGCTGATGATGCCTGCTAACTAGGGTGGGGGTCAGCTGTTGTACGTGTTGGCGAAGTCCTGCCCAGGTTCACTGTGGTTGGTTGGTTGTTTGGTCGGTTGGTCGGTCGGTCAGTCAGTCATTAAGAGAAGGGAAATCCAAGGAAATTGTCACAATCTGGGAAGAAGGGTGCAGCTAGAGTGGCCGCTGTCAGTGGCCGTATCGTTGATGAGGCCGAGAGAGGGATTAGCCACTCACCAGTCTTTCTCCGGCCAGCCAGAGAGAGAGAGAGAGAGAGAGAGAGAGAGAGCGGAGTAGCTCACCCTAGTCGTCCCTGACACCCTTTGTCAGGTGGCATAACCAACAGCACTTGGATTGGATGTTGATCCCACGGGTCCAGCAATTCAAAATCTGTCACTGCCTGGCCCTGCAAAGATTTACATCCTCTTCCGTTTTCCTCATATATTTGTAATCCTTTTCCTATCCACACTTGTATCCTGCTCCCCCCTCTCTGTTCTCTCTACTCTCTCTTGTTACCTCTCATAGATGTATCAATCCATACAAGTTCTAACTTTAGTCAATACAGCTACTAGCCAGACCACTCATTCTCCCCATCCTCTCTCTCTCTCTGTCTCTGTCTCTCTCTCTCTGTCTCATGTCTGTCTCAATGTCTGTTTTACTTTCATTTTTCTTGCCGCCCGTCCGTTACAATTTATCGTATATTTTTTGATATATATAGTTACAGCTCTAACTTAAAAATACCCTTCCTTTCTTCCATTCCTCCTTCTTCCTCCTTCCTACTTTTCTGTCCATCTATCTCTCCTCACATATATATATATATATATGCACACACAGACATAGACACAGCCTACCCGTACATGCCTGTCTACCCAATTTACGTCAAGCTTTCCCTAATCTCAAAGGGGGATTTATATATGAGATGGAATGTCACATGTAAGTCTTAAAGTGAAGCCTGAGGGATTCCAACCTCCCTTCCCCTGTCAGTTCTATCTTCCATCCTATCCATGGCAACGCCCACTGATATGCTTTTGTGTATGTGGGCTTAAGAGGGACTGGTTTCTGAGCAACACCCCCGGGAGTCATGAAACACCCCCTGTCTCTTTCCATCTCTTTTTTTTTTCTTACTCACACATTTGTAAAGGAGAATGGAACTTTGAATGAGTTTTTACTTGTGAAAACTGGAAGTGGACATGTCTCCTCATTTTCAGAATATCCTTTTTTTAGATTTACGTAGTCTTGCTGATATTCTTCAATCGATGCATATCTAGATAGATAGGGTCACTATTCCATTCTAATTCTGTAACTCTGTGAACAAACACACGACTCAATTCCATTATTGTAAATGACTGGTCATAGTGTTCATTCTCTCATTCACTACCTTCTGGTTAGTTATTATCATAACAATAAAAATCATTTAAGAATTATTCTCTCTAATAGAGGATGTGTGTACTTGTGTCTGCAGCTATTAATTTCAGCTGGTCATAGGCTTAAAGAATGTGGGTATTATGATTTCACACATTGTGTGATAGCTTCCCAAAGGTGGGCTTTATGCACTGACAGTTTGGCGCTGTAGGAGACTCTGTTGTGATACCACACAATGTCACAGTGACATGACACCTGAACATTAGACCTTGAAGGAAGGAATTTTTCCTGCTAATATCGCTTAACAACAGCTCTTGGCAAGGTACAATTACAAACCAAATTTGGGAACTGGCACACACTCACTTGTTTCAACAATCCCCACGCGCCCCCCCCCCCCCCCCCCACATACACACCACTACCATTACCCCAGGAGATATTTGACAAGGAAAGTAGTAATTAACGGCGGTCAGTGCGTGTAAGCAGCTGGCAAGCTGTCTGACGAAACCCCACCCTAAATTCCCTCGGCAACCGGTGAACGACAGGTCCACAGATCCCCTCATGCATGAGGTAAGATCAAGGGGGGCTTTGCCAGTCAGCAGCTATTTTCTTAGTGTTACTCTTTCAGTTTTCCCCCCAGCTTGACTCACCCTACCCTAGCCTCTCCCGGTCTAGAGCTGCCAGATTGAAATCAGACGAGTTAATTTTCTGCATTTAGTGTAGATGGTTATCTCTGGGTTGCCGATCCTGTGTACCAAGGCAGGAGTTCTTTGCTTGCCTGTACATTGCTACTTCTTACCCAGGGGCTTGAAGCTTGTGGCTGCCGTATTAGCTTTTGGCTGGTCTTAGACGAGTGTTTACAGCCTTTCATTTTCTACATCATCCTCTGGAATTTTATTGTGGACGTAACAAGCGACACCGGAGCTCCTTAGTTGACTGGGAAATAAGATGGTCGATATCTCTCCTCAGCAAATTGGCAGCCTGACTTCGGAAATGTTCATCCAAGCTTCTTCCAAACTTTTCATGATTTGTGTGGAAGATGTTTCAAGTATAGTTGAGGGAGCATTTCTCAAGGGAAGTGATCAGAATTAGGTACACATCATGAGAGAATGAGCCGAAGACTTACATGACAATGATAAGATACTTCTTTTGAAGGCTAGATCATGCTGCAACTCTGCACACAAGTTAAGATGGAGGTATTGGCAATGCCATCTTAAAAGTGTATGGCTCTAACATCTTGTGAGTCTTGTTAGTGCACTGATATCAATGCTGTCTTATGATGCTTGAGGTAAACTTGGAAACATGCAGAATGGAACCTCTGAATTCATTGGATTGTACCAGCTCGGGTAGAATATATCTCCATGTGAGACAATGAGTGTTTGGTACCTCTTATTAGATGCTCTTGAGTTGACCTTCACAAGTTGCTGTGACAAATGACATCGTCACCAAAGTCCCTGATAGTACACTCCAAGGGAAAAACTTTCCTGACGGTGGTATCGTAAGTGTCCTCTTGGCATTGTGAACTGCTGATCACGCCATGCCGCATAACCAAGAGCTGCGCTCACTGCAGAACACTCTTCTTATCTTCAGGCTCACCAAGTTCCTCCGCGAGACGCGGGCGGCCATCCTCATCCAGAAGCGGTGGCGCGGCTACCGCTGCCGGTCGGAGTACCTGCGGGTGCGCCACGCCGTCCTCACCATACAGAGCTACACGAGGGGGATGTTCGGCCGGCAGTACTTCACCGAGGTGCTGCGTGAGAAGCGGGCCACCACCATCCAGCGGTACTGTCGCGGCTGGCAGGCACGCACTTGGTACCGGAGGACACGCCGCGCCATCATCCTCCTCCAGTGCTGTGTCCGGCGGATGCGGGCTAAGAAGGAGCTTAAACAACTCAAGGTGAGATGCTGTCCTCTTTCAATCTTCTAGATAATGAGACTGACACCAACAGGTGGAAAAGTCTACCGCAGATACTGTATATAAGATGAAGTTTAAAGGACAAACTTAATAGTCTCTTTAGATGTGTGTTCCTCATATGGTGCAGAGTTTTTGGTTTTGATCTTCTTTTATGTCAAAGGATGAAAAGATAGGCAGTGATGAGTGTAAATCATTGATCCAGATTAATGTAGAGTCAGTAACAGAAACAGGAACTTTTTATCCTAGTGGAGTTCATCTTTAGTATGTTTGCACTGTATGTTTTCATGTTGTTTTCATGTAGGCATCCTAAAGTACATAAAACAAATGTGTTTGTTTGCAGTGCAAAATTGTAATGTTTATATCAACCACTTCATTCATTGTAAGTTATAGTATAAGTGGTTATCATTGTATATTTGGAATATAAAGATATGTGTCATGTATCGAGAGTACAAGTACGTGTATTGTAATAACTGAACTTTGTGTAGTGGGAGAAAGGAAGAGAAAAAAAGGCTGAAACAGTTTTCGGTCAGAGCCATACTTTGAAGAAAAGGGACATTTACCAAGAATGCAATCTGTGAAGGATGCTCAAAATTATCATGTGGACTTTGTGGCTTTTCATGTAATTAAGTCATAAGTGGAAACTGTGCCTGCTATTGGGTACATTTCAAGCTTTTGACCACAATGATCATCCCCCCCCCCCCCCACACACACACACAAAAGGCATCTTGCACCTCCACCCACAGTAACAGACAGACCCTCACTAAAGTAGTATCTGCTTTGAATGTACGTGTGCAACTAGCATCGAATGTCAGGTCCCTGATGTGTGTATTAATATGCTCTACACTCCAAGAGGAAATCCCAAAGATCAAGGGGGGTTTCCAGCCTCCTAATCACCACCACATCGGCCCCAACCAACTGCCACGGGAAGTATCTGTTAGACAATCCGTCAGCGCACAAACGATGTGCTGCAGCGCTAGAACAAGATGTAATCTGCCCAGTTAAACGGTGTTAGGGGGAGAGATAAAGGTCTGCCACTGGTGGTTTGTAGCACAGAATGGTTCATACGTGAAATATCACACAATCAGATAGATCAATAGATGAACATGCCGTTGTAGGGGGGCGTGACCTCCTTAGGATCCCAACTTCCTGACTTAAACAAAAATTCAGTGCGTGGATAGGATATCCCCATGCACTTGCACTCAGGAACGAGAGGAGGAGAGGGAGGAAGAGGAGGAGGAGGAAGATTAAGGAAAAGACACATACGTGCCGTCAGCCGGCTTTATATGGGCTTTGTGAGTCCCCAAGCTTAATTCTGTTTCAGAAGGCTAATCACCCTAGCTTAAGCCATCTTAGTCTCATTTGGGACTACTGCACTGACAAAGAGTAATGATTTGTATTCTCTCATTATGAGCAAATATGCATGTGGTCTCATGTTTTGACCTCTGCTTTTATAAATAATTTTGGCTGTCATTCAAAATCAACACAAATCTGATATGTCAGAGGTACTCTTTGAGTTATGTCTAAGTAGTATGAGAAAGGGATAGCACATCCGAAGCTCTCTGCAGAATTTTTGTCTGTCTTATTAGTGAAGCATTTTCTCACGTTTTGTGAACCATTTTATTGAAAACAAAGCGGTAATCTTGTAGCCCATTTCCATCACACATTAGTACATGTGTAGTTGTCACATGACCGACTGCCTGAATGTGCGTGACAGCCCCACTGTCTCGGGGGATAGGGTGGCCACAACATTGCATCCTATCGGCCCAGTTAGGTCTGATTTTTTTGAGGACGCAGTGCTTGGTGTTCCTAAGAGCGTGTGCCATTTGCTTATCACACAAGGGGAAAAATTTCCCGTGTTGGCATCCTGATGAACTCGATATAACATCCTCAGGAACGGAATCAGCATATGCTTGAAAATAGTTACTCATAACTCTCATCACCTAATAATCAATTTCTGACACCACTATCTCTTCACCCCCCCCCCAAAAAAAAAAAAAAAAGAAGCAAATGTCAGTGTAGCTGTCACTTACATTGTCATATCCTATTTTGACCTTGACTCTAGGGATTGTCTGGCATTGAGTACACTGGTTTAATATTAATTTCTTCCTTTGATACCAATGCTGCGTTCCATTAGAGAATATAAAACACCCTATTCCCTCTGCCCCCCTCACCCTTTCATGGCAGAAATCTATGAAAATCTTTGAAGAGAAAGAGAGGGAATACCTCATGGTAGATGATGATGCTGAATATGATTATGAGTGATGGAAACATCTAGATTGTGAAAACTTTAACTGCAATTACTGCTTAAATCCTGATTGTCTAATAATGTATGACCAGACTAATGAAGTTCAGTTTCAAAGCATCACAAGAACGCTGCTTTTCTTTGCATTCTTTAAACTTAAACTAGTTTGATTAAGATACATAGAGGGAATTTTGTCAAAAAATATATATTTTCTTGGACATCAGCCACAAATTTGTATGTTGGTGAATGTTTCCAAATGCAAGAAATGATGCAAAATATGTGAACCAATGCAACCTCCTTCTATAGGGGATGGAGTGGGGTGCTTTTTCAGATTTTATCCAAAGTTGATTCACTTCTTGCACAATGGCTAGAGTTCCTGCAAGGCAGGAATAAACGTAGTCTGGGACAGCTTTTCTGACAGACTTCTTTCAATTGAATTTCACCGTATTTGAATCATCGGGGGAATACCACGAATGACTTGCACGTTTGTTTGGAGATGTCTGGCTCTTGGCTGTCATGACTTCAAACATGAGGACAGAAAGAGAATATTTTGCATTCAGTTGTTATGAAAAGGAGAGCTGTTTAATCTTAAAGTGAATTGCTTCCACAACAACTGTATGGCTGGTGAAATATACATTGTATGCAAGGCTTTATGGACAATAGTACACTGTAGTTCCTATCTTTCTTTTGTTTTAGCATCATTCAAACCAAAAAGTTAGGTCTCATCATCATCACAGTACAGCTCAGTTATTCCATAAACTTGGCACCTTTTCTGTTGGTCACATGTAAGAAAGTCTGTCTGGCCGTATTTACAGTATAGTATAGACACCAACCTGGCCGACTCCCATCAGAGCCATCTTTTATTTGATGGACACAAGCGATGCACTCCATCAACAAAGTACACCATGCATGGAGAACCCTTAATTTTGATTCAATTTAGGGACATGGGGAGAGATTTCCTGAAAAATTAGATGAGTCTGCAACTTGAAAGATTCCAAATTTGCTTGGGCTGGATGATTTTTTTTTCTTTACCAATTTCGAGACAGAAGATGTCACTCCTATGGGATCCTCAATGTTGAACTTAAGCCTGTTTATCTTTGGTTTTTTGTGTTCCATGAATAGAGGAAGCAGAGTTAAAACTGTCCAGTCCTTGATGCAGAATGTATCAGTATGGAAGGCATGGGGAGCTTGGAAGGCCTATTTGAACACTTCTCCCTGTCACTTGAATTCCAGTCCTTTCCCTACCAGTTTGCAGTAGATAGATAGATAGATAGATAGGTAGATAGGATAGATAGATAGATAGATGAATAGATAGATGAATAGATAGATAGCTAGATAGATAGATAGATAGATAGATAGATAGATAGATAGATAGATAGATAGATAGATAGATGGATAGATAGATAGATGAATAAATAGATAGATAGATAGATAAATAAATAAATAAATAGATAGATAGGTAGATAGATAGATAGATAGATAGATATATAGATAGATATCTTCTGCTTTATATTCACAGGGTTTGGCAGTGAGGGGTCTGTGCTTATTACCTGTTTTACCTGGGAGCAGGAAGATGGGAAAATAACATTACTGATAACAACATGACTTTATTAACTTCCTTCAAGAATGTTTAGTAATTTACCATGTAAATATGTAGATTACATTATTTTCCACTTTGCTATGATTTGAGAGTGACTGGAGTGAATATACAATGTACATATTTGGGATTTCTTAGTAGAAGAGTGGAAAATATATTCTTGTGTAAATATATGTTTTTCTGATTAGTTTCAACTGAAATACTCCTGTGGCCATGGACCACATGCCCTGCTATATACTACGCTAAATGGACTACCTTCGATATCAGCACTGAATGTGTAGACTGCACACAATTATGGCAGTCATCAGAAATGTGCAAGTAATCGTTACTTTCATGTGTATTGGATTCTGAGCCATCAGTACAATCATATGAACATGACCATGGATCATCCAGAGTAGAATAGTATCAAAATTGCATGTTTCAGCTGTCTTTTTAGTACATGCATTGATTTTGTTTCTTTTATTAGGTCCACCACAGAGCAAGAGGAATCTCCTCTAAAGTTTCTCTGTAGGGGTACATGTGTTTCTCATGCTTCTGTTCCTCAGCCATTTTCTCCCTTTTTTTCTCTGTGTTCTTCCCACCCTGTAGATCGAGGCCCGATCCGTGGAGCACTACAAGAAGCTCAACCTTGGAATGGAGAACAAGATCATCTCCATCACACACAAGGTCTCAGAACTGGTAAGTTGAGACACCCCCAGAGTCCCTTTGGACTGCAATCTACTTCCAAGATGACATCCTCTCCCCTCTCCCCTCCCCCTCCCCCCTCCCCCCTCCCCCCTCCCCCTCCCCCTCCCCCCCCCCCCAATCTCTCTCATTCCCCCTCCTCCCTGTATTCCTTCCCTACATGTGAGAAGGTACAATACTGTATGTGTATCCACCCCTTACATTATAGGGATCGTATAGTTTTGGTTGAGACCTAATTTCAGGTTTCTAACATTTTTTGGTGAGATTATGAGAAACCTCTTATGAAATATGAAAGAGCATGTAAATCCATGAGGAATTCAACGCTTATTTGATGAACATTGGTTTTGAAATGGCTGAGATATCCAAAATAGAGCGATTCTAATAAAGTGTGGGACCCACACTTTTTTACGATCGCTTTGTTTTACTTTGTTTTTGGATGTTTCAGTCATTCCAAATCCGATTTTCATCAAATAAACTTTGAATTCCTCTTAAAATGGTATGCTCTGTACTATTTCATAAGTGTTTTCTCGGTATCTCGCAAAACGTTAAAAGCCCAATTCTCATCTCCACCAATACTGTACTATCCCTTTAACAACAGTCCCTTATTACTCTAAAGTGTGTGAAAATACATGTGTTGTTTTCTCATTGTCTCATTATTTTCTCATTATTTTACCCCAAAAAAAGTTGGAAACTGGGAACTGAATCCCAACCACTTTGCTACAACACTCATTTCACATTGACGCTTCTCCGAGTATACTTGGGACTCGACCCCAACGGGCTATGCCATCCCTGTGGGACTCTTTATCGTTTTATGCCAATTCAGCTATCTGTGTATGTTTGTATGTCTGTATTTATAACATGATACCAAGAGGGAGAAGTATTAACCCATTGAGGACAAGCTAATATTGCTACAACACGCATTTCCCACCGACATCTGTGTAAGTGTACTTGGGATTAGTTTTCAATGGGTCAAAGAGGAGATACCACCTGGCAGAGCTTCTTCAATTACTGAAGGGTCAGCTGCCCTTTGTCATGCGGGAAGTAGAGCAGACAGCTGGGGGGGGGGGGGTGGGCTAGTCCTGAAAGTGAGGGAGGGGAAAGAAGAGGAATATTGTTGTGACAAAGTGTCCTTGTATCTATCAACACTAAAAATGATAGATGGATAGGGAGGGGGTGGTGGTGGCTTACAAAGAAGTGTTTAATGGATCTTTTTAATTTGCCGATGTTAGTGGCATGAAGTATTGGCAGTCATGGCGCAGGCAATGAGGCAGTGTAGTTCAGAAATCAGTCGTCGTTGCCGTGGAAGTCTGCACATTGCAGTGAAAGTGGTAGGCCAAGCGAGACAGAAAAATTTGTCGGCATGACGTCTCTCAGTGTAAAAGGCAGGCAGTAACTGCATTTATAGCAATGATGCATTGAGCAAGTGTTTGCGGCTTCATCCACATTGGGGGTTTTCCCTACCTCTTACTGAACAAAAAAAGAATAGAGATTGCCAAGTGTGCTTGTATGCACCTTTTTTCCCTAAAGGGTCTGGATTGTAATTTAATAGTAGGGAGGTGCTTTAGGGGAAGACATGATGCAGACATTGCGGTCAAATTAAACGGTTCCTCAGCTAAATTTGATACAGGAGAGGGTAGTTGTTGATACGTTTCTGACGGTGTCCTCTTTTGGCACTTAACTCAGTTGCTAAGGCAACATAGTCCCACACTACCATTTTTTGGTCCCCCTTTTGAATGACGAATTTCTGCAGCCAAGCATAGAGCTGGCTTGAAATTGGACTAATCCTTCTCAGTGACTGCATAGATACTGCTGGCATCATAGATGTTGACTATGTCCAGATGTTAGTTAGGTTGCTGCAAGTATAAAGCGAAAAAAAGTATACTGTTGTGAAATTCTATACTGCAGTAAACTGGGCAGGGTGTTCTCCAGTATGCTGAACTTCTGATTTTATCATTTGAATATGCCATCAACTTAACCCGTTAAAGACGAGCTGATTTTGCAACAACACGCATTTCCCATCGTCCCCAGCCCGAGTATATTTGGGACAGGTTAATTTACTATGGAAAACAAAGCACAGGGTTCCACAACTATTGTTGTCGAAAAATTTGAGTGTAAGGGAGATATCAAGAGACTGTTTCATATTTGAATGTGTTGAATGTCTCATTCTTTTATAATCCTTAATTGCTGTATAAATATTCATATGAAAATAAACTTAGTCGGTTCAATAAAAGGAAAGCAATATCAGAAAGATTGGTTGTGTCGTAAAAGAGTCACATGCACAGACACAAAACTGGAGCAAATGAATTATGGATTGACATATTTCTTTTCATCAAAACAAGACGTGTAAATTCTGTCTGATCAGATACATCTGTTCGCCACTTGTTCACTTCTGCTGGTACTCTTGTTCTGTTTTGCCATGATGTTGATTTGTCGTGGATGTTCTTCACTGCCACTAGAAGTTATCTGACATAATAAATTCCATATTGCTTTAGAATGTCGCTACTTAAGGCAGCATTGCACATTCTGCGTTGTTGTGGAATGTTGCCGCTCAGAAGTATCTGCACAGGACCAGTGCATGGACTTAACACTTTCTTTCCAATATTTTTAATACTTCTCACAGGCAATTCAGTGCATGCCCTTTCCACATTTGACCTGCTTTTCACCAAACCAAGCTCTAACTGAATCACAAAAAATGTGGGATCCTGCTAAACTGTTCCTTCGCAAACTCTGCTCTGTCGTCGTAAAAGAGTGTCAAATGCATTGTTGACATAGAGGGATTATTCTTGCTTTTTTTGCCAATGACTTTCCAGCCTTCCCTCACTACCTACTCAGTCTCTTGTTGACAGAATTTCCATTTCCTGGGTATGAATAAGTCAGGAAATAGGGGGTTTTATCCTTTTTTCCTCTCTCTTTCTCCTCAAATTGTGGTTGGCCTTTAGCTGCGCATCGCTACTTCACTGTACCCAGGGATCTTCATAAGCATCAGTCATACATCTACTTCAGAGATAGGGAGAAAAAAAAACATACATATTGGTTCAGTCACCCACCTGAACTTGTACTTGTTTACTTTTGGGTTCATAAGCTATAAAAATGACAGTGGAAAGTTTGATGTGTATCTGTGTGTCTCTACAGTTGCATGGGAATGGTGGCTTGAGACTCAACGTAACCACAAAATATCCAGTTTTTCTATTACTTGTAACCATTCCTCATTTCAGTTTTGGTCTTATCCTGATAACCTTTTAAGGCCATTAAATTGCCTATTTGATATCCAAAGCTCCATTCTGGTGTTCAGTGGTCAGAAGGTCACTGCTCTTGCAACCTGACTTGCAACCTGTTATAGGAAAATGTGAAACAAGTTCATGTTTTACATTTCATTTGCATAGTACATTAATGAGTTGTTAAGTTTTAATATCTTTCTCCCTGTTGAGGATTGATGCTCATCTGTACAAAGTGAATTGCCATGATTCAGACCAAGTTAGAAAGCTTGTTAAAAAAAGAGATGATAACAATAATGATTCATATGGTTTGTAGCTCTTTTCAAGATGAAGGCCTAAGACTGTAAATATTCAAAATGAATTTAGAGCTCGAAGTTAAACAAATTAAATTGAATCTACCTCCTCACCCCCATTACCTTTATCCATGTCTTCCATTATATTGCTTGAAGGATTATACATAATTATATACAATGCATATATAGATTCTTTCTTTTTTTTTCTTTTAAAGTGAGATAGAGCTACAGGCAAACTGGTCAAGAAAACTTTGGATTGTCATACTGATTGTTATCCTAATAAAATGTGAGAATAGTTTAGCTTCCACTGACCATTTGCAACTATGTAGTATGCAAGTCTGTCGCATTTATTTGTGACATTTGGGAAAACAACTTTTGATAAGCAAATTTATGAAAGGGAACAATATAATTTGAATGCTATTTACATTGATTAAGTAAATTTATTCAATGCAGCATGCTTTATGAATGTGCTTCATCTGATGTAATGTTCACTCTGAGCAAGCATTCAAAATTCGGATGATGTCAAACAAACACATATCTATATTTAGAGTCAAGTTCGCAGTTTGTTTACAATACTTTCAAAGAGTCTTATTACTGTGGCAGGCACACACAAAATATATGAAACCATAACTGAAGTGGGCCTTTGAGTAACGAACAAAGGGAAGCCCAGGGAATGCGGCAGTAATCCTATCAGATTTAATCGCTGCAACGACTCACGCTTTGTTTTCCCCCCTCGCTCTGTCATCCTGTTGATTAATGGAGTATTAAGAGGTTTTTCTTTCTGATACCAAATGGCACCAGGCATGATGCATCATAAGTCATGTCTTCCCCCTTCCCCTCCCCCTCCCCCCTCTCTTCTCCCCCCCCCCCCCCCCCCACCCTCCCACAAAGACATATGCAGAGTTGGAATATCCCACAAGGGCTCTAGGCTTGGCTCCAGAATGGCGGTCATTGACACCGTTAGCACTCGCTGAGTTGTCAGCCCAGCACATATGCTCCTTGTTGTACGGGAGAGAACTTCCTCCCACCCGACGAAAAGGGGGGGGGGGGGGGGGGGGGGGGTAGGGGGAAGGGGGTATGGGGTTTCCTCCCTCATCTACATCATTGCACTCTCCTCTCCATGTTCCCACCTATGATTTCATGTGCCAGATTTGTCACATTGTCCTGGCCAAGGACGTGTCATGAACATGAAATTTGTAGCATACAGATCACGGAAGAGGACAAAAGCGATATTAAGGCGTGTCGATCTTTGAAATGAAAAAAAAAAAGGATATGCTTCCCTAATGTGTCAGAGGATAAGATAAATAGTATGGAAGGATATTTCAAAATCAATTCTTTACTTTCTGAATCTCAGCTATGCTTTACAAGGTGGTATTTGGTTTACTGTTGCCGTAGCCAAGTTAAACAAGTATTCATCTTATTACAAAGAAATATCAGTTTATTTTCACTCCCCTCTCAATTTTACAAGGGCATCCAAATAAACAAAAACGGTATAATTAAAATTGTTACATTGTCGGTCAAATATTTGCCATAAAAGGAAGGAAAGATTCCTTGCAAGTGACTGATAACTTTCAAATTAGTTTCTTTTGAACCGTCCTCTACCTTTCCATTTCTGTAAACTAAAAACTTGAACAGCAGTGTTCCTAACAGCAGTAGAAAGAAATGTTCGTTTGTATATGCTTGGAGTGAATACTGTAATTCAATCATTGTTTATCTTAGTCATACTGACTAGTGACTGCACCTGTTTGGGGGATATATGTCTGTCTGTCTGTCTCTGTGTTAATGTGTGTATGTGTGATGTGTTTGGGCAAGTGCTGGGAGGGGATGGGATGGGGTGGGGTATGGTAGTGATATGAGTCTTGACATGAGGGGCCCCTTACAAGAAAGTCTGACTTCATGTCAGTTCAATCATACAGGACAAGGGCATTTACCATGATGGTAAATAAGACCAGTGCAGACTACCTGTGAAGCAGTTTCATTGTCTGAAATGATGTCTGCCTTACAGAGGTCCTGAACCATTTTTGTTCTTCTTTGTCAGTTGACCCTTTAGTAAATGGAATATTCCACCCAGCTAAGCCTCTGTAAAAGTGTGATCAGTGCCTTGAATCAAGGCTAGCCATGCGCATAAGTTTGAGTCTTTCCTTCTTAACAGATTTATCTGTATCAGATACTGTGCAACCAACAATCACACATACACACACACACCCACACACACACCCACACACACACACACACACACACACACACACACACACACACACACACACACACACACACACACACACACACACACACACAAATCAGGCCATATTTTCATAGATGTAAAATATTGATCCACAAAAAAAAAAAACAAGGAGAAAAGCATCCCTATTATTGAACAAAAAATCACACACATTCATGTAAATTATGAATCAGCCTAAACTTGAAATAAAAATTGTAATTAAGTGAGGACCTTGCTGTAATGTGTGTTATTCAATTAATCAGTCCTTTAGGAAGAAGTTGACTGAGAAAAGCTGTTTTTACAGTACAACTTTGATCAATCTGTTATCAAGGAATAAAGAAGATTTCAATGACATTGATTCCTTTCCAAGCTGTATTATTTTTTTACAACCATTTCTTCATCCCTAAACCCATCAGAGTTTGTGGGTTTTCGTGTTGAATTAATCTCCCAATGGAAATACCATTTCAAGAAAGACTGCGAAATTCAGGCACCAATCTTGTTAGTATGTAAGAAAACATTTGATTTGTATAAAACCAGTTATGATTAATGCATATATGCTCTTACTCATACAGTCTTTTTAATATCTTTGAGAATGTTATTTCTTTCCCCATTAGTTTTATTTCTTTCCCCATTAGTTCAAAATATTGAAAAAAATGAATCATAACTGGAAATGTGTATATCATCATGAAGAGAGGGATAATTTTAGCCATAAGTTGGGAAATCAGTGCACTTTTTACAAGCTTCCAGCTGGTTTATGGCACTTTTCTGGATTACCCCATGCCATTATGATACAAGGGCAAATAATGATTGAATCATCTTGACATTTAGCATTAAACTAAAAAAAGGATTTAGTGTCAAGAAAATGACGATCTGCTCAATTCAGCACCATGCAACCTGGTTTCTTCACTTTTTTTCCCTACTAATACAAGCTCATTTTTTTTCACCGTCAACTCTAGAGGGCTCTGACACCCCTGTCAACCAATCAGTCACTCCAGAGATTTTAAGGATAGCGACCTTTACGGAAAATATCACTCAATGAAATCCCTGAGATAAACTCTTGTGTTTCTCCCCCCGCCCCCCCCCCCCCCCCCCCCCCCCACTTGTCAGAGATAAATGGAGAGTGAGAAATCCCACTCTTGATGAGACATTGCCTAAAATGCTGAAAGGAAAAAAGTGATGTGTGTGGAGGGGGATTTTAACGTCTGTGGAAATGCTGGTTCACAGCAGTCCAAGAGAACTGCACAGCAAAAGTTGTCTTTCCATCGAATGTATTGGAGTGCTTTGGCTCAGCTGTGAGGATACACCATGGATTTTTTTCGAAAGCTTCTAGAGCTGTGAGCGGAATTTGGTCAGACTTTCAGAGGCAAATATTGCCTGCATAATTTGATAGCTTTTGAGTCTCCGCTGTGGATGAGTCAACGGCACCGACACTGTTTTCAAACTATCCCCGAGAGTGCTTCTCTGCAGAAAGAACAAGACTGGAGTGGTGTAGCTTTGTGCTTTGCTTGATAGAAGTAGAACTATGGTTGGAGTTTCATAGCCCTCTCCTGGTCTGCATGCATTTAATGCGGGAATATCGGAGTTGATTTAATTGGAATAGCTCTCCTCTTTGCAGATATGGATTGTTGGCATTCTTGTAGAAGGGTAGGTTTCTCCAGTGCTGAGTAACTTGAGTATTTTTTTGGTTTGAACTAGTTGTCTGTTTTTGTTTTTTCATTTGCAACACTGATAAGTTTGTTTTTTCTCTCTTTATCAATTTTTCCCACGATGAAACTAATATAAAGGCATTAAAATGCGAACACACTAGTAAACTTATTCACATATTTCTCTCAGTTTACCCAGCACAGCTATCATTTTTTCTGGGGGATTTCTATTTAATTGTCAATGTTTCCATCAGTTGAGTTGTTATAAAGCGGTGTTTGCTTGTGTTTTGAAAATGTGTCGCTCACATCTAGGGTCGACAAACTATATTTTAGAATTGATTTTTGTTTCTAATTTAGCCAAATCATGTGTCATTGTAATGTGTGAGCATCGAGATTAGTGACCATTAACCCTTTCCATGCAAGAGACTTTGAACAATGTATACAATGCTGTGGGCTTATCCGTGCCTATCAGCACTCAAAACGCATAAAGGGTTAATATCTATAATGTGTAGTGAGAGAATCCTGCACCCTTATGCATCTGTATCAAAATGTCTTGTGAATGAGCATGTGGTCATCAGTTAAAGCTCAAAATTTGATGGAGCCATTAAGCTGTCTGATCACCCTGCTTTCTCCCGCTCTTCCCCCCTGTCGTACAGAACAAGGAGAATGCGCGGCTACGGGAGACAGAGAAGACGATGGTCAAACTCCAGGAGGACTTGGGCAACCTGGAGAAGATCAAGGTGGAGTGCAAGGAGCTGAACAAGGCTGTCACGGACCAGGAGACTGAGCTGGAGCAGCTGAGGAGGCTCCTCAAGGAGACGCAGACAGAGAAGGGACTCCTTGAGGAAGAGCTGCAGTCCATCAAGAAGGCCAGGGCAGAGGTAAGGAGGGGTCTCTTCAATCTGGAGCCTAGGAGGAAAGGGGGTCGTTGTATATGCAATTTTAGGTTTGTTTGTTTTTGCCCCTCTTTCTCTCTGCCCAGTACACTGTTTCTCTCCCCCACGCCCATCCTCTTTTTCTTTCTCTGTCTCAGTTGCCACCTTTGTATAGTGGTCACCTGCTTTAAGAGGCTACTGCAAAGAACAAAGTCAGATATTGCATAAAAGACTTGGCAATGCCTTATAAATACAGTCATTGCTTACTTTTCGTGTCGCATCATGTCGATGACAAAACACGCATCAAGTATTAAAACTAGTTTTCTTTTACCGCCCTTCTTCTTACTGTGAACTTTTCTTCACTGATTTCATTTGTGCAAAGTCCGGCAGACAGACCAGTCAAGAGAAGAAAAAGAAACAAAACCAGCCTAAACATGATGTGATTATCATAATATGCTTATCTCAGTTGATTACAGCTTCTTTTTTTTACAGGATGTATGAGTTAACTGTTACTTTCTCCTTGCAGTGAACATAGATTTGAAAATTTGGCTTTGTCTTCAATAATGTTTGGATTATGAGCCAAACTAAAGTGAGGAGATTAAAGAGGACATCTCTGTGTCCGATGTATTATGAAAGCACAAAGTTGAGTTCTCCCCCCTTTGAAGGGCCCCCAGCAATGAAAAACGAGTGAAGATATGTCTTTGCATTGGCATAGGAATGGGTGTAACTCCGAGAAACAGCGATATGCTGTCACAGATTCTGTCCTGGGTGTGGTGTACATGTGCTGTTCGAGTTACAGATTATGTCGGGCAAAACTGTTTTTTTTTTTTGCTTCAAGGGAAGGGCACATCTAACTTCATTCTTTCTTATCTTCCCGCTTGGAGGGGAAAGTGGGGGGGGGGGGGCATTGAGAGAGAAGCGGGAAATCATTAATTTGCTAAGGCCAATTGAATTTTGCAGATCTTATGAGTACATGTACTCACATTCACTGCATATACACACTTTATAGACATGCATGAAGCCGGCTTTGGATGTCCAATGCTTTTCTTTTTTCACACTCGTATTTCTTTTTATGCTTTGGTATGATTATGCAAAAAAAAAAAAAAAAGAAGTTGAAATGAAAGTCACTTTGTGTCACAGTCACTTTTATGATTGAGTAAAAGTAGTCTTTCAGTGGGATATTTAAAAGATTTGAGATTGTATGTGTGCAGTTTTGGTAGGTTGGACAGCTTTGACATCATGCTTTGATCTGGAGGTCAATCATTTCCAGAGCATTTATTTCTGTGCTCATGGAAAGACATATAAAGCTCTTTATTAATATGTGAATAGACTGAGACAACAAGGACCACTGGTCAGTTGATTACCCACCAGTATGACCACATGATTCTTCCTAACTTTTCATTCAACATCGATGTGATGTATTGAGTGATCGGTATTGGCCCTCGGGTCACTGAAGCCAGTGTTTAACAATGTTTTCTAGTTGTAAATATGTATTGCATGTTCCTAAATGCTGCCATTATCACTCATATTGTGTAATGAGGAAGTGAAGAGAAAAGGAAATAGTGAAAGCAATAATTAGTGAAAGTGACAAATCTTCAAGTGACCTGAGTTGCCATGTATGCCCATATATCCTTGATATACCAGTGTTCAAATATATCAATGTAGATTTGGATTCATCAAGGTAGTATAATTAAAGCGTGTGAATTAAATCTGTTCAGCTGGACTTACTTGCGAAAATCACGGAGAAAACGGAGATGACAGACAGATCTGAACAAGTGACTTGGATGAGTCATGAAACTTTTCTCTCAGTGATTTTTCACAAGTAAGTCCAGTCGTACAGTGTTCATATAATTCATTCAGTGAATTGGTAATTAGTGTGGTAATTAAGATATTGCCATCATTGTGGACTTGTGCCACTCTGTGCGGCGTCGCATTTCGGCAGCATGCCATCCACAGTGACGTGAAGTACCATTGAGTGCAGGAAGTGTGAATGGTGTCATTCTCTTATCCTTGTAGGAGACGGTGGCATACGAGGAGGAGAGTGCCAAGCTGAAGAAGGACCTCTTGGAGCAGGAGAACAAACTCAAGGAGCTGCAGGATAGCATTGAGGGTGAGCGCTTCTTCTTGTTCAGGGCCGGCACAACCTGGGGGGGGGGGGGGGGGGAACCCCCACTTTTTTTTGCATAATACATAGGAGTACATAGGGTGTAACCACTTTGGGCTCTCTCACTTTTTCACCACGGAAGTGGCACCAGGAAAAAAAATAAAATGTGGTTATTTTTTTTGGGGGGGGGCTTGTTACCTGATAAAACCCGGAGATACGTAGCACCAGAAATATGAACTGCGCCACCCCCCCATTTTCAAAAATGTGGTGCCGGCTGTGTTGTTGTTGTATCCCCTTTAAGGATTGTTTCCATGAGACACATAAACACACCCAGGCATACCTATGAGGCCATAAGAATACAAGTCATGTGGAGATATGAAATCAGTTGGTCTCACAGTGGGGAGATCAATGGCGACAGGCAAGCAGGGACATAAAAGATGCCAAGATATTATATACAGATAATGTATGGTAGATAGAGGGCCAGATGGGTGAACAGATGGAAAAGTGGAGAGATGGACAAATATATATGTTCACACATTCTACATACATCTATACATACAATTGTACCTACCTACATACATACTTACATACTTACATATATACATAAACATGTGCAAGTACATGTTTACATGAATATATTGATAGATGTAAAGATAGATGAATAGATAGACGGATTGATGCATAGCCCAGAAAGTAGGAAGGTAGATTGTAAAGACAGATTTTGTAGACATTTTCAGGGCTTTGCAAGAGGGCCCACTAGCAGCATCGATAGGAGAGTCTACATGTATCTCACCCAAAGATTAAGCAAAGACCTGCTGTGAAGATGGCACGTTTCCTGATTTCATTGTGTGGAGAAGGCTTTTGCCGATAACGCGAACAAAGAAGTAAAATCCAGTAAGGGTATTATACTGGTGTCATACAAGGAGGCTTAGTGGCCAAGACTGGGCAGGCATTGAATTCTATCTGTCTGTGAGCTGAGGTCATGTTGGAAGCCCCAATAACAGTATTCTCTTTGGGGTTAAATATACATGTAGTTCGGCAAGAGTTTGCGAGGAGATGTGCAGAGATTTGTTTGCGCGATGACAAGATTTGGACGCATGTTGATGTTTTTCGCGAGGAAGATGAAGCCATGATGATGCACGTAGGGTGCATCGCCATCGCATCGCACATGCTTCTTTTCCATTTGAAATCTGACAGAAATGCTGCCAAGTGTAAGTACATGTATCTCTGTTTGTCCGTGTTGCGAGGATTTCACTCCTGAAAGTAATGTGGACCAAGTTCTATGCCACACTGTCACAGTGTCACAGTGTTGTGTGTCTATGTCACAGTGTCTACACACTGTCACAGTGTTGTGTTCTATGCCACACTGTCACAGTGTCACAGTGTCGTGTTCTATGCCACACTGTCACAGTGTTGTCTTTCAATGTCAAGATTTCTTTCTGTCTCCTTTTTCCCCAAATCTTCTTCATCAAGAAAGCATTCAACTAGAGACATATTTCACAATTGCTTTGCTTTACTGACATGTACCACCTGACAGTTAAATTGCACAGATGATTATGGAACATCTTGATCCGTGCTTGTTCCGAGCAACAGACACGATCATACATGTTCTATCTCGAAAGAACTGCTGTCCGTGGCTAGACTGAAATAGTGGGAGGAATTTGTGAAAAGCATGTAAACCTAGAGTGAAGAAAATTTTCATTTTGCCTTCATGGAAGATGTTTCTAAAATGATAAAAAGGATAACTTGCATCCCAAAAGCACACTGAATATCTTCTCATGTTCCACATGTTAAAGTTGTAACCACCACCTGTATAATTGATTATAAAGATGATGTGTCAGTGATAAATAGCTACACACACAAGTGGATGACTACCGGTATGTATGTTAATGAATGGGCTTTCTTGTTTGATGCACCATCACATTTCTATACATAAAAAATAAGTATACATGTTGTAGATGCGCCAGCTGTTAGTACTCTAGCTGTCCTGTTCCTCAGGACCAAAAAACCTTGTCTTTCCCACACCCATCGATCTGTCACTATGTCTATGTCTGTCACTATGTGTATGTCTGTCTTTGTGTCTGTCTGTCTGCCTACCTACTTTACCTGTCTTGTCTTTTTTATCTGTTTGTCTGTCTGGTTATCAGTCTACTTGTCTGTCAATCTGTCTGCTTGTCTGTCTGTCTGTCTGTCTGTCCATCAGTCGGTATTTCCTTCTATCAACATTTCTACCCACGTGGATATCTTTGAGGCGATCATGTTCAGACCACTGCCACGTGTTCCTGCTCAGTGTTGCATCCTCTGGAGTGAAGCTCTCAGCTGTTGCGGCTCTCTGTCGCTCCTCTTGCCCCAGGCCTTGTCCTTGACACAGTGGCCCAGTTTGTGTCCCTGTCTCTTGGCTGCAAGAAGGTCTCAGGTCCATCTGCTTAATGCTGGAGGTAATCCAGCATATGGCAGCTGCAACAAGTGCAGAGTGGATGAGAAGGAAAGATGCATTTAATAGGATAATCCTTCTCTCCGGGGCTCTGGTCACAGACAGGGTCATCTGTGTTGACAGAGATGCTGTCAAAGTGAAATGGGATGAGCAGAGAATAGACCCAGATGTCTCTGTTGACCTGTCACTGATGGCTTTCTGTGACAGAAATTGTGGGAGAAATTGAAGTTGTAGACAAATGTATTCATTCATTGTGTGCAAAATCACAGCTAGAGAAACACTTTAAAGGGAGCTGCACATTCGTCACTTTGAAAGTCGGCGGACAAGCCCACATAATAGACCGCCCTGGCGTATTTCATTTGTGATTGTTGATTACCTCAACATTAATCATTTCAGGAGCTGTTGATTTCACCTCATGTCAAAGGTGGTTGATGATGAAGTATTCAATCAAATACAGGTTATCAGCATCATCATCTAGTACCTAGTCTAGTATAAAGGCATCAGCATTCATGGCCCTCCAAACCTTTTGAATTTAAAATTTTGAAGGAATCTTGTTATACTAATCTGTTGTGTGTTCCCCAAGTGTCAAGATTCTTAAGCTGTGTTTGTTGCCTTTTCCATGGCTACAAATGTTGACTCCATATAACTCAGCTATATCTTTGATTGCCTTGATACCCTCCCCCCCCCCCCCCCCCAATCTAGGCAAAGTGGCAAGTGCTGTCGAGGAGACCAAGGAGAATCTTGGCAGAGACTTTGAGGAGGAGAGGGCGCGGCACCAGAAGCTCCTCCAGGACTACACCCGCCTGGAGCAGCGCCATGACAACCTGAAGGAGGACATGCTGGCCATCGAGAGCAGCTCGCCCACACATGTCGGCGTCAACGGCATGGCCGCCCCCCGGCACGTGCGGGCCGACAGCAGCGAGGGCGCCGAGTCGGGCTACGGCACGCTGGCCACCACCACCGGAGAGGAGGCGGAGAATGTGGAGGTAGAGATCGAAGTGAGTCCCTACTGTGATTGGTAGGCTAGAATCGCAGGTAGGCGAGGATCTGAGTTGTTGGAATGTAGGGTAGAAACCTGCCATGCTGCCTCAGCAGTGGTGTCATATTCATTTGATGTTTTTTTGTGTTTGTTTGTTTGTGGTTCTTTTTTTTAGAATGAGCCAATCAATCTATCATGCTAGGAATGGAAGAGAAGATAATGGAGCTTTAGTAATTAAGATGAATAACCATGAGGGATGGTAGAATGTAAGACATCAGAAAGTGACTAATAGTCTGTTTTTATTTTGATCTGAGTTCTGTGTCACAATATATTGATATCATCGAGGTCGACTTAGAGGGAATCAAGGAGGCAATTGTAGGATAATTTTTTTTTTGTTTATTTTGTCTCATAACCAGGAGCAGGGTGAGGAGAAGGCCAGTATGGACATCAGTGTCTTCATCAAGCTCCAGCAGAGATGCCGCGACCTCGAGAAGGAGAAGAGCAAGCTGGAGGTCATGCTGGAGCGAAGGGACGTCGACGGTCGCAACAGGACCAACACCATCGAGAACGAGCTTGAGCACCAGCACCTGTTGGTGAGTTGCCGTTTTCCCTTTTCTTCGTTAACAGGTGCTTTTAATTTTCTCATATCCATTCCTGCGTTATACCAGTTGTAGCTCAAGTAGGTAGCGGGATGCAGTATCGGGGGAAACGGGAGGGGGGATGTCCACTTCTTACACTAAATATTGCATGTGGGACTGGCAAGAGTGGAAGAGGGATTTGATATTTCTTGAAGGGACTGGGGGATGCAGAATGATCAAGGAAATTGAAGGAGAAGGAAGTGGAGAAAGAGAGTCATCTTCATTAGGAAAGTATTAATTCATGAAAGTGGAGAATAAGCTTTTCCCTCGAATATCTATTTGGAGTATTCTTATCTCATCAACTTTTTGATAAAGGCTGCCTTGATTCTAATCACTCTTCAGGTAAATGATGAATGTAGAAGAGTGAATATCTGAATTGTTTTGCATATTGTGAAATTTAATCCAGAAACTTTAGCTGGCACCAAGAGAAACAAAAATGAAAGGGTATGAATTCTAGAGTGTTGAGATGATTCCAGGAATTTTGATGGAGTTATGATAAGGAAGGCAGGGAGAAGGTATAGAATGAATCAATGCTTGAAATAATCACTTATTTTTTTCACATGAGGGAAAACAATTACTCGTTAAGAAAAGAAGATCCCAATGTAACAACAGTGCAAGACAATACATTTGCAGGACGTTTAGAGTTGAAGTTTTCATCATGCACAATCACTCATTGCTTCCATCTTCCCCCTCCATCTGCCCCTGCCCACCTCCACCCATCTCCCTTTAACCCCCTCCACCCACCTCCCTTCGCCCCCCAGAACAATGACCTGAAGGAGGAGAATGTGAGGCTGAAGAAGGACCTGGAGAACCTTCGGCGGACCCTGGAGGGAGACGGGGAGGAGGAGAACAACCCCGTCAAGATCCTCAACGAGCAGGTGGAGGTGCTGAACATGGAGAACGAGAAGCACCGCCAGGAGATCGTCAAGCTCAAGACGGACCTCGTCAACCGCAGGAGGCAGTGGACGCTACATGTGAGTCTAGATCAGACGCCTCGGTTGGCAGATTTTTCGGCTGGTGCCTCAGATTTCATTTGAATCAAAAACCCCAGCCTGCCGGCTTTTGTTCCTCAGATTCTGATTGGAATAGCTTTTTTCTATGCTTGTCATACCTTATCTCCAATTAAAAAGTTTTAGAGAAGATTACAATGACAGGAGCAAGTATCATCCAGGTGTACTAATTTTCTTATATAACTTTATTGGAATTGTATATTTATTTGTAACTATTCTGTGATATCATACTTAGGCAATGATTATTTACTGTCTGTGAGAAATTTTTGAGATGAATGCAACTGAAAATACTGAGAATTAGTACTCATTCAGGGCTTTTCAAGCCAGTGAAATCTCTCAGATTCTTGTTTTCTGTATTGAAGTATGACCACAGAATACACCTTTTAAAAAGGCAAACCATAAACAAACTGAGGAAGTGTACATTTAGCCGCATGTAGATCTATGAGCATGAGAGGTCTGATGAAAGACTACCCTTCAAAACCAGAGTGTCAACACAAAGATCTGTGCTGCCTTGATATTTCAGAATGTTATATGTTATGTATCCAAGATGTGGTAAGTGCTTTTGGATACCTTGGTAAATCAATATAATTTCCTTTCTGGTATTCTCCTCCTTAAAGCCACGCTACCTTAGTCCTCTGTTTAAATCTGTCTGTTTATGTTTGTGTGTGTGTTGCGATGTCTGCCCTGCTGTTCTTTCTTTCCACACATTTCCTTTCACAATCTTGTCCTTCAATGTGTCAAAAAAAAAATGATTATAATACATGTAACAATGAAATGATTTCTGCTTGTTGCTATGGCAACAGGAGGGAGACAGCGTGGAGGCGGGAACCAATACAGACAACAACATGCTGGTGAGCGACGAGGATCTGGATAACCTTCAGCTGGACACGAGCAGCCTCATTTCAGACTACAAGACGGTCAAGACGACCAGCCAGTAAGTGACAGTCATTCGGTGCATGGTCCACCTTAAGACTCTCCGTCCATTCTTTCTTGTAGTTGTCCCTCACACTGGAGCGTCGAAATGACGATTCAATGTCAGTGGGTCTTCATTGGTTGTTAAGGTTTGTGAGGGACATCAGTGAAATGTCATTGCAATTCTCACGAGCCGTTAATCATCTCATGCTTATTTCTCTCTCTCTCTGTGTGCCCATCTCTTTCTACTGGTGGTAATGCAGTTGTCTCCTCTCCTCAGCTCTTGCTATTATCCACTTTCATTCTTAGCTTTCTAGTCTCTCTCTCCCTCTCCCTAGGCACACAGGAAGTTTATCTTCTCATCACCAGTTGACTACTCAGTGAAGCCTGGAGAGCGAGTTTCTGCAGTCATGTTTTCTTGTAACCTTTTCTACCAATGCATTTCAAATATTTCTTTAGCACCAATTCTCAACAGACTCCACCATCGTTATTCTGATCTTTTCATACCATACGATCTCTGTCATTCTCTGTCTGTATTTCTTCAGATATCTTCTATATTGCTCTATATTAGTATGTTGTCCTCTTTCTGTCTGTTCTATTATCGTTCACATCTGCATCCTCTATTTTCTAGATCCTCTCATCATATTTCATTTGATCTATGGTACACTATCTTTTGAGTCATTAATGCTTACGTTCTCTCTCTCAAATGCTGCAGGATACCTAGTGCACACCTTACTTGATATATCTCCAGTACTTTTCTCTTTCTATCTGACCTTGACCTTTCTGCCATCTTTATCCTAATTACCAAGATTTCTCTCTCTGACATGAAGTCATACTTCACATTTTTTTAATCTCTGTCTTTCCTTGCCTCTTATATTACACCTCCCTTTCTCTTTCTGTGTCTTTCTCTTTTTATTTATTTATTCATCTATCATTATGTCTCTTTATTTCTCTTTATCAATCCATCAACAATTATCTGTCTATCCATCTTTCTATCTGTCTATCCACCTATGTATTCATCTATTCATTTTTCTCATTTCTGTCTCTGCTATATTCAGACACATGTCTTGGTGGATTATGGCTAACATTTCCCTTCTTGAATCTCTCTTCCGTGATTTCTTTGCCTACTTTTCAGGACACATGTGCCACAATTTTTCCCCTCACATCAAGTAATTCGCTCACTCTCATTCAATCACTAAAAGATGTCCCTGCCCTCTGCACCAACTCCAGGTTAATCTACAACTTCCACTTGCGGCATTACACATGTGAAAAGACCCAATTAAATTCACCACAAAATTATGCACCCTGACCTCATAAAACCAGCTTCACTCTATATTAAAATGTAACAGAATTGAGCATGATATTCCCAATATATCACACAGCAAATTAATTTCCTAGAAACACCCAATACTGATAACTGCAAAAGTACACTCACCCCTAAGCTTTCAGAAGTGTGAAAATATGGTGTGAAATAATCATATAAATTGCAATCACTTCGTTCTACTTAGCCTTTAGTATATATTCACTAACAAAACAATCCATTAACTAGAGGAGAGAAGAACATCATCAAACATATACAATTTGGCTGAAATATTGAATTGATGTGTAAACCCAATTTCAAACTTCATGGCAATTGTGATACAGGTCTCGAGTTTTATTGTTTGTTTGTTTTTTAAATCTCATTTTGTATCACCATCCATTGAATTACACCATTCAATTTCTCAACTGACAGCATTGTCAGTGATGAGAGGACCATCATCTCATGTTCAGAGATCACAAATAATTGAAAGCTGTTGTGTCCATAATCAGCGTGTGGTTCACTTCTGCAAACAGTCCTCTGCAAGTTATGTAAAAAGCTGAAAATTCACCCACGCCTGTCATAGTGAACGCTTCTTATCTCACATTATCTACAATGAGGAATACATCTTGATGCATGCCACTACTTAGAGCTATTTCCACATTGCTCAAGCAGGTTTCTGATAGAGGGTTTTTGTATTAAAGAAGAACGGTGTGCATTCAGCTATCCATAGCAGTAGGTAAATCCTGGTCATTATTTACCCAGTCATTCAGCTACAACTTCTGTCAATGTTGAAGCTTTTACACAATTATTATTATTTTTTCATTTACCTTTTTTTTTTTCAGTGAGGCCAATTTCAGTGAACCTTGCTCATTCAAAATTGCTGAGATAAGATTGTTATTGTGTAGATTTGAATATCTCCCAAAATATTTGCATGTTATCATTCTCACTGTGGTTCACTTGAGCACTCAATTTAGTTTATATGCATAAAGTGTGTAAATTCTTGCCCACACTACTTACATTATGAGGTAGTTTTTGTTTTGTTTTATTTTGTTTTTATACAAATGTGAAGTATTTGCCATATGATCATATCACTTGCCTGTCAAAAAGTGCTTATGAAGACTTGGGATGGGCGGTTGGTGATAGAAAGCAGACCTTAGTCGATGTCTTTGATAGGAGTATATGTTGTGAATATCATTGATGATGGTTTACAACCAGCTTCGGATTTTATAGATAAAATGAGATACTAGTAGGCAAGGTGTGATAGTGCTGCCGAGAGTTTTTGCGCTAGAAATTGCAAAGTTCAAGCAATGTGGTGGTATCTTTGCTCTCTGCCTCCTTAACAAGTGCATAAAAAAAAAACAAAAAAATCAGATTTCCCTAAATTCAAAGTATCGGTGTAGGGGTAATGTGATTATCCAAGTCAGTTTCCCTCTACCATTATGCCCACTGTAATCACCAATGTCAGGATAATCAAGTAGTATCAAGTGATATTCATATTTTCCCCTATTTCTCTTCTACAATCACTTTCAATCACCCAGTAGAAATCAACATAATCTTAGTTTTATTTTTATCTTCTTATCATGTGCCCATGATTTTCAGTGGGCAGATTTGCATGAAACGTCTGCGACCACCACCTGCATGACAGATTCAATCAAATTTCTAGAGTGACATCGTTCTCGTTTGAGCCATACACCACTGTCAATACATCCGGTTCAAAGCAGGAGTCAATGTATAGATGTGTGAAAAATGCATGTTTGTCAAATACATGTTTGTTTTACTGCTTTATTATTCATATGAGCTTATTTTCTCACTTGAGAGGAGCCACATTTTCTTATTCAGAGCACCTTATCATGATTTTAGATGTCGTAGATGTATCTGTGTAGACCTTTATGAACTTTGTATTGTGCTTATTTTTTTTTTTGATATTGATGTTTGACATTTATTTCTCTCTCTATGTAAACTCTCGTACATATGTGTCCCCGAATGTCAACACCCTGTACCCACGTGCATCCGAAATCCTGTTCCCCCCGTTCTTGGCCCTGTGACATGCCTGTTTTTCAATATCTCCTTGTTCTTTTTGCCCAGTTTGTTCAATGCCCTAACGCACAGCCAGACAAGTCTAGAAGAGACTGTCGCTAACTTCGGCAATCTGGCTGAAAATCACAATGACCTTCTGGTCGCTAAGATGTGAGTAACCGATGGCAGGGGTAGCTATAAGCTACCGTGTCAGAGGCGGGCAAACCTCATCTTTGGGGAGTGTGTATGGTCGCTTTGGCATGATGGGGCTGGATGCTTTGAAGTATGAAGGGTGGGAAAAGAAAAAGAGGAAGAAGATATGGTAGAAAATGGAAAGTTGGTTTTAAGATGGAGGCAAAGAAGTGAAGTGATTGCATTAATGGCTGCCTTTGGGTTGGCTCTTAACTGGAATGTATGCATCTATGGTATCTTGTTTCTTACAGGCGCCTGGGCTGTTTCATGATATTTTGTTGCCTTTTCTTACTGACATCTCTGGTTTGCTGGATCAAAGTACCCTGAATTATCCACCCTTTAACCTGGGCCCTTAACTGTCCTCTTACCCACTTTTCTTAAGTTGCATCGGTCTTCTATCCACAAAATGCCACTATTTATTTTTTTTTCCATGTCATGGTTGTAGCTCATCACTGCAGTGAACTGGTGTGGCAAATTGGCAACATTGCTATGCTGGTTACATTTGTGTGTACCATATGTGTGCATGTTCTCAGTTTACTTGTGAGGCTTGTGTGAATTCCTCATGTCTCCTTTCATTTTGCTGCACGTTTCCAAGCTTCAGTCCCAGCTGTTGATATTTGTGTTAGAGCAGATCTTGCTGCTCTCATCTATACACATAATGTATCTTTCATTCATACGACTACATTACCAAGTGTTAACATTTATGTTTATATTTGTCTTGTGTTGTCTTCATGTCATGAACTAGAATGTAATGTTTTGAGGGTGTAATGTTTTGTTTTATCTTCTTGTCTTTTCCTCATCTCACATATCTGTTGTTTTTCATACCATATTCTCATTTTTGAAGGATATGATACAGGTCTAAATATGAATGTACTCTTTGCCAATAACCACACATTATGTTAACATAATTTGTATTTGCAGTAACATCTCATATAGTATATTGTTGCTGAATTAAAAGTGGACTCCCTACTTTGAAAGTTATTTGACAGTGAATTCTTCTGACATATTATTTTATTTATCTAAGATCATAGTTGAATTCTCAATAAGTTTGCATACCTTCTGAGATATCTGTGGTCTTATGGTTCAAATTACCATACGCATGAATTGATAAATCTGCCACATTGTCCATTTAGCAGGCAGAAAAGTTATTATACAGTTACTCCCTTGCTTATTCATGTACTCTTTCATGGCCATATTCCATGAATATTGACATTTGGACTCCCACATGAAAATTAATTAAACTTTGGACAGTCTGATTCTGATTGAATTAGATTCCTATTAAAGGCATACAATCTCATTTCTATTTTGTTTGAATTGTGAGGTCTTATGCAACAGGACACTGGGGAATAATTGGGTCTCTCGGTCTGTGATACTATGTTAATGTTTGAATTAACAGTGTTAGATCATATTTTTGTGACCAAAGTATACCCATTGACTGTTGGTCATGCAAATACACATATATAGGGGCTTGTGGATCCAAGGTCATCCAGTTTGGTGTGCAAATCAGCAATATTTACTGCATATTACAAGTTTTGTATACACAGTCTATTGTGCGGTATACTGATTGATGAAAATTTTCTGTTTCTGCAATCTGCTATCAAAGTTTTCAGCAAATTCATGTTAGTCTGTGAAATGATGAAGTCTATGAGCCATTGCCAATAATATTCTGACCATATTTTTGTATCAGGAGTAAATCTACAGTGGAATCCACAAAGCATATTAATTTTTTTTAAAGTTTGTTTGTTTTTTCTTCAAATTATAGAGAAAGTCAGGCCAAATTTGTATGATACAATCAGCTGGGTTAGTGTGTTTGCATGTATTTGATAGATATTTACTTTCTGGTGATTTTCCAGCAGTTGGTGAAACTTAGCAAAATGTCCTTTATACCATTCAACACTCTATCTATCTATCTCTGATGAAGTTTGTCTGGAGTTCCGAGATTTCAAGGAGGATAATGCATATGTGTGTTCATTTTAATTGAGAAAATTGAGTTGGGGGGGAGGCACAGGGGATGGGAAAAGATTTACACTAGTGTTTCACTTGTAATTTCACATCTAATATACCATACATGTATCTCTTAAAGCTTCATGAGCGCCCAGTATATCACCAGCTACCAGAAGTAACATTCTCACATCTATCACTAGCAAATACCCCCCTGAGCTGCATAATCCATCTGATACATATTAATAACGCCTCCATTTCTCCACATGGCAGTCATTAACAATATGGCAACACGAAACAGCGCATGCACGCCGGTTTGTTTCAGGGCGTATTTTCCATTTGAACTAATGCATAACTTTATTACCTGGTGAACTTTTGAAAGTTTAATCAATGGTAGCTTGATGAAGATTTGATTTTATTCCAAGGACTTGCATGGGCAATTTGTTTAGTGCTGTTTTTTTATGAATATAATTGGTGAAGTGCCTAATAGCTATGACTTATGATAACACTTGCTTCTCTTTTGTTGAGTGCTTTTACATTATTTTAAAAAATTGACAAATGCTGAAAAAAATCAGTATGCCAAGTCAATGAGGCAGTAATGAATAGCATGGATATTAGAGTGTATGTTATGTAGAAGGATTTCAACCTTCACAAAGCATTGATTGTTGTTGTTTTTTTTTCACCTTGAAGTAACTGGGTATGTACAACATATTTCAGTATTTCGGGAAATGTCCAAACTACAAAGAACTTGTGGGAATTTATGTGCAAACTTAGTAACTCGCTGGAAGGGGCAGTAGTGTCTTCTCTTCTGTTTGACAAGTGAGGGTTGTGGAAACTGCTTTATGGCTGTGCATTGCAGAATGCTTTGTCTTTTGGGAGTACAATGTATATATAGCAAATTCCGGACATATGGCAGACTATGCATGTACTGGTACGTTTTATGCATGATGAATGTGACAAATTGCAAAATGTTAGCAACCATATGTTGAAAGATAGTCATTCCTTTGTGCAAGAGAGGACACACAATCAGTGATGCAGTCGACAAATACTGCATTTTCTGTCTCAAAAGCCTTTAAAGTCCACTCACTGAAAGGCATTGTCATTCTCTGGACATGACACTACTTTCTGCATAGTATAATTTTTACATGGATGTAACAATATCAAAAATCTTGCTTCATTCAGGAAATGTTTAATATGATGATTTCTATAGAAGCATGGCATTAAGGGCATGATGACTACACCAGTAGTTCTCATTATGATGATCCGCCGGTAATAGCGCCCCCTGTTTTCTTTCGATGACACCATTGTTGCGCAGAATCTTGGAGAAGGAGATTCAGGCGCTGAGAATAAACCATGACTACGAGAAGAGCGACCTCAAGGACCAGATCGAGCAACTCAAGAAGGACAACGAGAGACAACAGAGCATCATTGGAGAGGTGAGGTGGATACAGGGTGGTCATGTGACCACGGACGGAAGAAGCAAATACAGTTGTGACTTACAGTTCCTAATCTCAGCAAATCTATTAGTATAGTGGATGTTTATTTTTTGTACTGGTTAGGTATACCTGTACAGAGATGATAAGCTGTTGTCCAAAGTAAGCTTTCAAAAATGCAAGAAAGTCTTTATCTCTTGAGTTAATGTACCCCCCTCCCCCTAAACAAAATAAAATTAAATAGATAATGAAAGTTGTAATGTGTGTGTGTATATGTGTATGATCAAATGAAGTAAACGTAGCAAGTTTTGCAATCCCAGTGTTGCATGCGCAATAAATGAAAAATGATGTCGTTGCTCATTTCTGAACAAGAAATAAAATTGATCTCCCTAATTTTTTCTTTTATCTTGCAGAATCTCAAGTTGACCCCCAACGCCCGAGTCAGCCAGGCAGTGCAGTTTGAGCTGTCGAGACTAACCAATGAGAACATTGTAAGCCTCAAATGCATTTTTTAAATGATTTTCTATATCAACCGTAATGGAGTATTAGATGTCAGGGGGGAAGAAATTCTGGACATTTGCATGAAGCTTTGCCCCATACTCTATTACGCTGTAAATTCAGTGAGTCATTTTTTACAAATCTGGACTGCCCAACAATATTGTGAGTGGTTAAATTCGTGCTCGTGGAGTATATTAAATGTACAAGTGCACATGTCATTCATGTCGGGACCCAGAGTTCATGTTTTTTAATGTTGTTAAATTTGCAAATAGTGCTCGATTCATGAAAATAAGAACCCCACAAAATATATGGCGTAAACTCTGTGTGATAGTAGCATACTCTGTATGATACTTTGTATATGGAATGAAAAGGAGTGCCCCTAATCACAAATATATAAATGACTATGACATAGCTGAAAGAAAAGCAATATATAGAAAGTTGGGAAAGAAATACTGAAACGATATCTGGAATACGTTATGAATATGCCAAGCACAAGTTGATTACAGATATATAATGGCTGTGACATATCAGAATGAAAACACCAAAACAACTTGAAGGTAGAAAGTTTTGCACTAAAAGTCAATGTCAAGCAGGTAACCATAATGTGATTTTTGCAAGAAAATAGTCAAAATTTTCTGTCATTGAAAAATTATATACAACTTGTATAAGTTGTGGAAGTACCAATATTTTGTTCAGAAGAGTAGTGTAAAGTTGTTAATGAGCTCCCCACAGGCACCAACATCAGAACCCCCATTATCATCCCAATACTACATATACCACTACCATTACGATCACCATGGCAACCATCACCATCATCACCTACACAACTACCATCACCACCACCAATATCATCACCACCACAAACACCACCATCACCATCCCAACACCACATACACCACTACTATCATCCCAACTCTGCATACACCACGTGCATCATTACCACCATCCACACCATGGCAACTATCTCCATCATCATCATCGTCCTCATCATCGTCATCATCTTCATTATTATCATCCTTGTTGCAATTGTTACTTGTGCCTCTGTGTAGAATCTGCTGGAGGAGAAGGAGTACCTGGAGAAGTTAGTCAAGAAACTGAAGAAGCAGCTGAAGGCGGCCCACAAGAGAATGCAGTCCACCTCATCAGCCGACATCGGAGGAGGTACAGCTCACTTCTCACACGAGCTCATTCTTCTTTTCCCCAGTTTCTGTTGATTTGTTTATTTGTTTGTTTTTTGTTTGCTTTGGTTTTTTTTTCAATCTAATTATAGTGTATGCAATTATGTGAAGTGGGTCTGCAACCAAGAACCTTATCAGAATTTACTGCATATTTTGTTTTATGCATAAGGTATGCATGAAATCCAAACATAGGAATGGACTCAAAGCCTTCACATGTATGATTGTTTCTTCATTTAGTGGACAAAGAAAGATTTTAAAAAAAAGATAATTGATTTTGCATCATTGTGATTGCCAGTTGGCAGCAGATTATTCTCAGATATAATGGAATCAATATACAACTTTCTCTGTTTGTGGTGAGTCAGAGCTCAGCACTTATGAAATGAAAGTTGCTGCTCTGATAGCAGATGCAGATACTGATTTACAGTAAGTCCTTGAAATCAATATCAAATCCAAACTGATACAGTGTAACTAAAGGTAACACAAGATGTCAGTCACACATTATTTTCAACAGTTTTGTGCTTTCATCAAAATCACAGAACAGACTTTTGCGAAAGGAAGACAAGATAAACACTTTCTTTTTGAGTTATCAATTTATTTTGAATCAACTCAAAACATTAAGCTCTGTTTTTCATAGCTAAAAGATATTAATATGTTCTTAGGCTTTCATTAATCTCTGAAGAGGGTCCTTGTTGGAAAAAAGTGGCACCTCTCCACACCCATCTTTTTACTCCCATCAAATCTGTTCCCCTTCTGCCATTCCATTCCAAGTCAATATCAAGATTTGCTACTGAATCAAACTGGTAAACATTATCCCCCAAGGCACCAAAAAAGGGGCGTGTCTCACCCCTGTGCCAGCATGCAGCGAGGTTTGGAAGAGTATCAGGTGGTGTCTGTTATGCAACACTCGCCCCCCACAGTTGAACATTGATGTGCCCTCACATGTTTATTATGTCTGGCATATGGTTTTTATTCCTTCCCTCGACAGAATTACTCTCAGATACAGCTAGTAGCGTACCAAATGAAGAACAATATCCAATTTCTGAGCCGCGTAAGTGATTAAGACATCTGGGTAACGTACCCTCCACAGACATTTCGACCATGTTCACATTCTTTATCCTGGCATATTGCATCACCACTGCATTATAAGAGGTCAAAATTGACCTTTGTCAGGACTGGCTCGCAAAGGAACGGGGGCAACTTCACCTTCAGTAGTTTTTCAATTCTTATCCCACAAACATGTATGCTACATTTGAAATACAGCAAGACACTTTCAGCTATCCATGTACATGAACGTCTTGTTGTCGCCAGATGTCAAACACACCAAAAGTATACTCTATGGTTGGTTGCATGATCACCTTGAATGTACATGTATCATTATCTATTGGCCACTGTCTTGAATGAATGTGCTGGTTCTATTCCATATGGTTGAGCATTCCTTCCCATCTGTGGTCAAACTTTGCACTGCACTCTGTGGAAGTTTCTCCACAGAATCTGAAATACACCTTCACGTTGACATGCATACAAGGAAATATGTAGTAAATATGTAAAACATGTATGATATATACACACACATGTATCTAAATTTACATTGCATATTTGGTAGTTTTCAATGTCACACCACCAGAACACCATGAATCCTCTGAGTATGTGTCAAACATTCATTATGAGCTGCATGTATGGAGAGACCACATGATTTTAGATGCACCCCCTAAGGGTGGAGATTAAAGTAGGGAAGGGCATAAGAACAACATCTTCAGTGTGATTATGTGTGAACAGTCTGGTTACTGGAACTAACCAACAAATTTCTATATTTCAGTTTGGGCAAAAAGTGCATTCACATTGATTCCACATTCCTGTGAAAAAAAAAAATGTCATATGTGGGTTTCATTTGTGGGTATTAACATTAATACAAAGAAAACAATTCATGCATATTCAGCAATTTTTCTCGGTCTTTTCTGTATCATTCTCTCTTTCTCTGAAAAAGAAAGTGCAGTTTTGTCTAATTTTCAAAGGAGATGAGCCTTGATTTATAAACCCTCTGCAGAATCTAAAGAAAAATGTGCTTATTGCTACTAACTAAAAATGACTACTTGTCGGAGCAATATATAATGAGTCTTCATTTCATGTTCCTGATGTAAACCTTGTGTCCTTGAACTGTTAATGCCAACTCTCATCTGTGCAGATGAGTAGAAAGGTTTGTGTCAACAATTTCTTTGCAAAAGCTCACCAAGGGGCTGTATGGGTCAATAACAGGTGAATCAAGGAGGAACCCTCTGGTTTTGTCACAGTGTATGCAATTAGAATAGCCCACCAAAAGGTTAAAGTCCTTGTGCAGTCAAGTCAGAAAATGAAAGACTAGAATATTACAATCCTGAATTACAATAGAGTGACCATATACGACAAATACCTCAGTCTGTTTAATAGATATCATATGCAAGTTGACTGCCACATACATGTGTATTTGAGTAAAATTTAGTGTAAGAGAATGAATGCCAAATCTCAAGACTAAATATGATTATTTGTGAGGCTTTCCCTTCCTTTAATACAGCTCTGGTGCCGCATGTTAATGTTGCGTACTTCCAGCTCATTTACTTCCGACTTCGCGCTTCACGGCTTTTCAGAATTCTAGCCTTTCCCTATTGGCTCTTTTGCCACCGGTTCAGTAAGTACTGAGGAGACATGTATCTTGGACGTTCCAACCAGACACTCTTCTGTTGAATTCAGAAACGAATAAGTTTGAAGAAATAATGCCCGAGCAAAGACTCTTTTTTAACTTCCACTTATCACTCTAGAGATACCCTTCACTTTTTTGCTTGATATCCCTCGCTTGCTTCACAGTTAACCACATAAAACAAAAAACCAAATACCTCACTCACTGCTTCCTTGATAACAAACTGACCACCCCCCCCCCCCCCCCCCCCCCCCCCGAAGAAAAAAAAAGGCTTGTAGAAGATTTGATTTAAAGTAAATTTGAATTTTAACCACTTCCGTAACAATGTGCACTTGCCGCATCTTTCTGGGAATGAGTCTGCTGAGATGCATTGTGGGCTATTGTGAGCCAGAATGCACTTCTGTGAGGCGAATCCGTATCCACACTGACATCTTTCCAAAACTGAATTGTCCTATTCATGATGTTTCATAGCTTCTTAGTCCCACCTGTAGGTTTTTTTTTTTCCCTGTGGCCATCAAGTAAAAGAACATTTTGCACTGCCTCCATTAGCAAAACACAGATTTGTCGATTTTTCAAATCTGTTCCACCAAATCTAATAGTAATTCTGTTTGAGTAGTTGCACTCTTTTTTTCTTTTCTTTTCTTTTTTGACGACAAAAGCACCTTATATATTCCAGGGGGCTTGTATATCAATAGGTTGCACTGTGTCAGGTTTTTTTCAAAAAGCATATCTAGTAAGAGGGTAGTGAGAAGAACTAGTGAGTTGTAATATTCTTACCCATTAACAATTATTTATGCGTCTCATTTTTGGTGCTTGTATGCAGCAGCAATAATCCTTTTCTTCCAACTGATTATATAATATTTGAAACATACTCTCCTAATTTCTGTCGCTACCACCAAATCATATGTATCTGCATAGGGCATATATAGTATATAGATACAATGCCGAAGTGTCTTTTTTCCTGTTGTAATATAACTCAGTGATTGCCGTAACTGATAAAGTAGTAAAACATGCAATAGAGTAATATGATATGGTGATTGGACGTCCAAGATAGATTCTTCCAGTACTTGAGAATGTATTTTTTTCATGTCATCATTCATTCTTTACCTTTACCTGAATAGGAACAAGCTTGATATACAAGTTGTATGTGTATTCATGTCGGTGAAAACTTAACGTCAGCCTGATCCTTATATTTCTGTGTGTATTATATCGCGCTTTTGCGAAGTATTCTGGAATATGTCGTCAAGTTATTTATTATGTGATCTGAGTTGTTTTAAAGAGAGTAAGGAAAATATAATTTTATCCACCATGAAAGAAAAAAATATAGAAAAAGAAAATAAAGAAATAGAAAGAAAAACATTTGGGAAAGCTGGGTATTCTATCTTGACTTTTCATCATTTATCACTCAATCAATTGATGCAAAAGATAGTGTGATTATCTATGCATATGATAGATTTAGTACAATGTACCACTTTATTGGAAAGCGGTTTAGGAATTTGGTACCACTACTAATGCATTCCCTCATGCATCAAAATCATTTAAGATAAACATTTTCATTGGCATACAGATGAGTTTTGTTACATATGTTTTTAGCCTACTTCCCAACACCCATAAGATGCATTGTCATGTTTTATTTTGATGCACAGAAACAGGATAAAAACACACAAAAAGAAATCTGATCATTGTTATGGTTGCTCTGTGGCTATACCGCATTTTAATAAATAATTACTAAAAATAAATTGTACACAGCAACAGATTTGAATGAGACTTGTACATCAAAATGGGAATTTTTAAAGTCTCCACTCTTATAAACTTAACTTAACTACCCAGGTAATGTCAACTAACATTACTCTCCAGTCAGTAGTTCTACGATTAGTATACACTTTTTTTCTTTTTTTTTTAAAGTGCTGAATAATTGATCAACATTTATAGCTTTGCACATGCTAGGTATAGACCATCTTTGATTCATCATGCATTAGCAGTTCATTTGTTTATGCCATTGTACTATAGTCTGTTTTCAATGTTTCCATGGGTACCTCAAGGCATTCTACTTTTGAGTAAGAAAGAAAGATAGAGAGTGAGATAGAGAGAGAGAGATTAGAGAAAACAAAAGTCTGTATTCAAACCATGTCTTTTATTTCATTCATTTAAAGGAAACCAGAGCCTGAATAGAAATATGGATTGAGTGAAAGCAGCAGTATTAGCAGAACACATCAGTGAAAGTTTGAGGAAAATAGCACAATTGACTCAGAAATTATGAATTTTTACAGTTTCCATGCCAACACTTCATTAGAAGACTACCAAAAGTTCATGACATAACTTCAGACAACAGCATAAAGAAAATACAAGGAGAATTCCACGAAATTTTATTCTTTTCATGACAAGTACATCGCATCAACATAGTAAAGAGTTTCTGAAAGAGGTACATTGTATGTCAAGTTCCCTTTCGTTATGCTAGAAAAGTGAAGATATGTTAATTTTCTTAATATTTTCTTTATATCGTTATCCATAATGACATGAAATGTGTTAGCCTCCTTATCTAGTGATGACGGCACCTCAACTTTAAAATTCATGACTTTTGAATTGATCATCAGATTTTCCTCAAACTTTGACTGATGTGTTCCACTATTTGCTGCTTTCACTCAATCCACATTTACGTTTTAGGGCTTTGGTTTCCTTTGATCAGATGTGGGTTTTTGGTACACTAAATCATGAATCTGGTGGAGGGAATGAAAACGAATCATAATTAACCTCATCTTCATAACCAGAGCTGAGTAGTTCCATCCTGACAACCATTTTACCTGAAAAGAGACATTTTATTTCTATGGTGCTGATGAGCAGGCGTGAGTACACAAAGAAAGTGCGTCATGTACATTGTAGCTGACAGAATTTGTGAGAAGAAGATGTTGTTTTTGAGCCTGAACCGGGGGTTTTGTTTCATGTCGTACCACTTCACAGAAAGACATTGGTGGATTCCATGTAGTCTTAATATCAGTTGGCTTCAATTCTTCATAAACACCTCAAACAGCACCACACCTTACACTGAAGGTTACTCCAGTACTGCCAGCACTTCGCATTACATACTAGTTTTCACTTAACTGACCAGTTTCATGACCATCTTTGTCCTCCACATGACAAAATGTCTTTCTTTCTTGTTCTTCAGTGGGTTGTTAGAGTTGTAAAGGCAGTTAAGGTATAAATCTCATATCACTGATTCATACCAACATTCATCAATGAGACACAAAAAAAAACATTAGATATATATATATATATATATATATATATATATATATAAATATGAGGATATTTCTGTTAATTGTGTTAACAGAAGAAAAAAATCTGTTAAGAGGATCATATAAAGTGATAATGGAAAAAACAGTAATCAAGAAGTTAGTTGTATTCCACATCTGTATTCATTGTAAATTTGTATCAATGGCATTTCAGTCACATTGTTTTTTTGCTTTTTTTTTGCTTTTTCTATTCATTATTATTGTTCTGTGTGTGTGGAGGGATTCATCAAGCCATTCAGACGATGAAGTGTTAGAATTGACATGTACAGCATAATCTACCATTCACAAAAATTCCAACAGATATTTTCTCTACAAAACTCAGCATGTCTGAAAGTACAGAGGAAAACATTGTAGAGCCTTACTTAACCATTTGCGTGCTTTTTCTGTGCCAAATGGCACTGAAAACCCCAAAGGGTTGTACATACTGTCCAAAGTCCCTGGCACAGAAAGGGTTAACAGGGTACTCTATTCATTACCACATTTGACATGTTCTCAGAAGTCAGTCCCCACACACGAGCATTGTGATGTTGCATGCGCATTCAAACTGGTGTACGGCCTGCAGAATGCATCAACTTTATAGCGACCAACAAAGTATCATTGGTAGTATGTGTTGCAGCAAACAGTCTCTGGTGGTAGCACGGAAAAGAGACATTCACTGTCATATTCCAACATATTATTATGTCTTTTATGTACAATTATGAGCAATTCAGCAATCTCATTGCTGCGAGTCACGATTTCAATAAACCATGAATAATATTTCACTTGCATTTTCACTATCAATTGAAATTTTCCACAAGTCTAGGTTTTATTGTTGTTTGTTATCTATCTGAAGTTGTCATACATAGCCAATATGCTTGTGATAAACAACACATATGATTATGATAACATGTATAACAAATCAAGGGGCTCAATATACATAGAGGGTCTAGTTACTTGTGGAAGAGTGGACAGTATTTGCCAATTAAATCTCTTTCAAAATCTATCTTTGTCACATTCCAAGGAGGAGTGCAGTAGTGATTTGAAGCTACGCACATTGCTGAAATTGATATTTTGGTTTGAACGACAGAAATAAATAATGATTTGAATGCCAGGGATAAAAGGCATCACTCTCCTTGATTACATAGTCTTCTTGTGTGGTACTGTAATGGTTAATGAAAAAAATATTGCATGTCTTGGGAATTTTGACATGTTTGTATGATTTGTGAAAAATAATCACTTCTTCATTTTGCAATGAGAATGATGTAACTACAATAAGTTTTATTATCAGTTATAAAGGAATGCATTATGCACCATCGCATTGAGAGCATGGGGGCTTTTTGTGGGGCATCGTAGGCTTGATGTATCATTCATCATCCACATGCACGTTCCTCCCTCCCTCCCACCTGTGTGCATCCCCCTCCACACAGTTGCCACGGCGAACAACATCCCAGACTCGCACATGTCGGGCGTGCCCTCGGAGTACAGCGAGGTGACGGAGACGGCGCTGCAGCCCAACGTCCGGGTCAAGGAGCGGGAGGAGATGATGGGCATGCTGGAGTACAAGGCGGAGGATGAGCAGAAACTCCTCAAGCTGGTGGTCATAGGTGAGACATGGGGGTGGGGGGGCCAGGACCAACACCCAACACACCTCCCTGTATCTTCTTTCATCCGTCTTGGAGGGAAGGTCGCCTACCAGTGGGTTAGAGAGTCAAGATATCTGATTCAACATCAATGTCAACTGACAGAGATGTGCATTCAGATTTCCTGTCCCACCATAATGATATGTTACAGATAAGACTTGGAAGTGAAGTGCACACATAGACTCCTTGAAAACCCTCTTCTGTCTCTTTTGCTGTGTCACGCGATGCACAGTTTCTGTTGTCTTTTTCTATTACAGTTCCAGTGGTCTATATGTCAGTCTATTTTAAAGCTCTCTCTTCCCTTCATCCATTTTTTTTTCTTATCTGTGTCTCTCTCTTCTCTTTTTTCACTAGGTCTAGCATTATATTTCTCTTTCCAAACACACCTCTACACTGACATTAAAATCCAATGTTTGATGTATATCTCACTTCCTCATCTTCTTTTCTTAACGATCAAAGGCTAACATCAGCTCCTAAAAAAGGAAATACACCAGACTTTATAAAGTAAATGAGTGCACATCCTTCTAGTATCTAAACCCCGTTTCCCTCTATCTCCACAGACTTTGTACCAGTTAGTGCAGAGGGTCACCTCCCAGGCCTTCCAGCCTACATCATCTTCATGTGTATCCGCCATGCTGACTACGTCAATGATGATAGGAAGGTCAAGGCCCTCCTAACAGGGGTCATCAACGGCATCAAGAAGACAGTCAAGGTCAGTGGCTATCCCTCCTTATCTCTCTCTCTCTCTCTTCTTCTTTATTCTGTCTTTGTTTTCCCCTTTCCTCTATATCATCCTCTCTGAATTTGAACAGTAAATTTTGCATGTTCTATGCTGGTTGCTTAATATTTTATGTTAAATGCAATCCACTGGTTCAGAGTGACAGTCTACACCATTAAATCAACTGAAAACGTGTGTCAATTCCGTATGTTAATCTACGTGTAGAAAGACTCTCCCTTGTTACATTGTTGTGTTATCCTCTTTCTCGATATGTCGTGATGGACGATGAAATTAATCAATGTTTTTTTCTTCTTCTTTCTTTTTTTCTCTCCTCTCTGTTTATTTTTGTGTGTCTGTCCGTGTGTCTTTGTCTCATCGTGCTGAATTCTCCTTGCCCAAACCACGCAGAAACACTTTGAGGACTTTGAGTATGTGTCATTCTGGTTGACCAACACGACAAGACTTCTCCATAATCTCAAGCAGTACAGTGGGGAAGAGGTAAGACAGATTAGCATCTCCTCCCCAAACTCTAGGTTGTCAAGCACTCGCTCACATGGCACTGACGTTCATTTTTCTGAATTGTCATGGGTTTTAGGTTTTACAGTCTGATTTGATTGCTTGTTTGCATGTTTTGCTGATCTTGCAACAAGTGTCATTGTTAAAGGAGGGGGAAGGGCAAAGTTTAAAATATTCTGACTTGACTTGAATGTTAACTTCATTCAGAGGGCTCATTAGATGAAAGCTCTTACCATTTTTAAGAAGGTGTACCATATAGATGTACCTGGCAGAGCAGTTTAAAATGATGAAACACTCGGTAAGATTGTTCTTTAACAAGCAATAAAGACTTCAGTAGGCAAATGCTCTCTTTTAGTGAAGAGAGTACAGTTTTTAAGTGTTTTTTTCACATTAAGATCTCAAAATTACAATATGGGATTGAATGCTGACTTGTTTCCTCCATCAATACTATCTTAAAAGGTTGAAATTTTCCAATGAGCTACTTTTTTTTTTGTAACAAGACATGTCAAGTAGTTGTTTGACTAGCATGACGAGTCTAAATGTCTTAACATTGTATTAGTTACGAATGAGTAAAATTATGAGTTGTATTTGATGAGAAGTCACTGAAATATGAATGACATGATGTGACCTTCTTGCGCTCACATTATCTCCTGGTCTCTGTCCCCGGCATCTTTTCAGAACTTCTCTTCGAAAAACACGGAGCGCCAGAACGATCACTGCCTGAGGAACTTTGACCTCTCGGAGTACCGCCATGTGATGAACGACCTGGGCATCCACATCTACCAGATGCTGATCCGCATCATTGAGAACAAGGTCCAGCCTATGATTGGTATGTCCTGAGACATCTTGTGCTTTACCTTTCCTCCACTCAGCAGGAAAGGAAAAAAAAATTAGCTCAGTAATCCTGTTAGATTTTATGTTATTATCTTATTTTGTTATATTTTGTTTTGTGAGTAATAGTACATTTTCTATAGAGTTTTTTTCTTTGGGGAGAGATTTAATAAGTTTTGAGAGGTGGTGAATTTGTTCTGGAGTTTATTGATGAAAGGGGGCTTGTTTGTTTCCAAGAAATGTGGGAAAAAAGGATTCAGAGTAACAAGAAATTAGTGTATACCACCTTGGGACAGTACATCCCTATGCAGCAAATACTGCCTTGTTAGAGTCACTATCAGTAAGTACATTTACTTGTAAACAGAGCCACACAACAGCACAGTCACTAAAGTTGCCTCATGCACTGAGAAAAATGTTGAATTTCGGTGATATTCTTCTTCTTTCTGCCAAAATTTGGGGAAAATTCATTCTAGTGCTAGCATTTGCTCTTCTTAGGTTGTACAATAGATATCTATGTTATGTGGTTGGTATGTTGGAAGGGGTTTGCTGAGCAGGAATATCTGGAATGTGAGAATATGTGGATGGACGCAACAGGGTGAAGTGAGGTATCCTCACCCTCCCTTTGTCCTTTTGTTTCCCCCCACAGTGGGTGCCATGTTGGAAGGAGAGATGGCAGGTCTCGTCAGCAGCAAGCCCACTGGGGTCAGGGGTCGCAACTCCACGCTCCGCGAACGGGAGATCAAGAATGTCTCCATAGACTCTCTCATCAAACAGGTACGTAGCTCTCATTCTGGTTTGAGGAACCGGTGTCTTCGATGTTGTCACAAACTTTCTTTAATGATGCTACAGCATACAGAGGTCCCTTGCACTTTTGACATATTATATCATGATCTTTGTGGTTAGTGATTGCTTGTGACTTGTAGACGTGATTGTGGCAAGTGGCCAGAGTGGAAATGCGTTGAATTATAAGAGTGGGACTAAGAGAAAGCATGTTTGAGGCTGTGGAAGGTGTGGTGAGCAACTGAGTGATGAGTGTCAGACTGATCAACTTGGAATTGCAATCACTTCAAGATTGCTCAAAGATTCATCATGTCAAAATGAATTCTTGAATTTGATAACAATCACTCGCACCATCTTTATCATCATCATCATCACCACTTTCACTGTCATTATCATCACTGTTATAATTTGTTTGTTTGTTTTGTTTGTCTCTTGCCAGTTGGGGTCATACCTGACAGTAATGAACGTCCATGGAATGGACCCTGAACTAGTCAAGCAGGTCTCAAGACAGGTAAGGAGATATGCATGATTCTCCCGTTGCCGAGGGTAACAGAGAGACTTTGATAGATGTGACATATGCATTTGAACATATTCTTAATGAACTGTCTTCAAGAGTTACGTGAATTTCCCGAATGGATTTAAGATTTTTTATGTGACTTTGAGGAATGCTCGGTGTATCATTGTGTCCCCTTCTGTAAGAATTCAAGTGAAAGGCATGCTCCCTAAAGGGTCTGTATTTTGGGTTGTTGTGAATACCCTTCTAATTCCAGATAGCACTATAATAAGCACGGAAGAAAAGAAAATATAAGTCAGTCTATGAAAAAAAAAATGAAAAATTGTCTTAGAAGTTCTTACAGCATCACTAGATATATTTCCTTAGGTAGGAGTGTGTACTACAGATATCTTAACGAAAACAAATATGCTAAGAGAATGAAATATTTTTAGTTCAAAGGCAGGTACTACTGTTACACTCATTCTTTGACAGTTGTGTTTAATATCAGGCATCTACTTCTTGCAGTTAATGTTCTTTTCACAGGAGTTTTGCTTTATGTGCATGTGAAGCACAGTGCTAGCAAACTTGGGAAAACAGATACTCTTTTCTATCCAAAGCTTTAATCGGAAAGTGTCAGTTCAGCTGCCAGTTCTACTAGAGTTGTGTATAACCTACCAGTCAGTGATATTTTTGTCGAATTGACTGTGTCATGAATTTGATTCATACATTGTATATTCTGATTACTGTTTTTATTTTTGTCTTTTGCATGCAGTCCCTGTATCTCATTGTAGCCAGTACTATCAACAACATCCTCCTCAGGAAAGACATGTGCCACTGGTCCAAGGGCGTCCAGATAAGGTTTGTGTTCAAGGCAACTCGAAACAGTATAAAGCTCATCGCGGCAGCTTTGGTTGTCTGTGTATGGAAGTTCATTATGATCGATATCACAGAATATTCAATCTGGTACAATTCTTGTATGAACATTTCTTGTAAAATAATTTTCTTACATGCGTGTGAGTGTTTTGATTTTTTTCTTCTTCTCCTTCTCCTTCTTCTTCTTCTTCTTCTTTTTTTTTTTTGGGGGGGGGGAGAGATGGGGGATGTAGTATGATATCTTTTAGATTTTTAAGGTCATTGTCAGACATTTCATGGATGTGATGATACCTATAAACATTTTGTGCTGCTTTTCTGTTGTAAACACTAACTCACACTGGGATTGTGCTTGTTTCCTGTGGCATTTTCAAACCTTGCCAGTCTGATGATGTGTAATTTCATAGACAGTTGATGGGTAATAACATGTAGGATCATTCTTCGTTGAGTGGATCTTTGTGTTATCAGGCCTACATCATTGCATTCAGTTTTCAGAAATGTCATAAAACAGTTTTCCACTTGATTGTCATACTTCTACAAGAACTTTTTTGGAATTGGGGAATAACGTAGTTCTTGTTTAGTTCTCATTGTGACGACCAATCAGATTTACATTGTTGTTGAAATACAGTGTCTGCACTTGGAACTGAAATATGTTGCCTCTTTTGAACTTTTTGAACCACTTATCACAGGTACAACCTTAGTGAGCTTGAAGAGTGGCTCAGATCAAGCCGTATCTACGACAAGACCATGGAAACGACCCTTGAACCTTTGGTGCAGGTCGCGCAGCTCCTCCAGGTCAAGAAGAGAACCGATGACGACGTCAGCATCATCTGCGACACGTGCACACAGCTGACAGTCACGCAGGTAGGCCAGACTCTCCTCTCCATCTCTCCTCCTTTCTATCTTACAGTCATCTCTTCCTCTTCTGTCAATCCATTGCAGTCTGTGCCATTGTCTCTCCTTCCTTTCATTTCCTTCTCTTCTACTTCTGCTCTATGTTCCTTCTATCCCCCTCTGGTTGATTGATACCTTGGACAATTGCACCCCACATCCTCACCATATCATATATATCTTGTGGGAGAATATCTCTGTTCTCCATATATGATTACTTTCTTCCTTATCTTGTACTTTTTAGAACAATTATTGATTCATTGCATGAACAAATGCATTTAAAAAAAAAAAAAATCCAGTAAACATGTATGTGAACATGTATTTCTTTTATGTGCATAATGTCAAATCTAACAACTCTTTCAAAAGCCACAGCATTATCCTGAGAGTGAGTGTTACTGGTATTAAGAAAAATACAATGTAAACATTGTTTAGGATTGTGTAATATATATGACAAGCCTAATTGCGATACAGCAGTTATGTTTTATGAGTATGTGAAAATTCATGAGTTTTTGTGGCTACAATCCTTGTACAAGTCAACCACAGTGGCAACTCGCACAATGTTCCCTTAGCTATATGCCTTTGATGAAATTCACTGTTCACCTTTTACTGTCTGGTCCACCTTCGCCTCCTAAACCAGATCATCAAGGTCCTTAATCTGTACACGCCGGACGAGTACGAGAAGCGAACGGAGGTGGCGTTCATCCGGAAGGTCCAGTCGCGCCTCGGCACGCGGGACGACCCAAAGCGAGAGTCGCAGCTCCTGATCGACGCCAAGCACACATTCCCCGTCACGTTCCCGTACAACCCGTCGAGCGTGGAGCTGAATGAGATCACCATTCCCGAAACCTTCCAGCTTGACTTCCTCAAGAGACACTGAGAAGCGTGCTGGGAAACCGCGAGTGTCTCATTGGTTTCATTTTTTTTTTCATCTCGTTTGTTTTTGTGGAATTGGAGAGCTCTACCTTACTCTTTCAATGTAAAAATTGGTGTATTCTACTTCCCAACTAGATTGCTCCCAAGTTGCCATGCAGTGAAAGCTTTGGTCAAGAGAGGGTACCGGCACCTGCTTATTTCAGCCACAGAAAATAGTACAAGGTCACTGGACCACTTTTACATGAGACAGGTGGTGATATTGCTACACTTTCTCCTAGTAGTGTTAAAGATCATGCAGGGAAAAATCTGTCGTGTATACGAGATTCCTTCTGTTCAGTTCCTGTGATAGTTCTCTTTCACTCTTTATGAGCAAATGTGTAGCACTCACATCAACACATGGCATAATGTTGTTGGTGTTGGAATGATATTGGCTGTATTTGTTCTGCTCCCAAACTGACAGTAGTATCGACAAAAAAGTGACAACCTGCTTAGATTTTAAAGGAATCAGGAATATTGTAGTGGAAGTATTGTAAGAGCTTCCTGTGTACCACTTTGCGACTACATGTGTACAATTCTGCACTTACATAGAGAAATAAGTGATCCTGGTTTGTTCGAGTGTTCATCGATGTTGTTATGTATTCATGTTGAATATCACATCTTCATCCGTCTCTTTCATCTTTCATGTGTGTATGTAACGTGTGTTACTGATGACTGATAGAAAATCATCATGTCTGGTTGTATCTTAAAATCATCTGGTGTAAGTGCAATGGATATTTGTTAAAAGTCTCAACAACAAAAAAGCATCTCAAAATGGCATCCGTGCAGCCAAACTTGTCATTATAGTTCTTCATTAAAAGCTTTTTTTTCTCTGTGTATAGTGAGCAAAAACAGAAGAAAAGTAAAAAGAATGACAATCATGCACCAATCCCAATTATCAAATGTTCAAATGTTTTGCTACAAAGTTTGCAAAGGTCATCCACAAAGTTTATATCCAAATATATGGATGGACGCATGTTCCAGCAGTGTGTACTAAAGACCAAACGTGTGTAGACCCTTATGGCAAAAGAAGGAGAGAAAAATAGAGAATGTGATGAAATAATATCTGTAAAGCCAAATAGTACTACTCTCGATGGATGTACTTTTTGGGAGGTAATTTACCTGGGGGTATTCACTGCACATACTTTTCTAATGCATGAGGAAGGGGGTTGAACTCTTTGAGTAACATTTGGTTGTCGTTATCAGTGGGACCTATGAGACTAGATGGATTGTGCAGAAAGCCATCCGCCAGTTTGCCAAGGTGTAGGAAAGTTGCTTTTATATGATTTTGGTAGCACTTTGTGTGTTATAAGTTACGTCATGACGTAGTGAGAATGTCGTATCTTAATCACCGATGTAGAGCATGATCCCATATTTGATGTTGTCGTAGCAACTGGAATGAGTTTGAGGATGAAAGTCCATTGTGGTGGGGATGACATCATTGGCCAAATGCGATTCGCCATTATTACATCTTGAACGATGGCTTTAAAGCAATTGAGGGGTCAGTGGTGTTCAGGTTTCTTTGTCTTTTCAACCGGTTGTGTTGCAAAAAGATGGCAATGATTGTGGAGTTTGGTAGCTAATCTTGTTTTGGTACTTGAAGAGAGAGAGAAAAACAAATATTGTGTTATTGTTAGGTGCATAGGTAATTGAAGAAAGTAGGTTGTTACATTTGGCAAGGAAAAAATGCACTATCATCATCAATGTAACTCATTATTCCAACCAAAAGAAAAGACAGATATATGGGGACAAAATGACAGTGGGATACCAAGGGTTAAAGAAAACCTTCCTAAGAACAGAGGCTCTTGCACACACTGTTGGTGCCGGAGTACATGCTGGAACATATGTCTAACCACCCATGCAACTTTTTAGCTCGCTGCCTCCGAGATGTAATTGTAATTCCTCATAAGGTTGGTGCATGGCACACCAGGATGTCAGAAACAAAGGGGTTATACATTTTATTTGGCAAACGTGCGCATGAGCAACATATATGTTTTACAAAGGTTTATGTCATGCCACTTGGATGGGGCACAATATCAGACTGCTCCCCTTCCCTGCACTGCTGAAGGGTTTAGTTGTGTATTAAGTCTTTGCACTTTAAGTCTCCTCTGCATACAGAACACAATGGATACAACACCACATATGGATATAATGTGCTAGTGTATCATTGAAGGAAGCTCTTGTTGCTCTTAGATGCCATGTAAGAGAATAAGGGGCTCTTAAAACTAACTTTGTGTCAACTAGTATCCTTGTATTTAAGAAAATTGAGAAAAATTGGCAATGTGAAGGTTGCCTAAGTGATTCATACCCATACACAAGTATTCATTTGATGAAGATCACTGTATGCCAGGTATACATGTATATTCTCCAGTGTGCATATTTCATAATGCATTTGGTATTTCACTCGTACCTTCTAGACTGCTGGTAGGAGAATCTATCAAGAAAAAAAAACACCATGGAAATCAGTTACTGTACTTGTCATCATTCGGTGGGGCATCGTTCATAATGCCTGTTTTTAAGAAGTGGGAAATATTCTGTAGCAGTTTTGACATGACATCTGTTCTCTGTGGTATGTTGCTTTGTGTCGAAATGGTCAATGTTGTACTTGCAACAGAACTCCGTGCCACTCTCTTAAAAGTGCTTCCATACAGCTGAGAAAGAACCGAACAAAAAGTCGCTCAATGGGTGTAATAGACGTAGACACGTGGTGTATGATATGCACAGATGCATTCCAAACCATTGTACATAGTATTGATGATATTCTTTTCACAGATAGTTTCATCGGTCTGTGCGTACGAATGAATGTGTTCCAGATAACGGTGCGGCAGACGAACTTTCCGTTTGTTGTTCACGCTGGAGAGATTCGTGAAATTTGCGGGGATGAGCACAGTGGTATGGGAGGAGCATACAGAAAAAGAGTAGAAAGTACACAAAATAGACGATATACAATAGGAAGAAGGCACTGTGCTACAAATCTTTGGAAGAGATTTAACTATCAAAGTGTGTCAAATTTGGTTGTGTTAAGGCAGAGTATTTTTGTAAAGAAAAAAATAATAATTATTGTTGAAGATATGATTTTGTATTGTCATGTGAAATTACCAGTATGAGTGACTGTGTGATACAATTGATTACTACAGGTAATGCACCCCAAAGTAATATTTGTTTGTCTCCTCCCCCCCCCCCCCCTAGTAAAGATGTTGCACTTTGTGGTTGCATGTAGGGAGATATAGATGGAAATAGACTTATGTATACATAGTATTCCACTGAATTGTATTTATTTGAATGAAGAGCGTGATAATTCTGCTGTTAACGGAGAAATTTGTGTGAACCAGATACCAAGATATTATAGTGCCTGAGCCATCATGTGAGCGCGTTTTAGTTTATATCGTAGAATAAAAAGATGATGGCCATTTCAACTTTGTAGCCATGTATCTTAATCAGTGATGTAGTGCCTATGCCATCTCATTATCATTTTCCTGAAAATTATGAAGATATATGTAATGGGTATACATGCCCAGACTGTGTGTAGTGGCGAGACAGTTGCGGATTTACATGTAGTAAATTTTCGTTCCATTTTCATTTTTGTTCTGTGCGTGTCACAGATTTCACATGACTTTTGCTGGATTTTGGTACCTGTATTCAGTGAAATGATATTGATTCAGTGCTGTTGGAACATTGTTAGATGTATGGGATTAAAGGGATTTGTTGGCATACCTGCTATAACCTGTACCTCTCCTTGTGTTGAGATATTATGGGCAATATATACAAGCTTGCAAGACTTATGTGAATATCTCTTCATCCAACTGGGTATTTTGATGACCTTATCATAGACGGCATAGCTTTGATGGCTTACTCTATGTGGTATTGCACTAGCAACACTGTGCTGTAATGCCGCAACCTGTGTATAATAGTATTATGAAATTTTCTTGTGACTAAAGCAGTACTCGGTCCAAAAATATTCTGCATTTAACATTTGTGTATGGTCTGACTGGCAGACTACTGAAAGTGCAAAGTTTGAATCAAGCGCTGGAAATGGTGACAGTATCAAAGTAGTTGGTAATACTGAGCTCACAAAAAGAGGAAAAAATTATTACATGTACATGCTTACTGCCTTTGCATGCACAGTTGAAACTTGATATGTCCATCTGCATGTACAGAAAATAATTACACAGCGATAAATTACGCATCTTAGTTTCTCAGTATTACAAGCATTCATCAAAAGTTGAATCTAGTCATGGTGGCTATGTGTGCCAGTGCGACTGGCCCAGAAATTATTTGTCCCGCATTAGAACTCTTCACTGGCAAGGTATCACTTCACCCTCTTTTTTTTTTTCCTTTGTAAAATGGCACTGGCTTTGCCTAGGTGACCTGAGCATGGTCAGGTGTTTGAATGTGATGTGTGAGAACTGTCGTCCAGTAGGATCCTTTCCCTTGATCATGTGACCAGTTGTGATTCCTACCAGAGAGCTCATTTTCTCAATGCCATTTCCATGTGCCAATCTCGAGTGGGGGAATCATGCGGGTACATATGACATCAAAGTATAGTTCTGAGCTGAATAGATATATCAAAATGAAGCATATCAAGATATCTCTGTGAACTTATTACCAAGTATTTCTTGCAAAATGTGCACCTGTTGTTGGTGTACGAGAAGATTTTGTCCTATGTTATTCTTTTGCTGAATTGTGACAGATGTAGCCACATTTATGATAATAGGGAATTTCTGACAACTTGTAGAGATTTATGTTACTATGAAATGTTCTAAGTAATTTTTTTGTTTGTTTTGTCACTTAATAGAGATATTAATATATTTGTAAATCATGGGTGGTGATTAACTAAGGTGAGGATGAAATGAAATATGTGTCAATGTCATGTGTACTTACTGGCTTTAGCGGATGGAATTAGTTGTTTGAAGTCAATGTCACATTCTCCAGAGCTTAATGTAGGTTGCAATGACTCATTGCATACAGTGTTTATACACTGCCTGCAGAGTATATTACCAAATGCACTATATACATATTCAAAGACATTTTTTTTTTTTTTTCTGGAGCTACTCTATATGTTGGGAGAAAAAAAAGAAGTATTTCTCTTTTTTCTTCGATTGACTTTGAATTGGATTCATGTGGTGTAGATATCGTATGAAAGCAGAGATCATGTATAGCAGCTATAATTGGTCACGTTATATGTGGTGTATATGTTTGACAAATTGTTTTTACAGTAAAAAAAAAGAAAAGAAAAGAAGAGAGAGAGAAGGAGATAAGAAACCAATAAATGCACATAAATATAGCAAACTACGACTGGTCATGGTGTGTATGCTTTTTGCTTTCAGACAGCTGGAGATCTCATTACAGCAACGACTAGTAGTTTTTAGATTAAAATATTCAATTTGGGTTTGGAAAAAAAGTTTGCTTTGGAAACAATTTTCTTCCGTAATCAAATTCAGCCACACAGAATCACAAGCTTTGATACATTGCCCATATACAAAGAAGAAAATACAAAATACATACTTTCTTCATGAAAAGCACACAGCCTTCGATATAATTGCACACAAGTAGCATGATAGCATCATAGACAGTCATAAACACAACAATAACAGCATACATGTTCATCTTTTCTACACTATTTTACAAGCTCTACACCTGCAGAAATCTTTCCACACACTAAACTGAAAATGGTAAGATCAAGAACTTTTCTATCTATCTAATCCTAAAGTGGTTAAATTCTTGCCACCTTAAAAACAGCCTGACATTCAAAAAAACGTGTTTCCAGTGATTGAAGCATGGGAATACAATGGAGCAGTAACAAATTGTGTACAGCTTGATCACTAATCCCTTATGTCATTACACACACACAGCCAAAGAATACTGACTGGAGTCGACCATTAGGCTGCGTTCACATAGAAATATACTATTCGGGTATTCAGTGCTCGTTTTCGAGGGCACGCGAATAGCTTGAATCGAACGATAGGATTTCCTAACACCGGTTCACATAAGAGGGCACTATTCGAAAGTACCGAATAGCTCAGAATAGTATAGCATAGTGGGAATCGAGCTTGTTCGATTTTCTTGCAGCGTATACCGTGTCTCGTTTATGAAATACTGACAATTTTGGTCTGGATTTGCCCATTAGCGAAAAAAAAGCATGTCGACTGACATTCTGACGCAGTTTAGAAATTGTTAATAAGATTTGCTGAGATGTAGGAGGAAGAAATCCTCACTGCATGGGATGGTGAGTTGACGGTGCGGGTGATGGTGTACTGGGTGCCCGAATAGCGAATAGCGAATAGCGAATAGCGAATAGCGAATAGCGAATAGCGAATAGCGAATACCGTATACTTCTATGTGAACGCAGCCTTACTGACGAGCGTACGCTTCAATACACATACTTCCCGACGGGCACTATTAGTGGTTTTTTAAAGGGGATTGGCACTATTTGTGCAAATGAAGATTGATTCAATCAGATCACCCATGAATCCCATTCTATCAGGGTGTTCAGATGCAAAAATTTTATACTAGAACGGTATAGCTATACCAAAACGGTATAGCTATACGATGAATTTATACGTCTGAATGGTGACTAACGAACAACGTATAGCAAACGACAGTCAGAGTATCGTTTCGAACTAGAACTCAATAACGAATCAACATTCCATCATGCCCATTATGCGTCTGAACGTATGGCGACCATAGAACGGTATAACTGGGTGGGGCTTAATGGGAGCACACACGAAAGGTGACCCTATACCTGTCACTCATGACCATTACAGTATGTGCAGTGAGAAACTGCACATCTATACGTTTTCCAGAATGGTCAAGATTAGCGTATGAACAGTCTGTCAGCTATACGATGATTCTTTATACGTCGTTTCTTTATCAAGTTTTGGTATAAACTGGCTTGCGTCTGAAGAGGGGGCTAGTTGGGCCTTTAAGTAGTCCTCACGGAAAGAGAGCAACAAAGTACAAGGGGGGGGGGGAGAGAATGATTGTTTTTGTTCTTTTTTTTTCAAATGCATGTAGAACCATCACACCTGCAATCTTCTACTAGGAGGAAATTTGTCAACACAAAAGTGCAAATATTCATCAGGTCAGCTGATCATAGGCTGACAAAAGGGGATATCAAAAAAATGGAGGGGGCGCACAAGAACTCCATGGCATATATTTTACACTTACATCAGAAACATATCCATAATTTCATATTAGACATTTGCACCACAAGAAATGTTGATGCCCCACACAGTGAATCTCCCATCTCCAGAAGCAATTTACTGACAATACAAATAATGAGTTGTATCATTATCATAGATATTGTTTCACAGAATTCTTTAGAATGTGAGACAATATCAATTTTCAGATGGATCATTACTTTGGAAAGTCAATCCTCCTTTCACAAAGTATTCATAGCATGAATTTAAACATGATAGACTGTAAATAGATCTGCAGAAAGCAAACACTATTGTCAGTAAATTAATTATAAGCCTCCCTGAGTCGGACAAACGGACTTTAAGTAAATATGACGGACATTATAGAGTACCGAATTGATGATGTCACAGTCTTGTTAACAAAGCTTGGGTTGGAACGAGGTGCACACATAAACACTTGGGCCAGGTGAGTTTGTTTAGAGCCAGTTTCCATGGCGATGAATGGCTATGACATCAAACTTTGGAACTTCATACCAGAAGTGGGCCTAGTTTGTTTATGTACATTGAAAATAAACTACCGGTATTGTTGACATCTTTCTCTTTTGGTCTGACTGGAACGTCTCTTAGAGGATGCATTCGCACAGTGATACACTGCGAATCTAAAGCTGGATAAATTATCTACACTCGAGCACTACTTTTTGGACTTCCTAACATTTGTTGATTTGTAGGTTTGGGAGCTACCAAGGTATCACAACATTGCATAGTTAGCTTACAGCCACAGACACATTCCTAGAGCCTCAAAAAGTCACTAAAATACAGTGCAGAGGTTTATCAGTATTCAACATTTATCCACACTAATACATCTTGCTACACTTTTAGATATTAGTCTGATCTCAAGAGGAAATGCTGTGACACAAAACACACTCGTATTTACCTGCATTTTTTTTTTCCAAAAGATACATACAGATACATAAACTGGCAAAAGCAAACACTGGGGATTGCAGAATGTGGAATTATATTAGCAAAATCTTTATATTAAAAAAAAAGGGGGAATATTTGGGAAAAGTGGACAAGGAGGAATGAGGACTGGCTTCTGTGGGTCATTTGGGTTGTATCTATACAGTCTACATACAATGCAACTATCAGTAATGATGGAAATTGACTTGAACAATGCATCTCGTACATCATTGCAATTTGTGGCTGCCTTGTCTCCCAGTAAAAAGTGAAAAAAAGGCTGAGAGATTAACCATCTCCTATGCTTCATATTTTGGCTTTTTAAGTACTTATATCATTTTTTGATTGATTTGTCTCACAGCTCAAACCTTTCACAAATACCACATTCACTCGTGCAGGTACACAAACTGCGAGTGTAAGTACACCCCTCTTCTATTCATTTCAATGTTCTCTATCACACTAATTCTGAGCACTTTCTTAACAACTTTCCCACACTCGTTGAAGGGGCGTGATTTGAAATAAATACATTTTTAAATAAATATAAAAATCTCCAGATGCAATAGTGCTCGCTGTTGCCATGGCAATCACAGCTGCACCTCACCCCGAATGTTGAGGATCCTCAGAGGAATGAGTTCCACCATTTCCTTACACAAATCCACCTCCTCCTGGTCGGGTGAAAAACATAAAACAAACAGAAACGTCAAGACACTGAAAATGGATGCCTTCAGAAAATTGAATCTGGCTTTGACTTGATAAAATCTTTAAAGGGATGGTACAGTCAACCATGCTTAAGTTGACCTCACATAAGCAGTATAATTGCTTAAGTCGGAGGTCGTTTCAAGTCCTCTTCTCTTTATATTCTATTGATTTTATCCCCTAATAAGCCAAATTTCCTCAAAGTCAAAGCTATTTCTTCAGTCCAAATAGATTAGACTTAGGCAAGGATGACTGTATAGTTTTTGTTGAGATGGGGCTTCAGGTTTCGTACCTTTTTCTGAGATCATGAGAAACCTATTGTGAAATATGAAAGTGCATATAATTCTACGAGGAATTTAATACATGTATTTGATGAAAATCGACTTTGAAACAGCTGAGATATGACATATCCCAAAACAAAGAAGTGCTAATAAGAGGTGGGACCCCCTTTTATCAGGACCACTTTGTTTTACTAATTGTTTTTTGATATCTCAGCCGTTTCAAAACTGATTTTTATCAATCGAAACTTTGAATTCCTCTGAGAATTGTATGCACTTTCATATTTCAGAAGTGGTTTCTATTTATCTCACAAAAAGTTAAAATTTGAATCCACACCTCAACCAAAGCTCTACCATCCCTTTAAGGACTTCCAAGACAGATGCTGAAAAGGGCAAAGGAACAATCATCTGGTCTGGATGAAACCTCCACTGTGAAATTTGTGCAAATTTGTATTTCTTACTGAAAACATAGGCACGTCAGAAATTTTGTCTAATGCAATTTTTTCCCCTTCATTAGATACTTGTGGGGTGAAATTTGGTGTGAATTTTAGGAGCCTGATGTCTTTCTTTCTTGGATGATATACATGACTGATGTGCACACAAACATTCACTAGATCTGTATTTTTCTTTGACCCTGATAAGTGTAAAAATGAGAACTGCAGATGCTAACTTGCTTACAAGAGAAAAAATAATTCAAAATATTCCCTGTGAAAAAAAAGAGAGAAATTATACAGTAATGGCATTATCCCCTCATCTACGTACTACATGCGTCATATATTTAGCGAGTCTAATTTTTGTGAATTGGGACTTTCAACAATTTTGCAAGTGGTTAAATTTGCAATCCTGTCATGCAGTGATGAATAGAGAAATGTATGTACTCAGTTGTGCACCTCACATTCATGTATCACAGTCAATATTTTTGCGCGTCTTTAAATTCATGAAAAGAACTGACTTACGAAAGGCTTCCGTGGCGATAGAACGTTGGGTGGTAGAAGGCTTAACGGTGCACCAAGTATTCTTTCTATCTGACTAGCGAGATTCACAAAACCTAAAAACCTACTGAAATTTTCGGCATATACAATATTCTGCATATGCATGTGTAGTTGTGAGCAAATATCTCTGCAGCATGGAATACATGCAACTTTGGCATTCAAACTTTTCTGTAAGTTTAAGTGAGCCTGTAACTGTTGTTATGTTGTAGGTTGATTTCTACTCTGCTTATCAGAGGCAACTTGAACATGGAGGATGGATTTCCCCCTTCAAGAATAATCGAAAGATTCCCCTTAACGGGAAATCCACCCTAAAAAAAAAAAAGACATGCCATCAATCCCTCGTTTGCGGCGAGACCCCACTTCCACGAAGCTGATGGGGTGCTATACCTCGCTAAAGATTTTTCGTTTGGGAGTTGGGAGTCGAAGTATTTGTTCATTGCAAATTAACTTTCTACTCAGGCGTGACAAACCTGGAGGCCAAGCCAGGGTTTAATGACTACAGCAGCTGTTGTATTACGTAAGAGCATGATAAGGATATCTGCCTGTGGCAGACCATTCAAAGTGAACTCAATTTTCTCTATCCTTTCTAAAGTTTTCAATTGTATATTCTATTGAGAAATTCTATGGTCATCCATTTTACATTTCGAACGAAAAAAATTGACCCGTAAATAACGAAAATACAGGAATAAGAAGGAGAGCATTGCCAGTTTGCCAGTGCTGACAATGTGTAATGCACACGTACACACACGTACACGCACACGCACCATGGAGCTACATCCACCCATGCCAAAACCAAAACAATCTCCTCCTCTCGCGGTGCCCCCCCCCCCCCCCCCCCCCGTGGCACTGTGGCGATGACTGATGCTTAGATTAGGCCAGGGTCAAAAAACAGGTGTTTTATATCTTTGGTTTTTAAGTCATTGATTGCCAAGATATACACTGGCATTATTTACGGGGGTGTAGCCTCTTCAAACGAGAGATTTGCGTCATGAAATAATAATAATGAGTTTATGTGAACAGAAGCAGAATAATCGGGTGCACGTCACGAGACCAACACCCACGAGTCACACCGCCTACGAGTCATACAGCCCACAAGTCATACAGCCCATGAGTTCGACACTAAGCAAACAAGGCTCATGAGACCGACACATCAAACCCTGTGTTGAATCTGTCAAACTCATAGGCTGTTTTTACCTAGTGTCAGTCTCATGGGCTTTATTTGCCTAGTGTTGAACTCGAGGGCTGTAGGACTCGTTGGCTGCAGGACTCGTTGGCTGTATGACTCATAAGTGTCGGTCTTGTGGGATGGCCCCGAATGATTGGAGGAACAGGACAGTGAGAGTTTGAGCAAAATGTGATAAAAACTTGATTTCTTGAAGTGGCGTGATATTAGATACCAGCTCCTGTCCCACTTCGCTCTGTACCATAAAATAAGAAATTTTCATTTTCCCATCAAGTAAAATTCTCAATTGTACATACATCGTTAATGCAATCATTGTAAATATTTTCTCATAAAACCCTTACCTACAAAAAATATACTCAGTCATCAGCAATGAAAAATAGAAAAAAAAAGAGAGATTCTGAGGAATTTCTATGCATAGATCAATTGGAAAGAAAGCTCAAATGCTCCATCAAGGAATGCCATCTTGTGCCTGATTCATAACAACTTCAAAAAATTGTAACTTCTTGATTATTTTTTTAAAATCAGAATTTGCTCAAACTTTCACTAGCCTGATCCTCTCATTTTCTGCTTCTATTCACAAAATCGATTTTTAGGGAGAATTTTCCCTTTGAATCAACTACAGACTTCTTGCCCACATCAAGAAGAATCAGGCTGTGTGACGAAGGGTTAGGGTGCAGAAACTCAAATGAGTGACTGTAAGAGACAGAAGCTGTTCAGTGCGTGATGCATGACGCATTAACTTACCTTCACCCTCTCCACGCAGTCTGGATGCTTACTACAGTAATCCACCACTGCTTTGTAGTGATTCAGACTGTGGGGCAAAAGAAATATAAATACCACATTAAAATCTTGTTTGTCTTCTTTCAGCAAATCGTAAACACGTACGTTTACTAAGAAATTTAATGGGTATGGCTTCTCATCAGCAAATGATACAGCATAGGGTTTGAAGAAATATATAAATATAGGCTTAACAAGACTATAAATATGCACTAATGAGGTTAATATTAGCATGATAGTGAATCCATACATACATTACGACGCATGAAAGAAAACTTAGACTCAAGCATGTTCAACTGTACAAGAGCCAAGAGCATGTAAACAGATATAAATACATCAAAGCCTTGTCCTTGTCATAGGAAACCAAAAAAGTTCAACAATTCTATGTTATCCTAAAGAACATGAAAAGTTTGCCTCTAGTTTCAGTGACATGACCCTATTTATACAACGTCCAAGTAGATCCTTGTAATTTGATTGGAGGATTGTTGGTGACGTGATATTCAATAAGTACTCCATTCAACGCGCCGTGCAATTTTGGTTCTATTTTTGCGTGCAACTTGGTTCGATTTTTCCATTTTATTCCACGGTTCGAGATATTGTACGGTACTGCGTGTACTGTGTGTTGCATATTGAGGATCGCATGCTTGCTGCTAGCGCAGTGTACGTGTGCGGTACATGCATGCGCGTACGTAGGCCTACGAAGTGCTAGTGTACGTGTCTGTATCTACACTGATTGCACAAGCCAGAAAGAGAATCGCAGTGGATCCACATGTAAGTATGGCTATATTTTTCATACATATATAGACTTCTACGTGTAGGCCTACTTAGACCAGAGATCTACTTGGACGTTGTATAAATCAAATAGTGTATGGTCTTTACTCGAGCAATGGAACGAGATTTCGCACTCGGTGAAAGATGAGGCGCTCTATTCAACTCGGCTTCGCCTCGTTGAATAGAGCGCCTCTATCTTTCACCTCGTGCGAAATCTCGTACCATTGCACTCGTGACCATTCACTATTTGTATACTATTGACCGCCCCCAGTAAAAACTTTGTCTCAAATAGTCCAGTTGAAATAGGGTTAAAACTACAGAAGTTCAAGACAATATCTAATAGAGTGTCTGTCTTCACATACATGTACACTGTGTGGACAAAGAGAAAATTTCACTGGCAATGAATTAGTGCAGGTCTGTGCAGACTTGCCTATAGAAGCAAGAGTAAAGACCAAAATGTGACAGGATATTCACTCACCTTTGTTGCAGGTTGTCCAACCGCTGCTGGGTATGTGGAGTGATGAATTTGGAATATCTAAATGGAGAAGATTTAAAAAAAAAACTAAACAACATGAGAAAATGATATAAATGCACTTGTGAATCCCCAACAAAATGAATACCTCTCACCAAAGGAGGACATTCCTGATTTCACTTGAAGCATCAAATAGTATTCAACACCTTTGGCAACAAATTGATTTTTGTTTAGTTTGAATCATGATTTGTTTGATGTGGTCACTCATATGAACTTTTTAAAAGAAAAACAAGCATTGGTTATGTGAATGATAGCCCCTGTTACCTCTCATGAAAGCTGCCTGGGTTACAATTCAAAATCTCCACATGAATTTCTCTGGTGAATCATCAGTAGGATTCATATTCTTTACAACAGTAACTGAAAGGGGGCGGGGGGGGGGGGGGGGGGGGGGGGGAGGGCTAAATACCACAGAGAGTATACAAATAATGCACCAGTGTGGGGAAGCATTTTATAGTGAAAATGAGGTATTTACAATGGGGTAACATGCACAATATTGTGAATAGCTGAGAATGCATTACATCTCCACTTATGTAGCTGTACATTATTTGGTTAATAAATTGGTTTTTCAAATTCATGAAATTCTTCCTTCGAGATGTTATCATTGCAACTGATTGACAAACTGCTCTGCATTGACGTAAATTCAGTGCTTATTTAAAGGCAATCGGTCGTCGCAGGCGATTCGCAGCTCAGTAGAAAAGCACGACAAGCTGCTCCTCCCGTTATTGTACCCCCGTACGTACCGAATGCCGAACACGACGCTACGCAGCGCACCAGCGAAAACCAGATGGGGCACGAGAGCCGTGCGAGCCGTCCACTGTAATTTCAACATGGACGCCCGAATACCTACCGAATGGGGCCGAATGGGTGCACGCACAAAACCGCACAACAGCCATGTGCATGAAAATCTCTCCTACGGGTCCCCGTCGCGACACAACAGTAGAGCTGTGTGGTGTACGTACGTACGTATCTGGCTGCAGTCTCTGTTTATTTGCACTATGGTGCCAATTTCAGCAATCTAAGCAATAATATTTTAAAATGTCTGTAAATATTATATAACAATATTTTAAATCATTCATATATTACGTTCTTTAATATTTGGTATTTATAAATATGCTTTGATGAAGAAATATTAAAACTCTAAACTTCATGTATAGCAAGTTGCAATGCTCATAGCCATATGGCGGGTTGTTTTGATCTCATTGGCAATTGTCTGCTGCGTCAGCTGTGTTACAGTATGTTGGGCCGGATCGGAACATAACAAAGTTGGTATAAAGTCGTCGGTACCGGTATGTCAATATCAATAATGTGTGTGGTATGCGTGTACTGTTTCGGATTAGCCTTGGCTTTGGTTTAGTAATGAAACCTCACAATGGAGATCAAAACAGCCGTCCAACTCGAGTAAAACGTACGACTTGTTTGACGCTATCGACGAGTGGAGAACGCAGAGAGACGTGTTCTTAGCATGCTTAGGACAGGGAGGTTTCCTCTCACCTCCCTGCTTAGGACAAGTAAGAGACCAGTGGCAGAGGGGGAAGCTTCAGCGTCAGCGTGCCGATGAAAAATTTGCTTTCCACTTGCTGGAGTTGCATGAACAGTTTTGCAGGAATTTAGAATGTGCAAATTCGTGTTACGGCATGCACGGTGGAATTGTAATGCCACGGCTTACGCCAATCAAGCAACCCCAGCTGACCAAGTCAACAACTTCAAGGAATCCAGATCCAGATGATGTGTAAGTAACGTTAGAAGTCTATTACATGAATCAATGATTGAAGTGGAATGACTTTTTCTAATATATCTTTAACTGCTAGGGCCTTTGCGTTTCATCGACAAGTAGGCCTATTTTTCTATGTATAATTCCGCGAAAAACTTCTCTAAGTTCTCATTTATGTCAAATTATGATAACGCCGTAATCGAAATGACATTTGCTGGGTCAGTTTATCGCTTCTTAAAAACTGACCCAGCAGTAGGCAGCAAATGTCATTAGTCAGGGAATCGCAAGTAGTGGTAAGATTTTTGTCATCACAGTATTGAGAATTTAAAGTATTTCATGTGCAAATGTAGAATCTAGATAGATACAGAGAGGTCACTTTCCTGAGCAGCTAGCGTCAACAATCCAGGTTAAATTTGCATAGCCAGATTTCATGGCTACGATTCAAATACTGTTTGTCCCCATTGATTTAACTGTATAGCAAAGTCTCCTCTTTCATATTTAGGGGCCCTACATTTTAAGTTTGGTTAAGGAATTTTGATAAAGATTGTAATTTTCATAAGCTTGGCAAAAGTTTCAGGCATCTATGTTGCATTTATAGTCAAACTTCCAATGCATTTGGTCCAATAATTTGAAACCAAATTCAAGTGATCCAGTGAAGTGTACATCTTTTCATGTGAATTTCTACAAGTATGTTGAAATGTAAATTCTGAAGAAAAAAAAATTGATCCTTTACAGTTGAAATTCGTTAAAGTTTGGTTACACCGACAGTGTCAGGTCAGTGGTAGTAACTACAGAGTTACAGTAGTGTACGTACAATACCCTTGTACGTGAAAGTTACAGTTTTATTTACCTTCACATCTTCATATAGGAGTGTCTAATAGGGATGTTGATTGGTGTGGAAGTTGTTGATGAACAACAGTTCATAAGAATCCATTGTTTTAATTCTAATACAGATATTGGTCATATGAACCTATCAGTTTGTAACATGCTAATATGTACAGGTATGAGCTTCATCAAGTACGATTAATTGGTATCCGTGGCACATCCCTTATTTGTTGATCAAAGGTACGCCTCTGATTGGTATTTTAATCAGTGTTTGGTAGAAAGCTAACCCATTACAATGGCTTTGCGATGTTACACTGAGTTGACTATGGACAAAGGTCTACTGTCCGCGATTTTCATTAATTTGTAGGGCATTTTTCACACATAACCTCAAATACTGATACCTGTGATAGGTTTATTTATAATGGTTATCCTTCACACTGTTTGTTGAGACAATAGTGTTCTGTTTGTTTGTGTAAGAGGGAGATAGACAATAATTTCTTTATGCTCCTGTCTGAAGAAGGCATTACATCTTATTTGTCATGTACTTATCTATGAGTTTTAATGTTCACTTTGTGTGTGTGTGTGTCTTTTTTTTAAAGATTATTCACACCAGGCTAAGCTGACAGAACTATAACTGTGAGTTTACAAACTGTACCTAGTCAAATGAAAGGGTTTCGGCATTGCTTCTTACATATAGTATATTCCAGGCAGGTGATACAACGCTCACCTTCTTCATATTAGTTAGTAAAACAATGAAGAGTGCAAAAATACTGCATAAATGTGCAGTGCAACTGTGGCCGTTGGCCGTTGGCCCTGCACGGGCACAGTCGCTTCCCCGTCCTGAATTTATGTACACACGCCAGGGCAAGTACATGATACAGGCAGGGTCTCCGACCCAATCGTCCGCGTTCAGAATAGACAACTCGGCGGTAATATCCGCTACCCATGACGATGTGTCATCGTCCATGATGGCCACCCTATCTATTATAATGTGGTCTGCACTCACTAATCTGATCTGATCTGATGATTACAGTATAGTTGACGAGTGACGACGATCGACGATGCGATGAAGAGAATGCGTAGTCGTACGAAGTATACGCAGCTAGCTACTAGCTCATGCGAACATCACTCACATTACACAAAACGTACTGTCCCGCGCTCAGCAAGCGATCGCGAGCAATCGAGATACTATAGCGCGATACATTGCTTTAGGGATGTCTTGCGCACACACACATTTCGCTTCGTAGCAACTTCGGAAGCGAGTTTACGTGCTGCCGCCCGCGGCTGAAATATGTCCATGTATCCTCGCGACTGGGTGTCTTTAAATCGATGCAGGGCAATTTGTCAATCAGTTGCAATAAAATGGTTTTATGAACGATTTTTCATTTACCTTTAGAGGTGAATACCAGTCAGCTACACATAAAACTTGCTCAAAAGCCAAGATATTGGAAGAAATTTTCCAACTTTTTCAAACACACTGAATACAAACTTAGAAACTGTTTACAGTAAATAAGGGATTGAACACGCTTGTAACTGATTGAGTGTACACTGCTAAAGCATGCAATGGTGACGTCAAGGGTGATTGTGGTAAGCACAACTGAATGAATAGAGTCGCATATTTCAGCACTGGTCATTAGCAAAAAATTAAGACTGCTGGGCTTGATAGTCAAAATGAAAGACTGGTCATGTGATAGCTCTCAGCAAATCATTTGACTAGGATCCACATCACCATTTTATGATATGCTATACTCACAATCTGCCCATACAGAAATATGCCACCAGGACTGGGCGGAGTACATCATCTTCAAACTTCTCTGGTAAGTTGCCCTCTATATTCCTGGTAGAGTCTGTATGATAAGAGGGTACAACAGAGAAAGGATGAGAGGTAAATCAAAACAGAGAGAGAAAACAAGAAGAAGAAGTAGAGGATAAAGAAGACAGAAAAAGAAGAGAAAGGGGGAAACAGAGCTAACATCTATTGCATGGTATAAAATTTGAACACTGCACACAAACCACTTAGCAGTGATGATATATCTAGACATACAAAGTGAGGTATCAGTTATTATATACCTCATGATTAAGATTCTTATCACTGGTTGGTCAAAAGTATATCATGTGACATGGTGCAGTTCCATCTATCATCGCCTCAGGGTTTCGACTTTCCTTCACTTGACCTAAGGTCAAGTGAAAAAAAGCCAAAACCCTCTGATAGAATATGTAAACCCTCTGGGACTTTTGCACACATAACAATGTACAAGTAGACTTTGCGCGCAGTGACCGCACCCTGCACAATTAAAATTGCTTTCGATTTTCCAAGGACGTTAACTAAGCGATGGTTACGTTACGCGCATTGTACAACATGATCACAGCAAGCAGCGAGCACACAGGAGCTAGGAATGTTTCAACATGGCATGGGAAGTGCTCCTCCCTCCTTGATTTGAAGCGTTGAATGCAGAGTCGGAGGATTCGGAGCAGTTACAGTAGGAAGCAGAAATATATCAAGTGTGTGGTCTCTCATGAGAATTATTGCTCAACATGCAATGTTGGAAATATCAAATTGAAACACAACTGACGGGGAGTTGGATAATCTTCTGTCAAGATTTTATGCAGGAGCTCGCAAGAAGGTCATGTGAGTTGTAGTCTACTGTATGAAAACGATGCAAGCTATTTGCTGTGGCCTGTGCAGGTCCTCCTAGTTCTAGGCCTAGGCCTATTTCATATTTGAATAGCCTCAAATCCAGACATAGCTAGCTACTACAGTAGTTAGACCTAGTCTGAAATGATGAGGTATATAAAACAAATATAGACTGCTCTATATTCAGATGGTGGTGAAAATTATCACTCCCTTGGTGCTTTTCATAAAGACTCTTCTACATCCTGAGGCTGATAATTTCTACCACCATCCTCAAGAGCAGTCAATAGTTGTATATTAGATAATGAAGTAATGGCAAGGGGATGGCACAGGGATAGTACATGGATGGTACAGTGGTGATGGTATGAGGGTGGTGAAGGAATTGTACAGGGATGGTATAGGGATGGTACAGGGGTGGTACAGTGATGGTACAGGTGTGGTACAGTGATGGTACAGGTGTAGTACAGTGATAGTACAGTGATGGTACAGTGATGGTACAGGGATGGTAAATGTATGGTGCAGGGATGGTACAGGGATAGTGCAGGAATGGTACGTGGATGGTATATGGTATAGTGCAGGGATGGTACAGCGATAGTGCAGGAATGGTACAGGAATGATACAAGAATATTATAAGGATGGTACATGGATGGTAAAGGGATGGTACTCGGGTGGTACTGGGGTGGTATAAGGAAAGTACACAGGGATGGTATGAGGATGTTACATGGATGGTACCAGAATGGGAAAGAAATGATAAAGAAATGGTAATGGATGGTGCAATCAGTTTCAGTACTGCTTCATCAAACCTTAGCTGATGGAGGGAAGTTCTCATTACCATTAATGTTTTCTCCTTGCTATCCATTTTACAGTCTTATACTGAGAGTATAACATCATTGGCCCATTGCTTGAATCAATTTGCCCCACTGCTCTAAACAATGAAAAGTGTCTTCCATGAGACACCCCCCCCCCCTCCTCCACGTAACACAGCGTGCCTGCATTCATATAAACCACTATCATGCAATATCATATCATCATGCTACAATGTATTCTTGGTCCTCTTCTGCAACCGGAAATACAGCCATAATCAACCACCACTCCCTCTCTCGACTTACCAATGAACTCTTTGTACAACTTCAGGCTGTTACTGCATCTGCATTAGCAAATAAAAGTCAAGTTTCATGAGTACACAATATTTCTTATTTCTCTCCCGTATTTAATTAGGACCTAAAAATTTTAAAAACAAATATTGCAGAGCTCCAGTCACAGAGATGTCATGTTTCTGTCAAATGGGGAGCACTGCAACTACATATCATTCTCAACTAATGTTGTTGACATGCATGGAATTCATACAAGTTTGTCCATGAACAGTACCACACACACATATACAAAGCATTTGATCCTTCAATTTGTAAAATCACTGCCATACAAAAGCATTCACTTACAAAGAAACATTTGCAGGAAAAATGAATACAGTGGAAACTCGATATAACAAGATGGTCAGGACCGAGTAATTTTCCTCGTTATAGCCGATATCTTGTTATATCAGTAGGCATAAAAAAAGCATACATAAAGACATTAATTTGCACATGTGGGACTACTCATCATGTATCAATCAATACTGATAACTTGATAATGTGTGTGAGGGAATTACTCACCTTTATGGGTAGGAAGATGTTTTTCACCAATGAAATCCAATATCAAGAATGTGTTTCTTATTAATTGTAGATGTTTGAATTTGTAATTTCATATAGCTTGCGATTGTGTCAAGATCGTATGTGGATTGGTATGTGGTAATGGTATGGGTGTGTGTTGTGTGTGGAATATGGTCTGCACAATGCTGTGTGTGTATGTGAGACATTCTGTGTGTACAATATGACTGCGTGTGTGTGAAGATGGGGAATTCCCTATGTAGAAAGCCAATCACAACATCAGATTGCCTCACACCTGCTAAACGTCATGATGATGTTATGTATACATATGGCCGTCCCACCACATTTTCTGCATGTATCAGTGTGCGCACACACACATACATACACGGACAACATGCGGTGCTAGTTTGAGTGAACTGAAGAAAATATGTGTGTACAAGACAGTTTTTGGCGCATCGAGCTTTACAATCGGAAGGTGATACATTGTACAGGCGAAGTAAAGCTTTACCCGAAGACATTTTGCTTTACCTCGCTATAACAGGTTTGATTGGCTATGTTTTTCTTTGTTTGGAAGTCACAAAATTTATCTCGTTATAGCCGTTATTTCGTTATAGCCGATCTCGCTATAAGAGTAGCATTTTACATAGACTTGTGTGGAAGGAAATTTGGGACCGGGAAAATTTCCTCGTAATAACCGATATCTCGTTATAGCAGTGTTCGTTATACCGAGTTTCCCCCGTATATGAAGTTTAATTCTCACATTGGAACTCGATCTTTGCTGGAAAGATGACAAATCTAATCTCAGCTGAACAAGTTTGATGACAGAAGACATATAAATTTGTCTGATTCAAAACTACTTTTCCATCACTCAAATTCCATCATCCAAATAACAGAAAAAAACTTAGGACTATTCTGTCATATTAGACACCTAAATCTCCTTTGAACTGGAGAGTTCAAAATGCTCACTCCATGCTGACTTACAGGGAGTTGATCTTGGTTGCAGCCTTCACCGTCGGGGTGGCCTGTTCCAGTATGGCAATCTTCAGATCCATCATTTCACTGCAAAGTTTGATTTCAACAAAGTGAAGTCACCTGCACTAGCTAGCGTGGCATCATTAAACACAGTCCTCTCAGCTGCTGAACAAGCTGATCACTTAAGGTACAGCTTTGTGGTCTATCTTACCCAAACAGTGACAACAATTGTAATAAATTTCTCCTGCAATAATGCATTTATGGTAATAACAGTATGGTGAACTGAATCACGGTCTAACTTCAACATATTTCATATCTACTTTTGATCTTCACATGTCTATTTGCCACAATTTGAGAATTTATTGGCCTTGAAAAGTACCTTGAGGAAAAAAAGAGAAAAAGAAAGTATGCATTCTCTGCTCAAACTATTCATGTCATTACAAATCTCACAAAGAATCAAGTCTTTCATACTACAATATCCATAGTTTCTTAAGTCCCACACATTGAGTCGAACTCTATGTTCACAAATGTCTTTCAATCATGCAAGGTTTAATCAGTCCCATCCACTGACTTTACCTGTAGGTTTCAGCCAGTTCATACATGAGTTGCCTACAGATGAGAAGGAAGTGTTGCCTGTTAAGGCCATCCAGCATGTCGGTCAACATGTCTATACGACGCTTGTGCATCTTGCATCGACGCTCAAAGTCCAGTTCGAAGAAGGCAATCAGTTTGAAGAGCTGACTGTGATCCTGTCAAATTTACAGAATAAAAGATTAGGGGACATGTCAAAATTGATGCTCAACGGCAGCAGAGACCCTGGAATCATATCGTGCCATTCAAAGAAAGCAACTTATGACCCATCCTCTTCCTCCCCTACCCCCTTAAACTAGTCTATCTCACAATAACTACTTCAGTGTGGAACAATAGGGGCGATCCCCTGACCGTCCTTCACAAAGTTTTACTCTACCTTCTCCCCCTAAATGCCCATTACTTTACGGATTCACGATCCATATATTACCAATAGACCCGTTTTGGTTTGGGTGCTGTTTTTTGTTTTTTTGTTTTTTTAATATGTCAATGTCTCTTTCAGATATACATGTTGTAACTTGGGGGCTTCAGTATGCCTAACAGTGGTTGATTTATGCACTGACATAGCAATGCACCTGACTCATTGCATAACCCATTGAATCACCTTTTCTTCTAATTTTGGAAGCCCCAAATTACGGCTGATGTAAGTTACAGTATTTTAGAATAGGTCTATACAAGAACATTGGCAGAACTAGTTTAATTCTGTATGCTTTTCTTTAATCGCTTCTTTAGTTTTGCTTGCTTTTCAGTCTCACTTCCAGAAACACAAATGTTACAAAGTTTTTCCGTCTGGGAGAAGCCTTTTTAAGTCCATGGATTCTTCACCATTCACCCCATCTGTGTATTCATGATGTCATCATTAATTGTACATCATAAACTCATATCATGTACAATTGTATACAGCATTAAAACTGTCTTGTATATCATACAATGTATGTACTGTAAACTGTCTTGTATATTGTACATATTGCTGCTGTTTTGTGTATGATTTTCATCCAATTCAAAAGGGGATAAATGATATGATATGACACGAAATACAAACTGCATTCTAATGAACACATCGCATTGACAGTCTGGGAACGAGGCACTCACCCTTACAATCTCTATGTGATCCGACACATGTCCATCCAGGACGTAGTACTCCTTGGCTGAGTTGATCCACCTCTGAGCTGGCAAGAACAGACTCCGAGCCTGATAAGTGAAGAACCAGCAAAAATCATGTCACCAGCCGCATTTTTATACCACAGATTGCATGATCAAAGATGTGTGAGTGGGTGTGTAGAAAAATGAACAGACAGATAGACTGATATTAAAGCAAAAAGATATGCATAACAGTATACACAGAGACACACAGTTATATGAATAGATAGATGTATTGCAGCATAAACTATCAATGTAAAGATGAACATAACAGTGTAATGATACATTGAAGTTTATCATCAACATTTTTTAACAATATTTATTACTATGTCCACATAAATTCACATGTTTATTCAACTTCACATGCATAAAAGATATTTTGAATATTAATTTTTTTAAATCCACAGAAAAATATGTACACATGTTAATTACATACTTGAAGGTATACAGGCTTTATTTTTGTATTATCAGTTTACTTTTGCATCTTCTTCTTCTATTGATCTTTCATTGACTCACCTCATCAAAGGTTTTTACCACCTCCGTTCCCACCTGACCTTCCAGCGACGTCAACTCCAGGGACTCGAATCGCTGTGCAAGTTTGTCCTCTTCGCTCTCCGCATCGTCTCCGTGGTGATCCTGATCGGCGGAACACTCCTCAGCGTTTCTATCCCCAGCGCCGGGAGCACTGGATGCATTGTCTGGCCTTCCCCTTAGTTCTTGCTCCCTGTCAGAAACAGAGGGGGCAAAAATGACATCCTCACTGCACACCTGTGACCTGTCTACATCTTTACTAAGGATCAAATGAAACCATACAAAGCGTAAAATTTGTAATTAAAAAAAAAAGAGAAATTTGCACCCTCTTCCTAATACTGTCAAGAATGATCCTCTCCTGGTAAAAAAAACCCAGCATCATATCCAGAATGCATATCATTAATTTGAATTGATAGTCATAATATAACATTTACCTGATGATATTAATGATGATTATCTTCACTGCACACGTAAACATACGTACTCAGTATAAAATGAACCAAACAAAGAAAAAAAAATGATTTAAAACACAGTAACCAATTTGCAAAAAGAAGAGAAATTTGCCCCCCCCCCCCCCTTGCTGATATTGCAAGATTGTAAAATTCACATGCAGCACTAGATATATAAACTGTTATTGTTGCGAGGGTTTAAATATTGCAAATTCTGTGAATTACTGTTGGACCGCTACCCAACACGCAAAAATGCTGCCATGTGCTAGGGCAATGGTGCACTTACAATAGCCTCTGTGTCAATTCACGATAACAACATCAAGCAAAAATGTCCATGATCTCCTCATTCACGGAAATCTGTATGCGAAAATAACGGCTTATACAGCACACGGAGTTTTACTTTGAGTATTGTAGGAGTGAGATGCAGTATTTGACCCAGCAGCGTGCGATGTCTGCTTTGCGGCTCTTGATGTTCTCCTCCCAAGCCTCAATGTCATCCCTGTCCATCTCACTCTCCTGTATCGGCTTGTTCTCCGCCTCAGAGAAGATGCGGGTAGCGCTGGCTAAACACAAATATACCACTTTTATTAATAAATAAGGGCAAACACCGCACAGTTTGTTCAGCTATTCAACCACACAATTTCACTTCTGACGATTGTGGCCCTTCTTAACAATAGCAAATCAGTCCAGATATCTACAAAATTTAATCTTGAAGGAGGCCTTTCAGACTACCACTTTCTGTCCAACATATCAAAAGTATGGGGCAGAACACCCACCCAAATTGCTCCTTGTTCATTGTTTCTTCCTGACAAGAGATCTCTAAAGAAACAATTTAGTTGATTTCACTATTACTTCATTTTTTTTTTTTGCAAAAGTCATGATACACAATGACTGTCGTTTTCCTGACACTCTCAAAGACTTGCACTCGGTAAACAACTTGGCTTTGCTTCAAAGAGCTTTTGCAATTTGAAGAGCATTCAAACTAGTTTGGACAAGTTGACATTTAATTCATACCCCAGAATACAAACATGTTCCATGATTACTGCCATTGGGTTTTTATTTCTTATATGTACAAAATTTAATTTTGCACTGTTATCTTCAGAAATCTGTGCCTATATAATTTTGATCCATTCTCTGAAGATCTCACCTAAGCAGTGACGCGCCTGCTGGTAATCATCCTGGGTGATGTAGTACTGAGACAGTGTGGCGCAGTTGAGGGCCCAGTCCACTGGATCGTACTGGTTCGTCTCAAGCTGCCTCTTCAGGGTGGTGTGACAGTATCTGGCTGCCTGCGTGGTGGAAGAGTTGATATAATGATAATAGCTACAGGCATACCTGCAACAGTTCTCACCTAGCAGGAGCTTAAGAGATGTTCCCCTTTGCATACTCCACGCTGTACACAGGAAATTGCAAGTGAAGATGACCAATCTTATGGGTCACACAGTAATATTGAAGACACATTAATATTTTGGATACACTGGGTACCACTGGAGTAAATGACTAAGTGTCTTTCGCACACTCACACACACACACACACACACACACACACACACACACACACACACACACACACGCAGCAATGTGTGATCCATGTATCATTACTGAGAAATATTCTTATGTGTTTCATATCATATCTTCTCCCTGACATTCAACCATTTTCATTCCTGTAATGCAGCCTTGTAGATGTTCAACAAAGTGTGGCAGCACAAAGTGTAATAGCAAGATTCAGTTACACAAATAGCACTTCTGAAGAAATGGGAAAGAAAAAATCCATTCACTTTACCAGTGTCTTTTCTCCCTGCTTCTCATAAACCTGAGCCAAGTAATAGAGGGTGAGTGTGTAACACTTCTCAAATTCTCTCTCTCTCTCATGGTCTGATGGCGCATTACTCTCATCAAGGAACAACCTGAAAGGAGAAAAAGAGAGCTGAACAGTAATGCCTACACGGATGCAAGTTAATTCAGATATATCATATTGATGTTATCTGCACACTTATGTATTATGTAACACACTTTCGACATTAAAAAAAAGAAAGAATCAATACAAACTGGGCAGAAGAGTTCCATGTTCCATTAGATCTCTGAAAATATGAAACATTTTGCGGTGTGGAAATATTCCACAATTTCTGTGCTCCACCATGATACTGCTAAAATATTTGAAGTGATATCAAATTTTGTACAAAGATACTCTCATACGCAAGATTGTAAACAAGCGCTGCAAAGTGAAAATGGAACTATGCAGAAACTTTTACAGAATAAGCAACAGAGGCTGACCCATAGGCAAGAATTCTCTTGATCCCATCTGATGACAACAGAAAGTTACGACTGGGAGGGGGAATTCTCTTAGTTTATTGACTTTCTAGTTTGCACATGTGTGACTGATATTCCAACTTGGTATTAAGACCATCAAGTGGTACATCGACAGTCATAATTATATGACACATACCACAGTAGCTTTCAAAGAGTTCTATCACAACAATAACTGGAAAGTGGATTAATTATTTAAGTACCCACAAATTATAAATTACCTATGGCAGTAAAATCCCAGAACTCCTGTATATCCATAGACAGGTAAGGCTCCATTGACATTATTCATGAAGTCAAAATTATTCAGTGATAACATGCAGATAATTAGCTGATGCTATAGTGTCGTACTTGAGTCCACTATGCACCCCATTCACATTTGATTACTCTAAAGAAATGGTCACTAGCAAAACTTCTTAAAGTTTAACTTAGAAATACTTCACTAAGTTTGCTTGTACGTTCAGATTGGTGAGCAAAAAAAAAAATCTTGAAGTTTCAACTGGTGCACGTACATGCGCAACAAGGAAGAAAGTGTGCCCCATCTGACTGCTGATGATTGTTACGTAAACAATGAGAAAAAAGAGGTACAGTTAGTTTACCACAAACAGGAATTGGCCCGGTCGTGTGACAAACTTTGCAAATTTTCGGCTGCGTGCGTTCAGACTGCGTAAACTATGAGAAAATTTGGAAAGGTATAGGAAATTTCCTTAATTTTAGTGGGAAGTTTTACGAGAAGTTTTTGGAAAGTTTGTGGTAACACTGGCAAAACTTCATGAACCATAAACTTAGAGAAGTTCTGCCAGTGTGGCCGCAGCTTATCAGATAAACATCAAGCAGAGAGGCACATGTGTACCATTCGATTCCTTAATTCCTCTTGTTTGACCTCACTCCAGCTTCTGCGAACATGTCTTGATATGAAATGCCAGAGCAAAAAACTCCAGATATGAAGCACTTACTCATGTAGAATGCGTGGCGAGGATCCTACATCTTTCTTGAAACTCTTGAAAAGGCTTTCCGCTTCCTAATCAACAAATATATTTCAACAAAAGCCACGGTTATAGTATCTCATTGTCACATTGCACAGAATATCACACAAAAGATTAGCACTGGAGGAGTCAATGTCTTTCTCTCCTAAGTTAATATGTTCCATTTCCTTTCCAGTTTTTAGTTCAAGAGCATTTAAACAAGTGTAAAAGACTACATATTTCCATACAGTCATAGTCTTGTTTACAAATGACACTGGCAATCATAATCATACCATAATGATTCCCTAGTAACATAATAACAGTAATATACTTCCAAACATGCAAATTTCAGATCTTAGCCCTGTAGGAGAATGGCTATCCAACCTGTATCATAGCACTGCCAGCATTCTAACATCAATATCTGGGCCCCATTTCATTAAAGACGTTAGGATAGCAACTTTTGCTGGAATGGCAACTTTCCATAGCAACAGCCAATCAGGAAGCTGTATTCTTGTTGTTCCCATGACAATTGTCATTCCAGCAAGAGTTGCTATCAGAACAACTTTTCCTAAAATGGAGCCCAGGGAGATTCTAAAGAGCAAATTAGAGATATACAGTGTACTTGTGTGTACCTGCATCTCAATGGACATAACAATTCTTGCATCAGGGAGATTCTTCCATACGTTTATCTACCATGACATGCTTTACGATGATCCACATTTCTCTGTGACCACTTAACCAAATTGAATGAGGTTTTCCCAGCAAAATATAGGTAAGATATTATATTTTTAGACCCTGAAATAGCATTCCAGCAGTTTAATCATATTGAAAGTTATCAATGCGGAAATCCGATTGTCATTTCTTTTGGGACATACTGTACATGCAAGGAGAAATCGAAGCTTTCAGCAAGTCTCCTGCAGAATTTAGGAGACTTGGCAGCCCTGAAGCATCCCTCTCTTGACAAACCATGACCATGAATTAGTTTGCATTGGTACAGTTTTTGCTACTCTCTTCCAGTAAGGTTCACTTTTTCAAATCGTCATTCTCCCTCCTCTCAATTGATGCTTTGTATAGGATGGACACATTGTTGGCTGAGAACCAGAACGGCACTATTAGGTTCTAGGATTTGAGCGTAAATAAAAATGAAACAATTAATTTTTATGAAAAACTAGAAATATCACTGAAGGTGATTAATACCCCCGCCCCGTGACGACAGTCTTACCCAAGGAATGATCTTTCCTTGATCTTCTGCCATTTAAATGCCGTTACCATGGCAACGCAGCTTCCGACACGTCCGAAAAATATGTCTTGCACATCTTCCCACCAAGACTATTGTGTGTGCCACATTTCATAAGCTTTTGTCAAAAACTGAGGAAGTAGTTCAATCCACAAGATCTTTCCTTGATCTTCCGCCATTAATATGCCGTTACCATGGCAACGCAGCTTCCGACACGTCCAAAAAATATGTCTTGCACATCTTCCCACCAAGATCAAGGTGTGTGCCACATTTCATAAGCTTTGGTCAAAAAACTGAGGAAGTAGTTAAATCCGCAAGATCTTTCCTTGATCTTCTGCCATTAATATGCCGTTACCATGGCAACGTACTTTCGGGTACTGTCAAAAAATGCGTCTTGCACATCTACAACCAAAGGCACACATCTGTACCAAGTTTCATGGAAATTGGGCAAAAACTGAGGAAGTAGTTTGCAACACAAAATTTTCCATCATTTTGGCTCATAATATGTGAGCTGTTACCATGGCAACATACTTTTTGTCACTGTCAAGAAATGTGTCATGCTGACCTATATCCTAAGACAAACATTCAATATGAATTCCATGAGAATTGGAAGAACACTGATGAAGCAGTTTTGCCATGAAGCATTTTGCCCTATATTTTACCAATAACATGCCGTTACTATGGCAACGCACTTTTTGCCACTGCGGAAATATGTGTCTTGCACATTAACATATTCAGATGAACATCTGTACCTAATTTCATAAAAATTGATCAAAAACTGTGGGAGGAGTTCGCGACGCAAGATTTGTACCCATTTTTGCCCATAATATGCCGTTACCATGGCAACGTACTTTTGGGTACTGTCAAAAAATACGTCTTGCACATCTACAACCCAAGGCACACATCTGTGCCAAGTTTTATGGGAATCGGTTGAAAACTGAGGAAGTAGTTCGCGACGCAAGATTTGCAACGGACCGACCACCCGACCAACCGCCCGACTGACCGCCCGACCGACCGCCCGACCGCCCGACCGTCCGCTGATTCCTATGTACCCCCTTCAAACTTCGTTTGGCGGGGGTATAAAAAAAGTTTATTTAATCAAAAGTGGGCAGATTTATAAGCACTGTTCCAAATAACAGGTAAAATAGAACCCTTGTGGTTTTGATTTTTGACATTTTACTGAAAATGAGAATAATATAAAATAGGCCCCATAATGTAGAGGAGATCGAGCTCTACAATGTGATACCAATAATTTACTGCCCCCTAGAATTGCAATAACAGCCTTCTGGTCCTCATCTGACATGCTCTTCAGATTAAAAACTAGAAATGTCGCTAAGGCGACTGCTATGCCTCCGCCATAATGCATGATACTCCTAATAGGTCTATAGTACATGTGGACAATGCATAATTACATTTTCACAATATTGTCAAAATATTGAAATTATTGAAAATTTGTCACAAATGTGTTGAATGTTCACCTTCCTTTACCTAGGTTTAATTAGATGAATAGGAGAGCATGTATTTGGGGATTCAAGGACTTTAACCTGACTTTGACTCATTCATAAGTGTATGAATACTGTAATTTTCAAGGTATGGAGAAAAAGTGTAATTTCTGTATTGAAAAGTACACTGTTACCATTTTCTTTTGGCATTTGACCCTAAAATTCATAGGATAATCACTGTCAGTAAGTTTCAAGATAACTTGAGCCACTTCTGAGATATGGAGGAAAAAGTTAGTTCAGCACTTTCCTTTGATCTTTGACCTTTTGACCTTTGACAATTTGAAGTGTTGCACTTGACCATTGACCCCTGACCTTTGACCCTATGAACCCTAGATTCTCTAGATAATAACTGCCAGTCAGTACATGTTTATATACTATGTTCCATGAAGATACCTTGAACAATTTCCAAGGTACGGAGAAAAAAAGCGAAGTTTTAATATTTTAACTTGACCTTTGACCTTTGACCTTCGACCTCATGACCCAAAACTTTCACCAAAGAATCTTAATTGGGTAATACATGTATACACTAAGTTTCAAGAAAATATCTTCAGGCATTGCATAGATATGGAGGAAATAGTGAAATTTTACGTATTTGACCTTGACCTTTTGACCTTTGACCTTGACCATGTGCACCCAAAAGTTGATAGGCACAACTTCACCCCCTAATACACATACATGCCAAGTTTCATTAGGATACCTTAAAAGGTTTTGATAGTTACCCTGTCCACAAAATTTATTACGGACGGACGGAAGGATGGACGGACGGAAGGACGGACGGACGGAAGGACGGATGGACGGACGGACGGATGGATGGACGGACGGAATGACGGACGGACAGACGGACAACCCGAAAACATAATGCCTCCGGCACCACTTCGTGGCGGAGGCATAAAAAATAATAATAACACTTTTTTTTTAATACTTAATTTTTTAAATGCCGACCATAGACTGGTCATGCATGGACTCACCAGAAGAAATTCCTTGGCTTTCTCATGATCTCTCCTGGTACACCACAGAATTGCCAACTGCATGAGTGCAACCACAGAAAAGCATGTGACAAGGTCTAATTGCAACATTACAAAAAGTCATCAAGTACTGTAAAAGTGGAAATTTTCGCGGTGTCGAAATTTTCGCACATTTCACGCAACCAGAAACTAGCAAAAAAATAAAAGCACGCGAATATTTTTGCTCGCATATGTTCCTGTGTGGGATGTCTGGATTCCGTGGAATTAAAAACACGCGAAACTCTTTTGACACCGCCAAGCGCGAAAAATTAGTCGCGCAAAAATATCCTCTTTTACAAGCCTGTATACGCCGAATATTTCGCAAGGCTTTTATTTTTGCGCATTTCGCGAGTCAGGTGCTATTCGCAAAATTAAAGGCACACAAAAATATTGACTCTGATCCCGATGTGAATGTGACGTACACGTGTACTCTTCTCCGTTCGGTACAGGACTCCAATATCGCGAATTTAAAACCACTCGCGAAATCCTTGGGAATTCCCGATTCGTGAAAATTTAGACTCGTGAAATATATGGCGTATACAGTACTTCTCCCACTGCACGCTAGTCCTTTAAAAGTGACACACTAGTGTAGAGTCTACAAGTTTTAAGAAATACCAAATGATATGAAATTCTCATTTCTTCAAAAACTAATTTGGCGGCTATTTTGACACTCGTTGCACCAAAACAAAGGTCCTGCATCTACATCCAATGCAACACACACAAACATGTACACACACACACACACACACACACAGACATAATAACACTCAAACAAATTGCTGTCAGCATGCTTGCTAACCCTGAAACCTAGGAAACAAGAACAAATGAGGGGAATATTTTTTAAAAACAGGATTCCTACATTTCCAATACAATACCACACCCAGGTTTGAACAAAAATAGGGAAACATGATAAAATAACTCTTTTTTTTTTCTTTCTGTTCCTGGGGTGAAAATAGGGGCAACTGGCAAGTATGTGTCAGGCTAGATTATAAGCTATGTAGTTGCCTTGGCTATTCTTAGTTGTTTGAAACAGTATGCCTCACTGAGAAGAAAAAAAACAAAAAACAAATCATTGTCAGCTTTTGAAAATGGGCATTTAAAGTACTCTAAACAACATTATGAGGAGGGGGAGAGAGGGGAGGTGGAGGGGGGCATACAACTGGTCCTAACAAGCAATTATTGGGCTAGAAACAAGGGTCATGTCTACGGCTACTCATGACTGTCTCCTGTAGCATGACTGAATTTGTCACTACAGCTTCCTAGATCCAAATGAGATGGGTGTAAGATATATGGTATCTCAAACAGTTAAAATGCACACTGCACCTGATTTAGGATGTTGAGGGCTAGCTGAATGCACCGTTCATCCATTCTGTACTCCTTGAGAATGTCATTAGCCTTCACAAGATGCTCATGACCTGATGATGTCTCCTCCGTCTCCAAAAAGTTCACACCCAGTTGGTATTGCACCACAGCAAGACGGAACTTGACTTCTGTTGAAATCATAAACCGATTTTAAGAAAATAAAAACATAGTGGTAAGCTTATCTGTGCATCCTGGATTAACAAAATACACGTTAACAGAGATTCCAACCCAAAGCACCTTCTGATCGGGAGATTCTCCCGCCTGAAACCCCTAGCAAACGGGAGACTCCAACTTGATGTGTGCAAAGCGCGAAGTTCCTAGGGTTCTAGATGCTCTCTTGTGCTATCTAAGGCTTATTTTTTCAACATACGATAGAAATAAGTAAGAAATCCTTTCCAACGGGAGACAAAGAGCCAGGGCAGGAGAAATTAAATCTCAAACGGGAGAACGGGGGATTTTGCAAAAATGGGTTTTCGGCGGGAGATCTCCCGTCGAAAACGGGAGAGTTGGAGTCTCTGCGTTAAGCTTTGAGAAATCATCCAAATTACAACAACAACAACAATACACTGTCCAAGGTGTTTTCAACAATATGCCTTTAAAAGGCATCAATGGCATGACTAATAAATTTATAACAGATCTTGTTCTTTATTTTTTTTTTACATTATGCATACAGTCGTTTATAGTTCAGGTTAAAATCTTTTCCCTTATTCTTTTTCTATCAATAATATCAAACCTTGATAATTACTTTCTAAATGAGCACATACCGGTATGTAATTCCTTGAAGCAACTACATGAAACAGTGCCTGGATGAAGACTTCAGGCATCCTACTTAAGCCCCAAACCCATTTTTCTCAAGAATAAAATTGTTGGAATGGGTCTGTATTTGTATGTGAATGTACGCAAAGACAGCTTCATCCCTCAAAGCAGAGCCTCTCTCCAGCAAGTTCTGATGATATTGCCTGAGCTTTTTAACAGCACAACATTTTGAAGTATAGGCTTGAATGCCAGGTATCAATTAACAACTTTGATTTCAATTCAATATTATCAGAAAGTGATGCGTTGTATTGTTAATTTCACAGTATTTTCCTTCGTTACTACATTGTATTGATATTGTTTATTATATGTTTGTAAATGTTTTGCATAGTTGGAAATGAAATGAAAATGAACTGATTTTCACCTTTTGACGTCTCTGTTCCATCAGCGGATGATTCAAGCTCCTTCCGTATGTCATGGAGCACCTCTCTTGCCTTGTACTTGGACCTATATGGATCTGTCTCAGGGTCATTCTTGGAATCCTGCAAAGAAAATGGGAGTCATTTATGCAACATTTTGAGCAGGAGTCTTTGTGGTACAATCACTGCATTCACAACAGCCAGTAAAAATCATAAACTACATGCTTATTTTAATGTATACATGTATTGACTGCTTCAACAACAGCGTACGCCGCGATTGTTGGCAAAGAGTGAGTTGTTTTGAACAATGACATGAAAGTCGGCGTCAATATCAATGCTTCCCCATACAACAGTTTGGTTCAAATTTACACGAGTGACTGAAAATAAGCCATTAAGTATTTCCTGTGATTTTGGTGCAATTCAGACATGAAGAATTTGAGATAGTGATGGATATGAAACAACATTAATGCCAGGAAGCCTTGCTCATGGCAAGATCTTCAACAATTGTACAAATTACTACAAATCCATAGAGTTACCATAGAGATAGTGACATCTGTAATACATGCAGATGATTGCTGTGAAGTTGCAATTTTTATGTAAACTGTAAGCCTGAGACGCGTACATAACTGTACACTACCTACGCGTCTAGATCAATACAGCAGCAGAATAGCTGAAGTGAATGTTGTGAAATTCAATAAAAAACCTTCACCAAGGCTGTACCTCCCATGGCAAAATTCAACCGCATGCATAAGCATACACCATTGTAGATCCTAGGTTTTACATGTACATGTAGGAGGCCATCAAATTTTGGGCGGCATTATGTTTGAATTATGGGTGGCTTATTGTTAATGTTTGACTAATAGTAAGAAGGTGGGACTGTCAGCCTAGGTACAGTGTATAAGAAGCCCCAAAGGCAAAGTAGGTTCTAATTTTTGATGATTGATAAGGGTTCATTACGATGCCCTCCCATGGATCTTGCCCTGAAAATTAGTGTCTAGGTATAGTTGAGTGTCCAACACATTGACACCCTAATGTTTTTCTATCAATAGATACTTAAAATATCTCACGATTCACCTGAAATTTTACTCACATGTAATGAAAATACTCTGAATTCACAAGTGCGCATTAAAAATGCAATTTGTAGTACACGCTCCAAGATAACTGCTTCAAACACGTGGGTTGTTAGTTTGACGCATTCAGTTGCGCTGTAATTTTGAATCCAACACCCCTGACCTCTTACGTGTGAAATGCACGTAATGCTTTTCCAATGTGCATTCTTAATAGGGTGTTGGATCGTGTCCTTCCTACCTTCGGACGTTTTGTGCTCTATCTCATAACAATCATAATCTACGCTATCATTGTTATTAAAGTATAGGAGCTATTGATCGGAGCTGCACTTTGAAGCGCAGCTCCGATCGCATGAACTCCCGATTATTCAAAATGGCCGTCAGTGAAAGACAATGTATACCCAGTCATTGCGTGTCCGGACAGGTTGTGGGACCGGACGCGTACTGTAAAGTGCGTCTGGTTTGACAATGACGCGCCTACATAAACAGTTGTTTGTCAGTGAGGAGCGGTGCGTAAATGCGTATTAAAAGTAAAATAAGCAAGTCAGTACGCGAGAGTCTTAAGTGTCCGGACACCCAACCCCCCATCCTACCATCCGCACACGCTGCATATAATCTTCGTTTTCGGTACGGTAAGTTGTGAATTGTGTATGTCAATATCGATAACATAGAAATGAAGTCTAATTAATGAAAATTGTCGTTACCAAGTTTGAGGTGACAAAAATTATGTCAAGTATCAAAACTCAACATGATCACCATGTTCGCTTTGTGTTCGCTTTGTTGTTGTGCACCACCCTCTAGTGTAGTGGTACAGCCCTGTCGCTTTTTTACAGCGACTGACCAACTGAATTGACTGGGCTCTGTATAGTTAGACATAGATAGACTGGACTAAAATAGACCATCTATCTTAACTTAATGGTCTAGTTAGGCTATTCACATTCAGATTAATCATTTCTCGATTCTAGTTGACCAAAAATTTAGAAATTACAGAATACCGGCTAGGCGGCTCTCCCTTAGATATGAATTTCAGCCCAAAGGGCTGAAATTTGTCTTTCCCGTCCTCTGGGGCCCCCAAAAAGCCGGGAACGGAACGGCCGTCAAAAAGTAGGTTGACCACAAAATTTTTATGAAAATTGAGTGGTTTCAGAGGGAAACTGCTCTAAATCAACATAACTCGAGAAAATCGTCGATAAAGAAAATCGAGCAATTTTGACGGAACTATTTTAATCGTGATGACGTCATCACAGCTGGCAGCCCTTCTTCCTCCATCTCTTTTCGACACAAGTCATTCACAATCAATCACACTACACACTATTTTGGCGTATTGTCATGAAACAATTGCGCGCTCAACTGCTATACGTACTGTACACTGTACTAGTAAACATGCGCGCGTTGTGCAGACTCAATACGCGCTACCACTGCCACAAGGACGCATAAGCTGTTATGTGTGGATATTATGTGTATACTGCATGCATATAGTCAACATGGTGGGCTGTCAAGCGCACCCACACAGTGCGTAAGCTCTACTGTAAGCTAGCACCAGCAATTAGATAAGTGATTGCTGTGTAGTCTCACCTAGTTTTCTTGTTGTCTACACGGATACGGACTATCCTCAACTCCTAAAAACGTGAGTAGACATCGTAAATACGGGTAAATTTTAACGGCTCGTCTAGACTAGCATCGTCAGAATCTAACGTTAGAACTACATTATTATCGCTATCGGGGGACACCCCCGAAACCCCCGTAAACAACGTATGAATACCACACTTCTCACCGCACAGAGCAAAGAAAACACACCTAAACAAATGCAATCGTCGACAGCCGAATCACGGACCATATAGCAGATCGGATTAATATTTTACTTCTGATGGTTGCTATCGGTGAGCGTAATTACGCTCTTTTCAGAGCGATTTGCGCTCTTCGTAATTGGCTGCCGGTATTCTGTAATTTACCCAAAAAATGTCCAATCTCCAAACATGCCACTGACAAAACACAAATCAACCCAAATAATTTAGTGTTAAATCCAAATATTAAAGTGAAAACAAAGTTCTGGTAAGGGCTTGAGAACCCGTCTGGCACCATTTCATATTTGCTTGCAATATATCGAAAGAGTCTACAAAGAAACTTACCTGGCTGATGCGGTTTGCCGGAATGATGAGTCATTTTGGAGTATTTTGAGAAAAATAATAAATGTAGGTAGACCGACTCTTAATATTCCAGAAGGCTCCAGACTAACTCGGTCTCAGGGAAAACTCGACCCTATTTCAGACAATTAGTTCAGTTCGGGAAACCCACTCACAAGGGGGGCCCCTCCTTATAAGTAACCCGTCCCCCTTATAAGTAACCCCGTCCCCCTTATAAGTAACCCCGGGGCACCCCTTATAAGGAGTCTCCACGCTTTTTTGCAATGCAACGCGAAAATGAAAGGACTGCGGCAATTCGCTTGATTATGTCCATAAAGCTTCACAAGTTTCCTAGTTACTCACGAAATTTGAGCAAAATCAGTTCGAGGCATCATATCTAAAATCATGGATTTAAATACGATGTCAAACGACGGAGTCCGTACTCAGTCGCCACGTCTGCACTCAAGCATTGCCGCGCCGCCGCGCCTGGCGACACTCACGCCAGTAATCGCTCGCATTTCAGCATTCGCATGGGTCGTTTGACATCGCATTTAAATCCATGATTTTAGATATGATGCCTCGAACCGATTTTGCTCAAATTTTGTGAGTAACTAGGAAACTTGTGAAGCTTTATGGACATAATCAAGCGAATTGCCGCAGTCCTTTCATTTTCGCGTTGCATTGCAAAAAAGCGTGGAGACTCCTTATAAGGGGTGCCCCGGGGGTTACTTATAAGGGGGACGGGTTTACTTATAAGGAGGGGCCCCCCTTGTGAGTGGGTTTCCCGAACTGAGTTACACACAATTCGTGATCGCCATGTTAATCAGTACTCTATAATACTACGGGTACCAAACGAGGCCTTACTGAGCAGACAGGAAAGTGCGTGCTAATCCTGTTGTTGTTTATCAAGCGTCTTTGATTGTTTTTAGAGGTGCTTGAGAGGCGCACACTAATTTTGCATGCGCGCAAAAGAGGTTTTTGATGCGCGCGTGAATTGTAACAACTCGGACCATTACTGCGAGTAGCCAGAACGCTACAATGTAGTTTTAACAGGCCGCTCCCACATGCATAGTACAACATTGTCACTGTACAATCCAGAGGGACAACCAATACAACTCATCCCGCCGTTAAGCACAGCGAGGTCGAGTTATCCCCGAGTCCGAGTCTAGCCTGACCCCGTTCGGGTAAGTTCTGAGACTGAACGTTTTTGGTTAATATTTCCCATTTTCGTCGTTATGCAGCTGTCATTTGTATGACGCACCTCTTGACCCCCGGGATAGGTGCGTCAAAGTACCAATGTGCGTCATACCTTTTAGGTACCATGACGTACCCTCCGTCACAAAAAGTGACACACCTTTATGAGACATTGACGCATTAACCATGAAAAATGGTGACGCACCTCTTCGTGAAAATGACTGACCCTTGACGCACATGTTATTCGCGGTACGTACCAGACTGGAAAAGTGTGCGCTCACGCAATTCGCTGCCTGCGAACTGTGTGCACCGAACGGAAATTCGCGCGCGTGAATCCCTGTCGCCTACGGACCCTGGATGTTTCATGGATCGCCGTGGTATCCCCATGTGTGGGAGGCTGGGGAGCGTGAGTATAGTAGCTTAGCTGCACACTGTAGCCAGCTGCCACTACACTACAGTCCCCTACTAGTATTTCGTTTTGAGTCGGGGTAGAAGCGTTCCGTTGTGCAATGTCTGCTTGTATTTCTCATCTTCTCCATCCGCTTGGATTGTCCCTTTCCTCTCAAGTACGAAATGATTTTTAGAGTGTTGTGTGTGTTTTTTGTAACGTTATAGCATCATATTTCTGCAAGGAAGAGGTGAGTTTCTGTTCGTGTATTGATGTGCACTGCAGTATGTGCAGATGAAAAGCGTTCGAACTTTCTTTCCCGAGGCCGAGTATCGTGGAAATTCGATGTAGGCCTATTTCTAGGCCTATCAAAGGAGATCTCATATAACAGAATACTTATAACAAACTATTTTCCGGTCAAAATGAATTGATTTCCTTTGTTTTGTATCGTTTATTGACTTGATCCTAAGGATCTCGTCGCAATACCGAGTTTCCAATGTCTATATTTATTTTCGCGTAGCTTTCGGTGCTGCCAACTTTTGCTAGGGCCTGATTAAATTTACTACACTAAACTTACCGTTCTCCACTGTCGTTTCTCACACCTTGTTTTGTACGATTTCTTCCATTTTTATATCACTTTATTCGTTCCCTTTGTACTTTGAAGTATTTTACGTAATTCTTTCAAGTGTCTCGCACTGCTATTTTCGTAACGGCGATTTTTCCGCTTGCTGCAATCACTTTTTCGAACCGAAGCGACGAAGTTTGATACCAGCCGCTTTAGCGTGCTGTGGGTTGTCTTTCTAAATACATGTACCGGTATTTGTGTTGTTGGGAGGTGTTGATACTTTGTATTTGTTATTTATTTTCCTAGGTGTTTGTCTCGAGGGACTGCATTGTATGCGTGTTTCTTAATGTTGATAGGAAAAGGCTAAAATTGTCTGAGTGATGTCTGATGGTGATGATGATAACTATATGCTGGTGGAAAAAGACGGCTTACTGTGAATGCTGAGCGTACGTGCCGTTTGTTTTATTTCACTTTCCCTCTTATTCTTCTTTCCCCCTTACTCTTCTTTTCCCTCCCAAGAATGATAAAAAAAGAAATTACATACACCTCACAACAAAAAAGAACCACGTGCTTCCAACCTTCGTAAAGTTAAATCTAAATGTTCAACATCAGCAAAGAATATAAAGGGAAAGCACGAATGACAATAAATCAGAGCGAAGAGATTTGTGTTACATGCAGTCTCTTCGGCTCGAAGAAACTTGACACCCCACCTCTCTCCCCTTGTGGAAATTTCCACAAAAGCAGGTGCCACACCCAGGTGCGTGCCAGACGAAAGAATGCGCGCACTGGAATAAACAGCGTGTAAATATCCTGGAAATATCGATCGAAGAACCAGCTCATTAGTTGAATTAAAGGAATCATTGCAAAGATATCGTGATTCTATAGCCTTTCTTTTGGCGCATAGTAGGAAACATCAAACAGTCGAATACAGTGTACTTGATCGAATATCTTATGTTCCCTGAACACTAAAAAAAAAAGATCGATTAATCAGTCAATTAAAAATGCAATCACAGAAATAAAAAGGTCTCGTATGCCCAGAGAAATTCACTACGAGTAGGTTCAATGAGATGCATTCATCACCTGGTTAGACAGCAAAATCATGACAATTAATTTCAGTTCACGCTCATCATAACTGCTTATTACTTATTCAAAGTTTTGGCTATCAACATTCGTTCGTACGTGTTTTTTGTTTGTTTTGTATGTTTTTCCTAGTGAAAGACGTAATGATTTCTTCGTATCGAACGTAGACTGTATGTTTACCGTTTATCCAAACAGTAGGCGCCTAGGCGTATACTTTCTGAATATAGTCAGAAATTTCTATCAACACTTTAAATATATTACAAGACTCCCAAATACCAGTTGAAAAAAAAAAATAAGAAATCGAATTTTTGAGATATGAACAACAACAAAAAATAACTAGATCTGTCGTCTTTCGGACACGACACATAAATGGTATAAGTATGAACTTGATAGGCATAGCACTTTCTGAGCTAACCTCTGCACAACTTTTGGGGAGAAATAAAGAAAGAAGAAGAAGAAGAAGAAGAAGAAGAAAGAAAGAAAGAAAGAAAGAATCCGTACAGATACAGATTTGTGAAGGTGATTCGAGAGGATACTCGGATCACCTAAAAATGCGTAGGAAAAGACCACTTCAACTTCGAATTTCTCAAAACCGTTCCCTAGTTCATGGACATCCCATAGAAATGCGTGTTTTGATATATAGGCCTACACGTTGCTATGGCATGTCCTCGAACTATATCTAGTTTCACGAAACTACGGCCTGGCATGGCCACAGTAATTTTTTCCCGTAACCTCCCGCCTCCCCTTCCCCGATTCGAAAACAGCTTGATTGAAGCCCCTGCCTATATTTAAACACGACGTACATGGTTTATATGGCTAGTGTTTGAATAGAATTTACTATTTTAAGTTAATATAATAGACTCTCAGTATTGCAACTGATTGACAAATAATTGCCCTACATCGACGTAAATATTTTGTTCATAAATTTGAATAAGACTCTCAGTAGTTCCATAATCGTTTGTGTGTCGATCGGCAGGTTAGGGTTACGGAAAAAATAATCGCCGCCTGGCCTCTTCTCTGCCATGCCTCGTCTTCTGTATACGTATGTACGCCTGTACTGTATACATGTACAACATGGTCCACATCACGCACGTGGTTTTGCAGCAGATTACGGTCGACAGTCGATGCTACACTATAACAGTGAATGCGATAGAAGGATAGCGAGCTTCGCGATGCCGCGGGCTGTATGTGATGATTTTAATCACAAATCGTGTTTGGTAGTGTGGTTTTTTGAGCAAATTTGTGCTCAAACCTTCTGAAAAGACCTTTAGTCTGACATCAGATAGAAAAAGAAGACATACGAGAATGAAGTGAGTATCAGTATGTTATAATAAAACTGAATGAAAATTGTGTCATTTTCGCGTTTTCAGGAGCCGCTGAATTCGGCCGGCTCGCGATCGCGAGTTTGTTTTATTCTGTTACGGAGGGATACATACCATGCAAGAAGCCTCGCAAAATTACATGACGGTCCCATTAACGAACCTTTTGACACACTCTGGTTAAATGACCGACTATGACGCACATAATGGGTCAGTATTGTGACGGACATTTTGCTCCCATGACGGTACCACGCGTCATCAAATTGGTGGTACTTGACGCGACCATGACGCACCTTTCCCGGGGGTCAAGAGGTGCGTCATACAAATGACAGCTGCATTACCCATCGAATATCTTGTTATTACAGCATTATTCCGCACATTTCCTAGGCATACGTTCACATTTTGGAGCAAAATTTGACAACTTTTGCAGGCGTACCAGAACTTTGTTTGGGCTTTGCCTTTAAAAGACCTATGCGTCTAATCAATAGTAATAATGATTAAGTAAATTAAATATTAATATGAAGTAAATTAGGCCCTAAATTCTAATCTACGTTAAAAACCATGATTAGGTATAAATTTAGATCTAGTTCATGTTTCTAGATAGACTTTTCTTTCCGGCAGTACCTATTCTTCCCTTCTTTTTTTTTTTTGAGCCAAGGCTTTATTAGACTGTATCTACACACTTGAAGGGCAATAAATAAAAAAAGAAAGGTGCGGTATTTTTTATCAGAATAAGACAAACAATTTTCTGAAAGAAATCCATACACGTGTTTTAATGTGTGGGGCTGAAGGAATAAGTGTCGTGGAGTGTTCTACTTCTAGTGAAATCACGGCCTCACCTGCTCTGAAAGTTTCCTTGCTTCTGCATACTTCTCGACGATGTTCTGAACAAGTGAATCTCCCGATGCAGCCATAATTCTGTGAACTCATGAGCTTTCAGTTACTAGTAGTAAATTTACTTGCTCTGCCTCGGTAGCGATTGCAAAGTCTTCTGAATGAAACGGTGATGCCCCAACAGATCCGCCGTACACTAGCACTAGCACTCTGTGTACTAGGAGCACGGCCATAGAGATGTTATACTAAGAACTTATACATCTCTTTGAGCACGGCGCAGCAGTACCGGGTGCATGTGCAGTTGTTACCGGCTTACCGGGCGTACCGTGCCATGCCGGTACGTAGATATAACTAGCTAGATGCGGCGCGGCGGCGGCGAATTTCACCAAAGCGACCGTGCTTCGCTAAACCCGAGACGCGATGCGCATGATGCAGCCCATGCACGATAGATTCGTTCATTTTCCATCACCCCTACCCCTCGTTGCCTCTACCGCCCTTTTCGGAGGTCGCTCTCTCCGAGGAGGTGTGATAAATACTAGTACCTCCTTGCTCTCGACCCCAAGAGCAGCGTGATTGCGGGGTTGTGTGATCAGTGACCTATCATCTCTTTTATCTTGTTTACCCTGTGCGAAAGAGGAGGCAAGCTAATTCACCCAACATTCTTATCATCATCATCATTTTACTGGAAAATATGCCAACAATGTGCGCTCCTGCTACTTCATTTCTCCTCCGTCTACTTTTCCTCCTCTCTCTCTCCTTAAAGGGACTGTACAGTACTGGTTGAGGTGGGGATTCATGTTTTGAACATTCCGAAGTGAGATAATGAGAAACCTCTTATGAAATATGAAAGAGCATGTAATTTTAAGAAGGATTCAACGTTTATCTGATGAAAATTGGTCGTTTTCAAATGGCTGAGATATCCAAAAAAGTGATAATAAAAGGCAACAGGCCACGCCTTTTATTAGGATTTCTTTGTGTCACCTTGTTTTTGGATATCTCAGCCATTTCAAAACCGATTTTCATCAAATAAACTTTTGATACCCCTTAGAATTGCATGCTCTTTGACATCTCATAGAGTGGTTTCTGAATATCTCGCAAAATGTTAAAAGCTAAATCCTCACCTCGACCAGAACTGTACACACCCTTTAATGTCTCCTCATATTTTCTTCTCCTCCATCTTATAATTTTCTTCCGTTCCTTTCTGTATTGTGCAAAACCTCAGGAGATTACTCCATTTCTCCCTCCTCCCTTCTTCCCATCTTCATCATCCTCCCTCATCTTCTTCCACTCTTCTATTTTCCTTCTCCTTTCTCTATTCCTTCTCTGTCTTCTCTTCCTTTTTATCTGGGACTGAGATGCTAACATGTTTGCACATATTTCAATAATTTCCCATTGTCTAAAGCAAACAATAACTTCCATCCACCTCCCCCCGCCCCCGAGGTGGAGAGAGAGAGAAAAAAAATGAACAAGGATTTGTTCCAAAGAAAGCAAGAAACAATGCGTCAGTATAGCTATCCTTTCAGAATCCCTCCAGATGTATTTGACTGGCTGTCTTGTCAGAGGCTCATTTTGCCTACAGCATGCTTTGCTGGATGCTTCTATATGCCTTAAGTCTCCAATCATTGTTTTGCTTTTAAATGTCCCTTGAATTTTCATTGATGTATCATTTCAATATCACTGCCTCTATATTCGCTCTAACTTTTGCTTGGGGTATGACTTTCCACCATAATGTAGGCTCTTACACTGACAGAAAAAGATGACCATGATATCTGTTGGTAATAACTTGCATATATCAGTCCGAGTAATGCCTATCAAATATTGTTGGTAACATTTTCTCAGATGTGCAGTCACAATTTGCTATTTATATTGTACTTATATAATGGAACAAGAGATTTTCATTTCTTTTTTTTATAGATCCATAGACTTGGGACAAGCTTATAATACTTCAAGTGTATCAAACAGGTATGAGTATAGCCCGACCAGATGCTGTGTGAAGCATGCGACACTTGTGTACAGCGACAGGGCTGTGTATTGTTAGCATGAGTATAACTGATAGCATTACAATCTGCAAAATGGTGGTAGTGTCAAATGAATTCAAACCTAGCAACATATTTTTTATTCCACTACCTCTAGGAATAAATTAGGTCTGTCAAGAACAGTGCTACACTATGAACTGCCCCGTACATGGTTCAGTATGCACAAGTTTCTGGCAAAAGGTATGGTGCATGGTGATCTCTGCTCAAGCAGATTCTTAACGGCAGGGAAATCTCTACTCGGAGGGTATGAGCTTGAAATGAAGGAATCATAAATTTTTCTATCAGCGTGACTAAAGCAAGATGACTGCTAATTGTGATCTTTTGGCGAGTGTATTTCTGCTCTAGGTTGAGGAAAGGACTATAAGCTGGGTATTTCAAAGCGGTCACAGAACACCTTTGCATATCTAACATTTCAATTGATGACTGTATTTCCATGTTATTGTTTGAATTTAAAGATTTTATTTGCATCTCTTTTGTGTGTTATGGGTTTTCATTGTTATTCCTAAGTAAATTATCCATACTGTAAAAGTGGAAATTTTTGCTATGTGGGAATTTTTGTGCATTTTGCATGACCAGATACCAATGCAAAAATAAAAATGCAAATATTTTTGCACGGCATTATGCTCCACTAATGAATGGCTCGATTCCATGCCATTAACAACATGGGAAATTCATCTTTCCAGGATGAGTGCGAAAACTTACTCAAGCGAAAATATCCACTTTTACAGTATACATCCATCTTTTCATTCTGGTCCCTACGTTGTAATATAATAAATGCCGCATATTCATCTCTCACTCTCTCTTTCTTAATCCATCTCTCTTCCTCTCTCTCTTCAATATCTACAGCTTCATCACCATCCCATACTAATTTGTCAGTGTATATCCCATTGCGCAACACTAAAAGAGAACCAGAAACCCCGTCTCTAAGAAATGAATTTCCTTTCATTCAGTGGCAACACCAAACTCTTCATCAAAATCAACATTACTCTGTTCATTAATAGTGGAAAGAAAGATGTAGAGTGCAGCCTTTGGTACTGTACCTTGCTAGAAGTAAATTTGTATCCAGAATTGCAACAAACTTTAATTTCAAGCTTGCCGTAAGTATGACTCTTTCCTTTTCACAAGAGCATCCCTCCATTCATTTATCCAGCATTCATATATTACAATACGCATGACGCTATCAACTCCATTCAACACCAGTGCATCGACACGTTGCATATTTAAGCTATTCTAACCATGTTGAGAGTTTGCCTGTCATAGGTTGCAGCTAGGTTTTGCAAGCCCTACAAATCCGAACACTTGCACACCCCCCCCCCATACACACACACACACACACACAAAGAAGAGGAAAAACAAAACAGAACTACAAAATTACAATACTGTAAAACATCATCATATCTCATATGCCTAAACACCCTAAAAGACACACCCACACTTAATGGATAAAGAGACAAAATGAAAATTTGCTACATCTGCACTTTCCTGGTTCAATCTCTCACTCATTTCACAACTCACAAGTCCCTCTTTCAAACTACTGTATATGCCATATATTCCTACAGCAGTGCTACTTTGCGCAAAATTTCACACGTAGACCAATACACTGGATTTGAAGACTTTCCAGTGTAAACTTTCTGTAAATATTAAGTATGGTCTCCGTTGTGGAAAGGAAATTGCTCACTTTGGTTCTGTAACAATTGCTAATGCTAGTTTGTCATTCTGTTACTGGGGTTCTCAATAAAAGAAAACAAAAGGAAACTACTTGCAAAAGAATTAAATACAAGTCCTTATTGGCTATAATACAGTATAAGGCATATACAATACATGTGTCCGATAATCCCCCAAAACATAACATTTCACTCACAATTTCTGTCAATCAGCCAAACATATCAGCCATACATAATCGTACACAAAATTGATGAAACAATGCATGAAAAACTTTTTTGTCACAACGGTCAAGAGTTTAATCATGAGACAACTCGCAACATGAATGCTTTCGTTACACTGCACAGGAAAAAGACAGAATCTTTCTCAAAAGGAGGGGGGTGGGTATACATACTGTAGTCAATTTATGCCACATGATGAGGCACAATCCTTCGCTTGTTTTGATTTTTTTTTTCCTCCTCTCCAAATGTATTTTGTCTTGCAAACTGACAATTTTTTTTCTTCTAAAGGATAATTGCACCTCATTCAAAAAAATTAGTATATGTCCATCTCTTCTCAGGATCTTAAAACAATTCATCTTTAATCTTCTTTTACAATAAAAACACGTTTCTCCCACATCTCCTTTCCCAGTCAATTGTGCAGTTCCGTTATTTTGTTACTCATTTTTTTTTTTTCATAATACCCCGACTCTGGCTACCATAGTACAATGATCTTACTAATCAATATTCATTACAACTACCATACAACAGTTTGTAAAACTAGCGGTCCGACAAGCACCGCTTGAATATTATTATTATCACTTTTTTTTTTGTAAAAACAATTTGCAGTTAGGGCAACAGACATGATAACGACAAACAACACTGAATATTTTTTTTTTCTCAAAGTCATGGGAAGTCTACTGTACACAGGACACAGGCACCATCCATTAGAGAACTGATTGGTAGTCGAAGCCATATACACAAGTGGCGACACCAAACCAACTGGGTCGATTCGGTGTTTTGCAAAAAGATGAAGTGCTGTGTGACAAAGCATGGACGTATGGTCTCCACTTACAACCGATAGAGACGGACCCCCACAGCTTCATCATGTAGTAGTAGTAGTAGTAGTAGAAGTTGTAGTTTCAGAAGTAGAAGTTGTAGAAGCAGTAACTGTAGAAGTAGTAGTAGTTGTTGTTGTTGTAAACAGTAGTAGTAGTAGTAGTAATAGTAGTAAGACATAAAAGCCACAATACCTAGTAAAATACACCAAAATTTCATTGGAAAAAACATTTAAATTAGAGTGCAGCAATGTCACACGGTACATTAAATATTACTACTGACCCTAAAGTGCTCGCACCCTCAATCGCACACAGATACATTGACAATCACTCAACACCCTTGTACACAAAGAATCCTCACACACAGAATTTTCCAAATCTTGTGTTATTTCTTTTTTTTTTCACACATGCAAAAGACAGTTGGGACCAAAAAAAAAGTTTCTCATACACATACAGAATAACACACAAACACGCACACAACACACATACAAACATAGACACACTCATTCACTCATTTTCTCACCAACATGCAAACGCAAGGGCATTCACACACACTTATAAACATCCCCTCAACACGACAGAAAAGAGTAACATAAATAACCTATTCAACAGGTTCATACAACCTTCCTTTTTTTTTCCAAAAATTAAAAAAGAAAAAGAAAAGAAATAAAAAACATAACATTTTGGATACAGTAGACACCAGAAGAAACTGATTCACACAAGACAAAACAAAAAGGAACAGAAGCAGGATTGGCCGTGAGTGTACCAGGCCCATAAAACAAAAACAAGCATCGCAGGTTGGCGCGTGAGAAAACGCACCTCCTCCGCTTAATGAGCAACTGGCCTGCCAGAACAATCAATAAGAAGATCCTTTCACACGGCAACTCTACTCTTCACAAACTTGTATAACAATAGTACACTGATAATTACACCGCCGCAAAAGAGCGTGCCCTTATTTCCACATCAATATTTACCTATATCAAAATGTTTGTCTAGTAATTTCTTCTTTTCTTTTTCATTTTTCTTTTTAACAGATTGTGAAGTTTGGGGTTTGTTAGTAGAATATTTGTCTTCAATCATTTCTCTCAAGGTATTTCAATAAATAACAAATGTTGTTTTATCTAAATCCTTACCTGCACACTAAAATGCAGTCTACATTAGTCAACTTGGCAAATATACACACATTTATGATTTAAGTTGATGATAAAATAGATCAGATCAACTTAACTGAAGAAAAAAAAAACACAATATAGCCTTTTCCACATCCTAGTACACGTCAACATAAATGAAATTATACATCGAACCTGTTGGTCTGTTATACAAGTAGAACAAATGCAAAAGTGTATTTCATGATATTTCTGATGTTTTTAAGTGAAATCGATTAAAGTAATGCAAATAAGACGGGTAGACATTATCACTTGTAATTCAAAATGAAGCAAACTTGCTTCAGAAGGTGAATACACAATAAAATATCATACAATCTATATAACTTCTGTAACAAGTGTGTGTACACATTCCCTAAGAAATACACTGGATTCTACATAAGCCTGAATCAAGAAGAAAACACTCAACTGAAATTCTGAGGAGGCTAACCTTGTACCAGGTACAGAAAAAAAAAGAAGGAAAAACATCATTGCATCACAGATTTGGTCGAGTTGTGCCAAATGAAATGTTTTCTCAAAATTGATACATCTATCTAGAATCTAAACTTGTGTAATCTAACATTACAATAGCGATTAAAAAAACACTTTTCATGTGCATCAAATCTTCTGGCATATACGAGCGATTCTACATTTCATTATTATCTTGTTCCCATGGAATCAATTGAAAACATCACAAAAAAAGAGAGAAAAATTGATAACATTTCCATGACCTATGAATATCCATATTCTCAAAGCATGATGTATTGTAATTTGTTCATTTCTGAAACACGATCTCTGAGTACAGTAAAGTTCTCGTTACATTCCATGATTACACAACTGATGAAATGTGTACTCTCCTTGTATGCACTCAGCAGCAGGAAATATAGTTCACAAATCTGAAGATCCAATTAGAACGTAGAATACCTCACATACAATTGAGTCATCCGAATAATTCAAATCTGATACACGAATTTCAGACTCTATTGATCACTTTTTTAACTTCAGATCTGTTTAAATGACCATTCCTGCTTAAATTTAGTTCCAGCATTATGATAGCTTGTCATCAGAACAAGAGGGTTGTTTTTTTCCTGAATATCAATAAAAACTGTCTTTTTATTACATAAAGATCACTTTTCCTTTTAAATGGTGGAGAAAGAGTAGAATGTTTCTACATGGGATTAGTTCTTAAAGAGTAGAAAAATACTCTCAGAGTCTTTCACTTTTTAACTTAGTTCCTCTCCGTTTCACAAGATGTATTTGCATCCACATACTCATTTGTCACATCTGATTTTTCATTAAATTCCTCTTTGCAATATGCAACCCATAAACTCCATCTAAACTGAGGTTAATTGTTGGCCCATTCACAGCCTGATTCATTCCTGTTTCAATACATCTCAGGTGCTTAGTACTTATAAAACTCAAAACACATCCTGGAGAATAAAGAGAATAAAAGCATACAATATGAGCACAAAATAGTATGTCATTAATAAATAATTCACTTTGGACACTTGTACGTACTGATTTTTTTTTTTCAAATTTCTTTTTTTTTTACAATTTACAAGTCAAGGAATGCAGAACCAAGTAAATGCACAAACTATCTAGCTCTAAATTCTGCAGATTTCATCAATTGTGTGTGTTCGTTGTTAGGTGGGGAAGGAAAAACCCTTGAAAAAAAATACAAACAAAATAATTTGTGGGACAAAAAAAAAAAAATTCCTGTGAAAATAAATAAAATAGATTATAACATCAACATGGGAAATTCATTCTCTATGCATTTTGATTTCAAAGCATATCAAACAAATTGTTTTAACTAGTGACTTCTTTGGTCCATTTTTCAAACAAGTAAGCATTGCATTCTTTATGTTGATAAAGAGATTCATGAATGTTGTATTTTTTGCATTTGTTACAAGCGCTTGTATGCAGAAATCTACTCTACAGACTGTGGTACACAGCAGTATTCACTTAAAATCTTCCAAATGTCTTCGTGTGCGTAAATGCGTCAACCTCTATGTTCACAAACCATTCTGAGGCCTACCTGTAGTATTGAAGCATATTTTTTTTTTTTTTTTTTTTTTTTTTTTTTGCAGTTTTCACAAAGCTAAAAAGCCAACATCAATACTACAATGTCATAGTGTCTGGTTTTTGGTGTGTGGTTCCTTGCAAAGACCCCTGGCCAGTGTGTATGACAAAAATTTCTGCATCAACCAGCCTTGTGAACGTGGCCATGTCAACCAGCAAGATGAAGGAAATATCCACAAAATGAAATACACACATACTTCACTGAAACGCATGCAGATGTTGATCGACAAGACTATACGCTTTGTTCAAAGTAAGAGTCTCCTGTCTGTCTATATTGTGCCACTTTTCACTGCCACATATCAAGGCATGAAGCACAGTCGGCCACAAGATGTCTGCAAACAAGACATATCCCCAGTGCACGCCAGGCTCGGAATCACAACTCGGAAACGGATGGCAGAGGACTGCGCCAACGCACCCGACCAACCAGCGCGTAACGGTCAAACATTTGACATGCTCCTCATGCTGGAAACATAAAAGCCGATTTCCCCCTTCCCGTTGACTGCTGGTTCAGCTTCCAAAGTCATCCCACAAACAATGCTGGAGCCCTCCGGAGGAGCTTCCTTGCTATCTCTGAGCCACAAACAGCTTTTCATGGAGACCGTGTGGGACCAGAAGCCTTGCACATGCACAGACTACCGCCACTATCCAAAAGAGTTTCCGCTCCCCTTCCGAAGGAGGGGGAGTTGTTTTCAGAACAACCCTGCCCTAAAACCAGGTGGTATAAAAAAATCAATGCTGATGATGCTTAACAAGGAGAAAAGGACGATAGGATATTGGTCCCAAATCTCTATCTTGAAGCCAATGGTCGAGACAAAGGTAACTACAGCAAATGTCAATTAATCATTCTTCATTCAATCCTTTTCTTTCCATTGGTAGTAACAGAGGTAGACCTTGTTGAAGTCTTTGAAATCCTAATGTACAAGTATCTCAGTGTTTATCGTTCATTGGCATCGAGCTCACATAAACACAATACCTCAAGGCAGTTACCGGTTCATCACCAAATGGCATTGGGGCCAAGCGTTTGAAAGCCACCGTGTGATGCTCCCAAATCCACAGAAGGGGGGGGGGGGGGGGGGGGGGCAAAAACAAAGAGAAAGAGGGAATTGGTTATATGCTACCTCAACAAAACTGGATATCACCATTTCAACAATAAATTACCTAGGTGATTGCCCAATTCACCTTGTCTTCACTCAACAGCCGTGATTAGAATTTGCCTAAATGGCACTGCTAATGTTGCTCCATCACATAATCTTTTTTTTTGGGGGGGGGGGGGGGAACTAAGAAAAAATGATTGGCAAAAATCAACACACAAGGACAGATAACTGGGAAAAATACTATGAAGTCTGCTGCATAATTTGGCTGTCCTTTTTTTTCTGTCTTTGTGCTTTATACTGAATGAATGCATTCAAAACAGACCGATATACAAAAATCATTATGCCCCGACTGCTCATTTCCTACGCTGACACAAAGACAAGCATCCTCACAGCATCAACTTGTGTTTCATTCTTTTTCTAGTTGAACAGTCAAGCTTTTTGTTTTAAGTCCTCGTAGTGCAGATTCAATGTGGACATGACAAGCTTTGAGACACAACAAGAAACAGATAACGAATAAGGTGCTGATATCCTATTCTGTGAGTTAAACACGGAAAAGAAAAAGGATTGCAAAAAGTAGAATATGTCTGTCCGAACATGATGAAATAATGCTCAATTTGTACATTCAAATGAAAATTATGCTTAATCACGTGTCACAATTTTCAAAACTTGTCTCTTGTGTAGTATGCCTGCCTGACTCATCTAGCACAGATCTCAAAGCATCTCACTATTGGATGTATTGACTGTACCTCCTACTTCAGTTGCTACACAATTCATCACAACTACCTAGCCACATAATGGACTGCAAATTAGATGTAGAAAACAGTGAAAACTGAAGAAAAAAAAAATCTTGAGTCCAATACATTATTGATGTCTACGCAATTGTCACTGTATGATGGATAAACAAGACTAGAAACAAACAGAAAAGAGAGAATTATGTGTAAATGCAGTCAGCTGCCATTGTACAAAATCCCAAGCATTTTTTTTTTTCTCTAACTATCTGACTGGGACAAAGATGATCCTATCGAACATTTGATTATGATTTGTATTCGGTCAAAGATATTCACACTCATAACTGGTAATTCCGAATTCTCGGTAATGAGACTAAAATGTGCATCCTAAATGTACTGGGTCATACAAAGGTGATAGTTTCAGATTTTTCAATTTTTTCAACAATGGTACAGAGAAATAAGTCGATACATAATGCATATAAAAAGAAATTAAAAATATTAAAAATTGTGCAAACTGAATGTGTTTTTGATTGATAAGAATGGTACTTTGTTGACAATTTCCTATCTCTCTTCATCTGTCTTTCTCATCAATGAGAATCCACTAGGGCTGCTGTCCAGGGCAGATTCAAGGTGTGAGGGTGGCAGCTAACAAGTTGACACATAGAAACTACACCTCCCTCCGCAAACGTAACAGCATCGCAGTGGTGGAGAACTCACCTAGAGCCTTCTACTATGTTAGCTATTCACGTGTTTCGCTGACGCTATATATGCAGAGTAAAACTATATTGCAACGTAAAAACTCTCTACTAAGCAGGTGTCTGTCCCCCGACTCCAAAGAGAGGCAAAGCTGGCTTTGCCCGGCGCAGGAGGGCATGCTGCTTCACATATATTCAGCAGGTTACGAGAGACGATACGTGAGAGGCGCAGTTTCGGTGTCATGTCCTGGCAGTGAGTTGCCGCTTAAAATAAAACATTCTCTCCTCAGCCCTTCGCTTCCACTCTCGGCCAGCTTTCCGGGCCTCACAAACAAATCAATCCATCTCACACTTGCTGGCACTGTCAAGGTTGGAATTCCCCCCTTCTTTAAAAAATTCTCGCCACAAACTGTTCCACAAACACTAGGAGTTACTGTTCTTCCTGAAGCTTGTCCACGCCCTGGCAAGAGAAGCAAAAACTATTGCGACACTGGTGCAGCCTTGTTCAGCTAGCGATGTTGGATGTGTTTTCCAGTATAGACGCGTTGCAATTTCTTGTCGAGTGCGTGCAAATTCTGTAATTGGGGGCAAATATCTCCTTGAAATTCTATTCTCCATCCACGGCTGTGCTGGTAATCCTTGTGATGCACGAAAAGCAAACAAATAAAATGACAAGTATCCTCTAATGGCTGCTTATGGTGACAGTGAGTTGCGCTACGAGCCAGAGGCTAGCATAGCTGCATGGGCTTCCTTCAAACAAATCCGAGGCTCTATGGTGTCTTCAAATGCACCAAGTCTCTTGCAACTCCTCCACCAGCTTTCAGCGTTGGTACAATGAAGTTAAATCCTAGTGTGATTTTTTTTTCTCTTTCCTCTCCTATATTTCTGAGCTCTTGCTCAAAAACATGTATGACAAAAAAAGGAAAAAAAAAATATGCACTGTCTGCTCAGGTACAACTCGATAGTGCACGTCCCCAATACAAAAAAATTGTCTTTCATTTTCATTTCTGTGTACTGATAGGGTAAATCAACCACAACTACTGGGCATTGAGACACGGGCCAGCAGAGGGCTGGTCAATTTATTACTTGCTAGGCCGAAAAGAAGCCCATGCCAGCCGGGCAGAGTGGACACAGCACTGACAGTCTCTCTGCCGGCTGCTACACCAAATTGTACTCCTTTAGATTCAGTTGGAGAATGGTGTCCTTGACGGCAGCGAACACAAATCGGATGTTCTCCGTGTCGGTAGCACACGTGAAGTGCGAGTAGATGATCTTGTCACTGTCCGGGTTCAGCTCCACAAACATCTTCAAGATGAACTCTCGTGCTGCCGTCGCGTCTCGTTGCGGCCCTGTCCGAGAGAAGTAGAGATGGGAGGAGAGAAAGAGGGATATCAAGCAGAGGTTAATTACAACCACTGGCAGGACAACTGTCTGTCACACAAGGATGAATCTCTTCATCACACAGAGTGCATAGTCTGAAGGTTTTTCTTATGAGCAAGAACAAAATTGAACAATGACAAATATTCCCCTTTGAAATCATGGGCAATCTTCAACATTTTGTTTAAATCAACCCTTTGCAATGCTTTACCAGAACGAATAAATTTTGAACTGAAGCAGACATTAGGTGAAAAGCAATGGTAATACTGCCCCAATGCAAATCTAAAAATGTCAACTTAATGACTGGACTGCTATTGACTTCAGGCAAGGAGAATTTAGTCCATTTCATCCAAGTAGTTGGAGGTTGTCAAGGTCTGAATGGGGAGAGGAATGAGGCAGGCCTATCATGGCTTCACTGAACTAGTCATGCAGGAACTTGCTGGCCACTTGATTCAACCCCTGCAATGAAGAGTTTCATGACTTGTTCAATAGAAATCCATCTTATGCTTCATGCTGACATAACCATACACCTTTTTCAGCTACAGAATCAACCACTGTCATGCTACATGAGCACTGTTGTTCTGACTTTACCCATGACGTCCCAAAGTCATTAACATTTATTTCCGCTACAAGCACTTCTGTGGGATATGCTCCAATCCATCTGTACGCAGAAGGTTATCGCTAGATGAATGTTCCCTTTGTTTCCTTTTGGCTGTGTCTCCCCCCCACCCCCCCTCCCGAAAACGGTCTAAAAACAAAGGAACATTCCGTGACAAGGAACAATGAGTGCACTGCATAGCGTCTCTCTTTTGAAACGTGGTAGGCATTTGCATTTAACCGAACAGGAATTTCCTGGTTCTCTGGCAGCCACCAAAAATGCAAGAACACCCATCACATCAATGAGCCCTACTCTGGTCTGTTCGGTTAATGAAAGGCGTACAAAACCACTGAATTTGGCTGACAAATGCAAAGTGCAGTCACCTAGCCCATATAAATAACTGTGCCTGCAGAAAACCACAATGACAATGGGAGCACATATACCAGGTACCAGTTTTATAAATACATCGCTGTAAAAATCTGAAGAAAAAAAAAGGACCATCTCCTGAATACTTCAGGGGTTTTTTTTTACATGCTAACACACCTGGCATCTCATGCATGAATTTTGTGTAGTTCAATTTGGATTGAAAATATTAAAAAAAAAAAAAAAAAGAGTATGTTCAGGCAGGTGTGGCCAGCGTGCGTGCTCAATGTTCCTCTATTTTTCAACTTTCCTTTTCTTCTTTCTACAGATTTCCTTCTGTCAAAGTTAAGCATCTTACAGGGATACCTGTTAGAATGAAAGAGAGGACCTGAAATACATAGATCTACATGAAGCTACTTTGTACAAGTGCCTGAACTTTGATACTACCAGGGCCTAAAAACTGGCATCCCTGATGTTACAAGTCCAAGACCACCATATTTGTAGAAAGATATCGTTGACACTCATCGGATGCAATGCACTGTATTTAAGACAGAATGTTGTTTTGGCACTTTCACAAAGATTTAAATGTCGACATAATGGATATACATATATGAACATATGGTGCTGCATGAAAGCGAATTTGAAAGCATGCTGTATTGCTCCTTGTTTTTTAGTCTGAAGTATAATATCTATGACGCACACATTCCAGTGATCATGTTATAGGTACATTATCTCCTTTTCCAAACCCATGTACGTACACAAAGAAATGCAGCCAGGTTGCATTCAAATTGTTGATGCTTATATAGCCCCATTACTGCACTCCTCAAAACATGCTCCAGAGCTTTGCCAAAACAGACTACAGTAAATGTGTAAATTTTGGCAGTGTGGAAATTTTTACACATTTCGCGTAATCAGAAGCTAGGCATGAAAATAAAAGCACACGAATATTTTCCAATGCGGTATGTTTCAGTAGTTAACATACTGATTCTGCAGAATTAAAATCATGTGGATTCATCTACCTGGCCAAGCACGAAAAATTACTCGCGCGAAAATATCCACTTTTACAATAATACTCCATTAATACAGGGCATTCAGAGTGCTCTAGGAGCACTCCCGAACCCCTCCACGCTCTGTATGAACAGACAATCGGATCCTGGGGCACTTTAAACTCTGTATAAATGGCCACCAACATTCACAGCGCTGCGGAAGTGGTATGTGATGTGCTCTGTGCATACAGTTTACATGTTAGAAGTTCCAGTGCACCCGTAGGTCACAATGACATTCGTGTCCCTCTCAGCCACTTTGTGTGGGGTCTCGGCGAGCAGTGATTCTCTGTATGAACAAACTCAGAGGGGCCATAAGCCTAAGCGCTTCAGGAGCGCTCCTGGGCCCAACTTTGAGTGTAAATGGGGTATCAGTGCTCATACTAACCGTCAAACTCTGGAAAGTAGTCTACGAGATGTGAGTGCATGATCTTCTCCTCCAGCAGGTCCTTCTTGTTGAGGAATAGGATCACAGACGAGTTCTGGAACCAGGGATACGTGATGATGGTCCGGAACAGTGCTTTACTCTCCTCCATTCGGTTCTGAGGGAAGGACCAGGGAACGAAGCGTGACAGAAAACCTCACACTCAGATAGCAATGAATGAAGTTGAAAATACTTTACAGGCCAATTTGTGTAGGAGCAGATAACATTAACAACTACTAAAACTTAGCCCAAAGATTCACATCTTACAGTCACGATGTACATTGTACATCAGTAATGTTGGCAAAACTTTCCCCCAGCAGAAGAAAAAATTAAAAGAATCAAGTTTCCTTCAACTCGTACAAGGTCCCAAGAGATATGTCCAGTATTAGTTAAGTCAATGCATACATCCACACTTCTCAACCAGTGGGCCACTGTGTTGGCCAAAAAATAAGTAAAATAGATTTGAATTCGATCTAACTGGGTGTCAAAAAAAAAAAAAATCTAGGAACCAAAGTGGGCCTAATGTTAAAAAAGGTTGAGAAGCACAGGTTTACAGAAACTTGATTTTAAAGGGAAAAGAACATCGCCGATCAATCAAAACTAGAAATGTCGCTACAGCGACTGGTTATACCCCCGCCAAACAACATTTCATAAGCTTTGGTCAAAACAACATTTCATAAGCTTTGGTCAAAAAACTGAGGAAGTAGTTAAATCCGCAAGATCTTTCCTTGATCTTCTGCCATTAATATGCCGTTACCATGGCAATGTACTTTCGGGTACTGTCGAAAAATGCGTCTTGCACATCTAAAACCAAAGGCACACATCTGTACCAAGTTTCATGGAAATTGGGCAAAAACTGAGGAAGTAGTTTGCAACACAAAATTTTCCATCATTTTTGCTCATAATATGTGAGCTGTTACCATGGCAACATACTTTTTGTCACTGTCAAGAAATGTGTCATGCTGACCTATATCCTAAGACAAACATTCAATATGAATTCCATGAGAATTGGAAGAACACTGATGAAGCAGTTTTGCCATGAAGCATTTTGCCCTATATTTTACAAATAACATGCCGTTACCATGGCAACGCACTTTTTGCCACTGCGGAAATATGTGTCTTGCACATTAACATATTCAGATGAACATCTGTACCTAATTTCATAAAAATTGATCAAAAACTGTGGGAGGAGTTTGCGACGCAAGATTTGTACCCATTTTTGCCCATAATATGCCGTTACCATGGCAACGTACTTTTGGGTACTGTCAAAAAATACGTCTTGCACATCTACAACCCAAGGCACACATCTGTGCCAAGTTTTATGGGAATCGGTTGAAAACTGAGGAAGTAGTTCGCGACGCAAGATTTGCAACGGACCGACCGCCCGACCGCCCGACCGCCCGACCGACCGCCCGCCCGACCGCCCGACCGCCCGACCGCCCGACCGTCCGCTGATTCCTATATACCCCCTTCAAACTTCGTTTGGCTGGGGTATAAAAAGTGAAATACTGTATACGTCATAATTTAGCTAGTCTAATTTTTTTGTGAATTGGGACTTCCCGACATTTTAGCGAGTGGCTAAATTTGCAGTCATAGAATATAGCCATGGATGAAGAAAAGAGCATGAGCAGATCGCATTCCTGTCGGGATCATGTTATCAAATTCATAGATAGCACTCGCCTCATGAAATTTGCGAAAATAAAACCCCAGCAAATATAGGACATATACAGCACTTACTGAAGGTAAAATCCGTGCACGTTTACACTGAGAGTATGGTAGTTGATATGCATCATGAGTGCCGATGGATAACTACCATTGTACAGTATGTCCCAAAAAAAAATTACAATCAGATTTTCGCATTGATAATACCCAATATGATTAAACTGTCTATAAATGCTACATCAGGGTCTTAAAATATAACATCTTAGCTCTATTTTGCAGAAAAAAAAACCCCATTCAATTTGGATAAGTGGTCACAGAGAAATGTGGATTGTTGTAAAGCATGTCATGAGTCTGATTCTTCCAAGTTTAGCACTTGGATGCTCTTGTGTGTGAACACAATAGACAGAACTTGGAGGGAAGAGATTCCTGACATGCTCTACAAAATTCCTCATTTCTCTTTGACCACTGAAGCAAATTGAATGGGGTTTTCTGTAAGATGTGGGCAAAGAGTTATAGTTTCATACCCTGAAATTGTATTTTGTATTTGGATTGATTCACTATTTCTAAAGTTATCAATGCGGAGGGTCCCGTTGTAATTTTTTTGGGGACATATGGACAAACAGACAAGACATTTCAATCTGGTCTATCATGCACAAACCGCTTGCTGTAATGAACAGTTTTCTCACCTCACTATCCGACTCGACGAGCACTTGGTCATATTCACTTAAGGCGACTAGAAACATTATGGATGTGACATTCTCAAAACAGTGAATCCACTTGCGTCGTTCTGATCGCTGCCCTCCTACATCGACCATCCTGGAAGACACAAAGTGGTATGTATACACACAGATTGTTAACACACCTCATCAATGACGCATTTAATGGCACAATGCCATGCATTTTCAACACACTCATGAGCAAGACTTCACACAAAACTGACCAATACCAAGAATCTTAACTGAATAAATGTAAGATTTGTAACATTCTATTTGGAACGTTGCATCACAAGCGAAGATTATACTTACTAGAGCATGCTTCTTAGCAGAATTCCACATATGTATAGAAATTAAAGGATGAAAAAAAAAAAAAACACCCACTTTTCATTAGGTGTTGCTCCTTCAAGTTTAAAAATCTGTTTTTCAGAGCTTCAGACCCTAAGAACTTTATTCAAGAATCGTTGGGAAGATCACCTATGTCACCTTATCACAGAAAGAGTTTCACTACATTGATTTGTCAAAAGTACTGTATGTAATGTCTCTATTCTAGCTGCTATAAATATTGTCAGTATGCATGGGTTACCAGGGACTTAGATTTCATTACAACATGGTAGTAACATTTTTCTTTTAACACACATGATGAAGTGTTACAGTCAATGGTTATCACTTCCACTTTTGAAGAAATGCTGAACCAAGCTCAGCAGTTTTGTTGCAAAACCAGTCATCACATAATCTTTGAAGCAAACACTTTTCCAAAAGTATAAGCTCTGTTAAAACATTTCCTCGCAGAATTATCATGGTAATTCAGGAACATGATCAAAAATTAAAAACAAATATAAAAATAAGGTACTACAATAACTGCTTCTCAGAGAAAATGATCTTTTGCCATTAAACAGCTTTTTTTTTTCTTTGTTTGTTTGCTTTACTGGTTCTGCAACAGGAGACTTTACAGTATAATCAACACACAGAATAGTTTATGCTCTTTATCTAACATGTTTGTTACAAGTATACAGAGAGTAAGCCTAACTTCCTCACATACTGTACAATTCCCAATCATTTCTCCTTTATAGATAATTTTTCGGGGAACTGGAGCATAATCTTTGGATGACCTCTTCCTCATGTTGTTTACAAAATGTATCTCAGTGTTAAGGGGTTTTCCCCAATTTTGTGAGACTATCCATACTGGCAAATTTAACAATATGCCCAAAGACTGCCTGTCAGAACACAAATGCAAAGTACAGTTTCCAAGATGAAGAAATGCTTAAGAAACAGTAATGTTTATTTTTCATTTTGCCACTATATGCCCTAATATCTGAAATGAAACCACCCATAAAATTGTCCTGATTAAAAAAAAAAATACACTGCTTGTAAAATATGTGGCATTATACAGTAACCTGAAATTTAGTCTTTTTCTATTTTGAAACAACATATCAATACATGTTTCTCAACTAATACCAAATTTACATGGATAGAAAAAGAAAAAAAAAAGTGATATGAATATGATGCAATGTGTTACAAATTAATCACTAAATGACTTAAAGGACAAGTCCACCTTCATATACATAAGGATTGAGAGAATGCAGCAATATTAGTGGAACACATCAGTGAAAGTTTGAGGAAAATTGACCAATCCGTTCAAAAGTTACGACTATTTTAAGTATCTGCGCAGTCACTGCTGGAAGAGAAGACTACTACAGTGTATGATGTCACATGCGTACAACTATATAAGGAAAATAAAAAGAGAATTTCACAAAACTTTACTTTTTGAAGAAAGTGCACATTTCTTCGACTTGCTACTGACGTATGTTAAGGGTAATATTATTCCCCCTGCCTTCTGAAAGAGAGAAGTCGAGTGTTCTTTTGTTATGCGAGAAAAATGGAAATATGTTGAATTTTCTTTATTCTTTCTTTATATCGTTGTACTCATGTGACATCACAAGCTTACTTAGTCTTTTCATCCAGCCGTGACTGAGCAGAAACTTCAAAAATTCATAACTTTTGAACGGATTGTCCGATTTTCCTCAAACTTTCACTGATGGTGATAAGCACAATCAGGGTATGCAATCATGACTTTCTCACTTTAAAAAATTGTAACTTCTAAAAGAATGCACCAACTGACTTAAAAATTCACATGCAGCATGCTAAGACATCAATAATCACATGTGGTAAGACAATAGCTAATTTCTTCTCATTTACTGTTAATTATTAAAGATTAATTACCAAAAAGTCCTCCAAAACCCACGTAATGCGTCAAAAAAAGCGTTTTACAACTTACGTAAAATCAAGATTTGAGGTCCATATTTTAAGTCTACCCCTATGTGTTTGGTATCAAATTAATGGATTTTTTCCTGGCATTGCTTGCATGCAATAAAAAACAGTGGTTCTTTCAGCTGGAGAAAGTTATAAGGTCTGAAGTCCCATCCTGGTAGGAGTGTAATGCTGGCTTATTTTTGTGACATTGTGACCTTTTAACCCATGCTGTACAGCTATACATGGAGAAACAGCTTATTTTTCTGCTTTTCCTGAAAGTACTGAAGACACACTACAATATGGTGAGCTGTTTGCCAATAAATGTTCAGCCAGTTTTGAGTTTTAAGCCATTTTCAAATGCTGAGTAAAATAAGTGCAGCCGTTTTTCAGTATTTTCAGTGAGGTATATCCTAATTTGACTACTTTACAGAATCTTTTCCCCTTATTGAATATCCTTGTTTTTTTAACCATGAATTGTACATATGTAGAAATCTATTGTGTAAAAATTTTAGCAAATTTGAGCAAGAGGAACTTATTTTTTTATATTTTTACAAATTGCTGAGCATAAAAAAGTGCGATACACGCCCATGTTATACTGCATGAAGGTCATATGATAAGTGTTCAGTGTTCATATTTCAATGCTTGTTCAATTTCTAAAGATATCATAAGCAAAAACATAGTATTTTGGCTTAATATGTCATTGTTTGAGTGTCACAGCTTGGATATCAACTCAAGTCATCATAAATCTCACATTCATTCTTCTATCTGTGTTTACAAATATGAGAATTGATCCAAACACTGTGCGCACATTCAAGGTCAAACTGTACAGATAATTTTTTGATGAAAAATATAATATCTTCCAAAGTACCAGCCCTAATTTCATAAAAATTTGTAATAATGGCCAATATATGTCTGTTACCTATTCCTGAAAGTTTCGCCTCTTCACTCTTTGGCAAAAGTGAAATATGATAAAATATGTAAAAGTGGTTTTATTTGAATTCAAAATAATGCCTACAAAATTGATCATCCATTTCGAGAAGTGAAAATATGAAATTCATTCATATTTTGTGATATGTCATGGCTATGTGCTGGTGGTGAATGAAAGGGATATTTATCAGGAATATCTAACAGCAATATCAGATGAAAAAAAATTCTCCTTTTTTTTAATGAATTTTTCCAATATATTAGTCATTTCAATGTAATTCGACACCCCTAATTTAAATGCTAATCTATGCACAGTTTAATGCAAAATTTTGACTCTTTCTTTACATGAAATGAAAATTTGAACACTCAGCTACAACAAACAACAAAAAAAGCATTTTCACCAAGTTTTTTTCATTTTTGCCCTGTTACACAATTGCATACCCTGATTGTACTATTGACCTGATGTGTTCTACTAATATTGCTGCATTCACTCAACCCACATGTCTATGAAGGTGAACTTGTCCTTTAAGAATAACATCCTTCCAAAGTGATTTTCAAGAAAATTTTGGTTATTCATTTAATAATTTCAGGCAGTTGTAAATATTCACTTTGTCAGCTATCATTAGTCCCTTTATACAGTGGCTGACCAATTTGATATTGCGTCATACGTAGTATCAACATAAAGATTTTTAGGCAGAATTGTACTTTTGCAAAATATATGCAAAAAGAATACACTGCTATGCACTGATGTGCACATCATCTACTACAGTAGAAGTACAATGTTTAGTTGACAAGAACTTTCAAACAGCAAATGACACTGCTCTGTACCTCCACACCATTCATATTAATTGGGCATTTAGCAATTAAAAGTCACTAATTTTACTCACCTGAAAATAATTGAATCTAGATCAAACGGGTATTCAATGATTCCTGTCGTGGGAACTCGTACTCTGAGTACATCTTGTTCCGTAGGTATATAGTTTTGATCTGAAATTCGCTTTAAATCACTAAGGTAGCTGCAAAGAGAAGAGAGAGAAAAGACAAAAGGAAACAAAACTGTTGGTTACCTTCAATGCCAACATGTTAAATATTTGCATCACAAATTATTTCATAAGAATTTTCTCTCACTGAAATGGGAAAAAAAAAATCACCAGTAACCACAAATAGTCATACATCTGTTTACTAACACTGCAAGTAAAGAAACAGGAACACAATAACTTTTTATTGTAAAGGCGATATATCTATGATGATATACACGTATGTAATTCTGAAAGGCTCTCATAATCTACAAAGTACAACAATATTGAAACCATGTTGCTCACTTTGTGTGTAAGCAGTCTACGCAGTCATGTGACTTTGTCTTCCCAAAAAGAATACTACCAATATGCTGGAGACACACATAAAGTTTAATTTTGCTCCTTCTTTTCCTGCCTTTTCATATTACAGGATAATTCAAAATTTCATTACATTTGTCAAATTCCTTACTGTCTTATGATAACAGAAAAGTTTTTGTCCTAACCTATAATGCTTTATCATAACCAACTCCCTTCCCTCTTCAATAGCATTTAATACAGGTATTAGTTGAAATGCAGCTTTGAACAGCTCAATGTTTATACAGTATCACAGAGACAGGTTGTAGATGAATTGATGGACAGGACTAAAACAATTTTCGCAATCCTGGCACTGTGGAAGAAAAAAAAAATCAGCTTATAAATAATACCATTTCACAAAAATGAAAGTCATGCCCTGCATATCAAAAGCACAATCAACTTTACAGACTATGTATCAATTTAAGCTTTGTCTCTGTGACAAATGCCCTTCTGTTTACTCACTTTAAAAAAAAAGAATAAAAAAAAGATTTTATCTTTCACTGTACCTCATACTCTACAGCTTGTTGTACACTACACACAACTCATTCTTTTTATTGAACACTTAAGTGAGAATGCACTTTAATGCCCTTTTGAGAATGAATTCTCAAAAATATATCTCAAACCACAATGGCAAGTTAACACTAAAAATAACAATGTTTTCTCCAAGGGTAACATAATAACTTAATGTTCACAGAAAATACACAACAAAAAGAATATAGAGTTATTTTCTTATATCATATCCATCAAAAAGAATAGTTTTGAGTTGACATCATTCTGACATTGATACTGAAGGCTATTTGTAAAAACTTAATGATAAACCAGACCGGTCAATTCTTATGAAAAAATATCCCAGTGCTACAGACCAACGCCAATGTTTTTATTCTTCAACATGCATTGTATCCTTGTATCTTTTAACTAAACTTTCATCAGTGAGAGTGGGCGTGTTGGTAGAACAAAATGCAATTGCTTATGATTGCATGTGACAGACGATGGAGGAAAGGCAGATACACCCTGTGTGGCAGCAATACATATCAAGCAACTCACGGCAGCAGGCGAACTGCGCTACTTTTTCTTCACACAGGCAGCCTTTCTGGAGATTGGGATATCATGCCAAGAGTAAAATGTTGCTATGGCAACATGAATAAGCCGAGGTTGTGTCACAATCAAACTAGGTCAATGCAACGCCCACTTACATGGACTTGAGCATGAAATTCAGCCAGGTAGATCTCAACAAAATGAATCTTTTAACACTACTGTAAACCAAACGAGGACACTATTACAAAGATATGGACATTGACAGGTTAGTGCAAAACTGAAAAGCAAAGCTGATAAAAAAAATTAAAATAAAACATCCACAAGCATTTTTTAGCTGGCTGGTGCAAGGCAATTCTTACAGAATTAACAGCTCTCTAAATTGTGTTTTGGGTCAATCTGCTCGCACAATATTCTTGCAATGTTATAAAAACATAAAGTATAGAAACTGGATGGATTAGCACATTTAAATACAGGCTTGCACTCCATACCCATTACTTTGGAGAAAAAACAAAACAACCACCAACACTGAAGTGAAATAATTCCTCTTGTACACATTGTACCTCTGGTTGTTCTGAGCCAGTGAACATCATTCATCCTTAGTCCAACCAAACCCTACCCCCCCCCCCCCCAACACACACACACAAAAAAGAAACAATTTGGAGTAAATATGTGATGAAGATACAAACACAAGTAGCACAAAATCACATTTAAATGCAAGTTGCTCCTTAGTAAAAACAGGAGTATGAGCATACATTGTACATTCTATACTTATGGTGCAACTTCCAGCATACTTGCTGTATTTGTACGAATGGCTAGTAAATGTGATGCCACAAATCTTGTATAAACATACATTGTAGATGAAAGGTTGTGATCTACAAGCAAGTAGTATTTTTACTTTAAAGGGAACCAAAGAGCAATGTGGATTGAGTGAAAGCAGCAACATTAGTAGAACAACAATACAAACAAAATATAAAGAAAATTCAACAAAAATTCACTTTTCTAGCATTATGAAAGAGCACTTGACTAACCGCTTTCAGAAAGCAGGGGGAATAATTGCTACCCGTAACATATGTCAGTATCAAGTTGATGGAATTTGTAATTTTCATTGAAAATGAATTTTTGTGGAATTTTCTTTATATTTTCTTTATATTGATGTCCACTCAAACGTCATAACCTCTAGTAGTCTCCTCATCCAGCGGTTCCAACACCAAAACTTTAAAAATTCATAACTTTTGCATCGACTGTCCGATTTTCTTCAAACTTTCAATGATGTGTTCTACGAATGTTGCTGCTTTCAACAAATCCACATTGCTCTTTGGGTTTGCATTCCCTTTAATTTCAGACCTCGCATTCTCATATACAAGTATCAAACACAAAAGACATTCATGTTCAAACATATAAACCCTGGTGAAAACATCTACATGTATAAACCCCTCTGAGGAGTTAGAGATGGCAAACCAATCATAAATGTATGCATACAGTGTTTTTCATTGAGAAACAGTCCTTTTTTTTTCTCATTTTACATGTATCATACATACTTGAAACTTTACATTGTAAACAAAGACAAAACATTAAAGGGATGATATTGCATTGGTTGATAAGATGATTGAGCTTTAATATAACTTTTTATGAAATACTAAGACACCATGTATTAAATGTTACAGAGTATGAAATTCTAAGAGGAACTCGGTTATTTGATCAAAATCGGTTTTGAAATATCCGAGATATCCGAACACTAAGTAAACAGAGTGATCCTAATAAAGGGTGGATCACACCTTTCATTAGGATCGCTTTTAGATATCTCCGCCATATTGAAATAAATTTTCATCAAATAAACTTTGAATTCTCTTAGAATTATATACTTTTTCTTATTCCATTAAGAGTTTCTCATTATCTCACAAAAAAAGGGTAGAAACTGAAGCCTCATCTCAAACAAAACTACATCCATCTCTCTAAACTATAATGAAAAATATTTCATGACATACTTTATACTGCATGTCTTTTAAGTACTTGTATTCCACCCCCCCCCCCCTCAGTTATCGTAAGCTAATGTAATTGTAAGCTTGAAGTGACCGATAGAGGAAATAGGTTGTTGATCATTGCACTCCATGTAGATTCCTCCTGCCCCCCCCCCCCCCCCACACACACACACACTGATGCTCAGAACACTCTCTCTCTTCATACACACTTAGAATGCACAAGACATTCTCATGAGAGATTTTAGCTTTTCAAAGGACTTGAAGGTTTCATGATTTCTGGGTCATATTTTTGCAGCATTTTCTGGTTTGTTTGGGATCTTTTCCAGCAGCAAAGCCAAGAAAACTGATGCTTTGCTTTTACCAACCGGGAGGTCAAATCAATAGTTGCTTGTTACTGAACTTTGATTCTCAGCACAGTCATTGCTTGAGTTATGAGATCACATCATTCTGACAGAATTTTGTCCATCAGCTAAACATCAATGCAAGCCAATTTGGTTTTGTTGCATAATATTCTGTTACCAAATTACAAAAAGAGCAATTTACATGTCTCAAAAAATTGAAATGAATAATATTCATTACAATGTATGCGCATCTAAAAAAATATAAAACATTCTCTCTAGTATGAAACATACACATACCGCTCTCAGACAACAATGTCAGAATGCCATAATGGAGATATATTTTAGCAAAGATCAACATCTCTAATTCTTAATTCTTTAACCTGTCTACATAATACAAAATTTTTACAAATATCTCACTGCCAAGATCAATACATTCTTACAGCCACTTGGATGTGCTTGATTAAGTGTCATTGTCTGTTCTATCTTTCTTTCTCTCTTTTTTTTTACACTCACACAGTCATATCTATGCACTCCAAGTGATAATTGGCTGTGCTAAATCAAGTGTCCCGCATTTGAAAACATTTAGCCATGAAATCTCAAGTAGTCTGTCACGAGTCGAATCAATAGGAAGGAGTACCACATACATGCAGCGCTGCATACATGTGAACATGACAACAGTGCGGCAGCAATGCCGTGCCTGCCTGCTTGTGTGTGGCGACCAGCCGCCACCGCAGATCCACTGCGCACAAATTCTGCAGGCATATATTATGCATCACAAGCAAACCATGGCAAACACGCACCCTTTTCATTGACTATGCATGCCGCATTATTCACGCACACTCTCCATCAGGACAGCAGAGACCAGCCTACACACAGAAGCACACAACAGGGTGCCGCTGCACACTGAACCATTGACTGAATGAGCGTTCGTTCTCTTACGGCTCTCTCTTCTCTTCCTCTTCCATGCTCTCCCTCCACCGCCCCTTCTCCATCTCTCTCCCTTTCTCTCCCGCTCTCTTTCTCATTCTCCTATTCTGTCTGCATCTCCTGAATGTGTGGTAAAGGGTTCCTCCGTTTGTCATTAGAGGTGAATATGGCACATACAGACTACGCGTATCCCTTGTCATTATCATAACAAAAAGCTATGCACATGTTGCCATAATACCTCAAAGCCGATGAACGATCTTAAGTTACTGGTTTAAAGGACTGCATGCATTGTTGTCAATGTACCCATAACACTTACTTTGAGTTCCCTGATATGCAAGGTTCAACTTCCAATTTGTCACTACAATCACAACAGGTATTAATTTTCACGACACAGTTCACTGTTACATCATAAATATAGATTCATCTACACAATTTGCCGGGTAAACTAACCACTTGATTTACAAGCTGTACAACTGCTTTATATTTCGAGAAGTGGGACTTTAGAAAATTCTAAGAGTGATTCAATTCGCAATTAAGAAGCAGAGAGAAAGGATGAACAAAGGTAATTATCCATCTTCAGGAGATAAGAAAGTGATTTCCCACCTTGGAATACTGTCAATGCCGAAATTTTTGAGGTACACTAATTATCGCGTATTTCGCGCTACTTTTGGCTACCACGAATTTTAGAACGCGCAAAAATATCTTCACAATTTCCTCTGCACATTTTGAACAGGTTGAATTGTGGGCTTCATCAGTGGCACCTCCCTGGTACGAGTGTGAGTGTGTGTGTGTGTGTGTGTACCCCTAATATTCATTTCAGCATCTGTGTCTGCAATACCACATACAATGCACTCATAGTTTCTGTGCAGGCACTACATTTAAATGGTTCGGGTGGCACAACTTTTCTGTGAATGGATGAAAACATGCGAGTACAAAGCAATTATGCAGGGTGAATTCAAGAACTGCAAATGTGCCTTTGAGCCACTCAGCGCAAAAATTAATCCGCCAAAATATTGATGATTATGTACTATATAACAAAGCAATATGAGGGTGAATTGTTAGTTTTGTGAATATCCCTTGACTAAAGAAATTCACAAAATGGAAACACTGCACAATACATTGTACATTGCATAAACAGTAACAGCCTGGATAATATTTGGTAAAGTCAAATAATATGAATATTGCACATGATTTCTGATTCATTGAAATAACAGTCACATCACTACACTATACAACTGTGAATGTGAAAAATATTGCAAGAGACCATGCATAATTTACTGACACTGAGACATTTGTAATTGTAACTTTGGGTCGAGATCAAGTACTGTATATGCCATATATTTACATAATAATGTAGTGATTCTAAATTTTTGTGAATCGGGACTTCCCGACGATTTCGCGAGTGGTTAAATTTGTGATCATGGAGTACTGTACTGAACAGAGAAATGTAAGTCGTATACCTGTGCTTCACATTCATATCGGGATCACAGTCATTATTTTTTCGAATAGCACCTGACTTGACAAATTTGCGAAAATAAAAACCTCACGAAATATTCGGCGTATACAGTATACCAACACAGCGATGAGATCATTACATAATGCTAACTTTAATGAAAAACAATGTCTCAAAAGCTAGCACATGAATCCTCGTAAGATGTGATCAAACAAATTAACATCAATAAATTTATTGACATTGCTAATTAAAGCAATTGGTCTAAAACAGGTGCTTGTGCTGAAGTTCTGAGCTATAGCAAGTATTCTTTTGATATGCATCTAAACATGCAATATACACTATTTGTGTCAATTAGAGCAAAAGATTGTAGATGTAATTGTAACTGAATAAAAGTCAGCCAGTTATCTGACTCAGTACCCTTGAGAAAATGAAATATTTGGTGATGTGACTGAGTCATCACATAATTGCTCTTGCTTTGCTTTTTTTTTTATCAGATGACTTTCATTTTGCTTCTCTTCCAAGAAATAAGTTTGTCACATCTCCTTTACACACAAAAAATGATGTTCCTGTCTATTCTTTTCGACAACTAATCCACGAAGAATGGAATTTTCGGTTTTTAGAGAATGACAAGCAAAAATATGAGTTCAAATTTTGATTTCAATCATTTTGACTACATTCAATTCATTGTTAAAGGGTGAAGATTCAGGTCTGCACAAACACAGGAAAATATGCGTCATGTATTTCAATGGCTTGTTAATCCTTTTTCAATCTACCTCGTTTACTTCTTCATTGTTATTGACCGAGAAATCAAGACATTTGATTATGCCTCTAAGCACGAGGGTGGCATTTCATTTTATGCCTCATTCGAAGCAGTCTCAACGTCACTAGCAAATTTCAAAGAAATCACCTTTCAACAGATATCAAATATGAGTATAATGGCAGGCAGACTGATCGTATCACACATAGGCAATGTAAACCCATGTTTTGCTACGAACTTGAATCTGCCATGATTTAGGGCACACAAAACTTGTATGATACAAACCAAATACACCACCTGCTCAATATCATGCTATTCATTTGCCACTGAAAAGCAATTGCCAAATGACAAACCGAAGTTGACTTGTTCTTATGTCACTCACTTGGTTATATGCCTTAAGGCATTGTCAGTTGTGCAACAGGCATTGTTACGTACATGTATATTATGTAGTTGTGCAACAGGCTCTTGTGGACACCTACACTGTTGCAATAATGAACTACTGTATAAGCTGTTATTTTCACAAATAAGGAGGTCTAAAAATTTTTGTGAGATGTTTGTTTTCGCGAGCTGACACCAAGGCTATTGTAAGTGCAATATTACCGCTGCCAAGAAAGGAGGTTACGTGATCACTGGCAGTGGTTTGTCTGTTTGCAAAATAACTCAAAAAAGTTGTGAACAGATTTGAATGAAACTTGCAGGAAAAGTTGATAATGGCACGAGGAACACATGATTAAATTTTGGTAGTAATCCGGGAATTTTTATGGATTTTTGAAGGATTTTTTATATTTTGACATATAAGGTCAATGAACTCCGAAGTTCTAGCTGCACGTACTGGAGGTTTACATACATGTATGTACGTGCACTAAAGCGCATGCTCTGCTCTGGCAGGGAAGTGTTACAGAGATGGAGTGGCAACTCTTCGTAATTCATGCAAACACATGTTTGGGTTCAAGGCGTTACAATGGGATGTCTAGCATTCCACTACGCTTTGAAGTCATGCTCGGCACCGCTCTAGTTGCAAGACGAAGTTCGGAGACGAAGAGCGCATTTCACTTTTCGTTGAATTACAAGCTTTATTTCACCGTAAAATCTTAAATGAAATACTCTAATTGATTTAGAATAGTTTAGGAAAGAATTCAATATTATAAACATGTATTTTTAGTTTCTTTGTAATGCGCAAATCGAAATGAAATGAAAATTAGGCCATCTTAAAAACCTGATATTTTTCTATAATGCGCACATTTCCGCATGTTAGTTTTCTATTTTTTAATCTGATATATTTTGATCTTTCAAATAAAGTACTCCGCTAAAGCGTGTTCCAGCGTGCTTTTAAACTATTTGCTGTTAAAATTGTCAGTTTTACACTGTATTTTCATTCGCTGCTCCAATTCAAGGTACACAAATTCATTGTTGCCATCACATTGAAAGAGAGAGAGCGCTAGTCCGCGATTATTGATGCTCTCTTTTGTCAAAGCACATGGGTAACACCTGTAGTTGAACGCATAACTTCTCGGCGGTGCCGCGCATGACTTCAAAGGAGAGCAGTAGTTGCCTCTCCTTCTCTAGCACCTCCCTGGCTCTGGCAAGGTGCCATGCAACTGAAAGCTGAGGGCATGAACAAAGGACTTCTCTATCTAGATATTGCATTCGTGTATGTATAGGTGGAAATGAGTTGCTAGCTTGGCAGAGGTCTGCGCTTTCTGAGTGCTTCTCTAGTTACACTAGCACATGAGAAATTTTTGTGCGTTGTTAAATTTGCAGTCCAACAGCAATTTGTGAAATTCATAAAAATTATACCCTCACGAAAAAAAAGCTAACAAACAGCGTATACAGTACCCAAAATGTCTTAAGTAGCAGATTACAGTTTGCCTCTGCTGTAGGCTCTGGACATTTCTGCACAACTTACATTTTGGCGTCTACAGTTTACCTGCCCTACACATGCCAGAAAAAGTTAAAGCTCATAATTTTATCAACAAGTACTCCATATATAAAACACAAACTATTAGAACAATGCAAGCAGTAGTTCTTTCAAATTCCAGTCATACATCAAGTTTTCCAAGTTTGCAAAGTTTACATCTCAGAGCGGATATCTTGTTTTTTGAATTCCCTGGGTATCTGAATTTGATAAATAATCTGACATACTAAGGATCGCATTTGGCATTGCTCTACTAATTCAACTTGTGAAACTTATAACGCTACACTGCAGTGTGGAGCCCCACTGACTAAACTGTTAAATCAAAATAATGTTTTGAACTCACTAAGATATTTTACCATAAACAAACACACCAGAGGCATATACACACCCAAATCAACCCACACACACATGCGATTTGATAGTTTTACACAAAGCTGTGACTCAGAAATGAAAAAAAAACAACAAACAGACAAACAATCCATAAATTCTGTCTTATTTTTCTCTGATGAAATGGCTCTAGCAGGCACATTTTCATGATGAAAAAAGGAAAAAGAGGGTAACTCCAGGAAAGAAGTCTTTTCTCATTCACTACACTGTTCTCTCACTCTGAGGCTGACGTCAGGCAGTGACGCACAGGAGTAGCTCGGCACATCGAGGCAAGGTTTCAACCTCTATTTGTGGTCCACTGCAGCATGCGTGGGTGGTACTAAAGACATGCAAAGTTCCATAAACTGCAACGGGCTTATATGATGTTTCCGTCTATAGGTGCTTGGTGTTTGCTACCCTATACGCTTCAGCGACCGTTTTATCGGGACAAGGCTTTCTCACCGTATGAATTTCACATGCAGGCACACTGGATCACTTGCATGATTTTATTCAATTTATTGCTAAATGGTCAATGTCAAGCTTAGGGTAAAATTGGCCCAGTCTGATAAGCTGCCTACACATAACACACAGAAAACAGGGACTGCAAGACAATGACACACCCCCTTCTGTAGAATGCAGCTCAGCAAACACAATCCAGCAATTACTTCCAGAAGTTTGAATACTTGCTTGCAAGTGTTTGCTACAAAAGCAATTTGAATTCAAAAAGTCCTTGAGATTTTGAAAACTTTGTAGTGAATGAGAATCTGATTTGGCAATTCCACAAAATTTACCTATAAAGACATTTCCCATAACTTTCTTCTTTTTCATTTCTAAAACTTTGTATGGATACTGAACAGAATTGAAGATTGAAATATTCTTCGACAAAATTTTCAAATAAAGAACAGCTTTAAGAGATCCAATAAAAGTTGAAATTATAAAACATCCCTGTACAAAAGTTTAGAATCATATGAAAATTTTATGGAAAAAAAAATGACTGAAGATATCATAGTATGCCATATTTATGAAATTAAAATCAGATTTGGTGTGAAGATTTTCTGTGGTGCAAGATTTGAGAAACAAAACAGAGTTTGCTGTACCTGACCCAGGGCTATGACAGAACTCTTTGAATCCATATTGGGATAACATTTTTATTGCGTGAAGTAACATCTGAATCACTGTCAGTGCAGCAATCAATTATGCAACACATTCTCAGGTCAATCATGCTTACCCGTAAAACCAGAAATTTTTGCATGCATGACATTTTCGCGAATTTTGTGACCCACCAAGACTCACAAAATTAAAATAAATGCAAAGGTTATTGTCTACACTGTATGCATTGAATGTTGGTGGTAATCTGCAAAAACTTCATGCCACCAGAAAGGCTGCCGGCTTCAATTCACAAAAATTTTGTTATGCAAATATTTCTGGTTTTACACTCATACATCAATACTGCACACGTCGTGCAATTTGATCTCAACATGTCACATGTTACAGAGTCACATACAGTTATAGTATTTCTTATCCTCTGCATTTCTGGAGTCAGCATGTGTGATACACCCCAGTTTGTTCCAACAGATAATCTTTAAGTCTCAAATCAGAATGTCATCATACTGGTCATTGTTTTTAAAAAATACACCTACATATTCAAAGGCCCCTTGCAATTTATTTTTAAAACTTTCAGTTCAGTCAAAAGATTAGCACCAAGGTATTGCACTGGGGCCATATAGTTACAGAGTTCATGGCACCATAAGATTTGCAAAACTGCCACATACAAAAAAAAAAAGAAATATATTCTCTTTTGTTTTTAATAAGCCATTTCAAAAACATCATGAAGCAACCTGTCAACATGTAAGAATACAACATAACCACTGCTACTCTCTGGTCATCTCTGTCTAAGAACTGAAAAAATGTATTTGTGCCTGATGTTTCACAATCTGATGTTTTACAGTCCAAATGTTTTACAAACTTTACAGATGTCAAAAGCAAAACGTTAAAGGAATTACTTACTATTTTGCTGAGTCTGTGAGCTGGTATTCTCTCCTCCTGTCGTAGCACTCTTGAATTCCTGAATCATTCCATATACTATCTACAAATGCTATGTGTGGCTCTTGAAATGTTGTTACTGTTTCATGGTCTATTAATCTGACCTCCTGAGCTTTTTTCTGCACATGGGAAGAAAAGAGAAAAGAAAAACAATACAATCTCTTAGTAAAATTCACAGGAAAACAACTGCTGCATCTGTAGGTGGAGGCATAAACCACATACAAAGGTGCATTTATGCTCAATTTTGTGGGGCCATAATCAGCATTTTGAAATGTAATTGGTGCAATACGCCATTGCTTCCATGCTCATTTTGAGATAAACGCCGTTTTAAAACATTTCAAAATGCACAAAAAGGTGCGTTTATGATCAGCGATTCTGCCTTTCATGTTTCATGGGGAAGCATAAATGCAAAATCACATATATACGTGGTGAAATAAATAATGTCATTTCAATGCCTTTCTGGTTCACGTGAAAGCCAGGCCTGCCGCCCTTTCAATTACTGTGCAATGTACAATTTGCAGATGCTGTTCTTTCTAGCTTGAGCTCCCTGTTGGTACACTGTATACCATGCGTACAGAGACACATGAATGCAAGAAGAGCTCACTACAATACAATACGATCTTGTCAACAATTTGTAGCTAAAATAGATACTCGTATTTCCTATCATTGTCTACAGCCCACACGTGTGTACCAGCAAAAAGAAAAATTATATTATACTGTATTAGACATGCTAAACATGTAGCTAAATATGTAGCCAGTTGAAACATAAACAATGTACACACTCAGTCCAGAACTTCCGAGAAAGCATGCACCCCAATTTGATCTGCCTCTGCTTACAGTCAACAAAGCAATTGCAAACACTCTCTCCCAAGCTTGAAAAAAAGAAAGTATAATTAGAGCTTTGAATCAGTTCCAAAATGCTGATCCTGCCTTTGCAAATTGAGCATAAACACACCCTTAATCAAATACACGCACACATACAAACTAAAATACAATGTTTCAAAACTACTTTTAAAAGAAAGAAACAAAAGCAACAGGACTGTGTGATATAATCCAGGAAATTGAACCAAAAATGAATAAATAACAATGGAGTTGACACACTTCTTAAATTTCTGCCTGATTGAAACAAGAACCAGATTTGCAATCTCTAAATGTAAAGGTCAACAATTTTCTACTTCACAGCACAGGGAAAATTTCTAGTGCATAAGTAAAAGCAAGTTACTGTTTTTGCATCAACTTTCATAATTTCATCTCCATAAAACAAACCCCCATAACTACCTCACCAGCATGAAAAAAAAATGGTAACATCTTCCTACATCCCGAGAACTATCTCATGCACATGTATCATAGTGCATGACAAAGAAAATTAGTTGGGAGAAGAATATTTGAGATTTATATCCCTGCATACACTGCAATTTGATTCCAAAAATCTTAGTATCGACATGCGCATGGCAGATTGTCGTTAATGCGCTTCCCAGCACATGGCAGATTGTCGCTAGGCTGTAGGAGTGCACATAGGGTTAACAACATTCTGCCATGCGCAAGACGATATCTTCATATCTGCAATGTCTATGGGGGATACAATAGTAATATCCTGCTTTTTTACTGTGCGCGAATTTACAGAAGTGTAAATGACATCAAATGCAAAGTGAAATTTGCATCACATTCCAATACAGCTTAAATTTTACCAACACACAGGATTTGGAAAAATCACATTCGATGGTTATGTGTATGTTTTCTAAATTTACTGAGGTGTGACAGCATCAATCATCTGTTACTTCATGCTGGAGAGTTTGTGATACGATACAATTTTGAGAGCTACTGACATGCAATCAGATATGTCATTTCTTGAAAATGATGTTCAAACTTCAAGCACCTTTCCAGATTGTTATACACTTGGCAGCTACATTACCCCAGGGAATCTCATGGGACAAGGGAATGAATACCAACAGCACTTCCTGATACTAAGTATTCATTACAATCATCAACATGTGTTATGATTGCCGGTTGCCATGGTAAACAGAGTAGTATCAATATTAACATATTGAGCAGCATTCTCCTAAGTGGCATATGGGCTAGACAACATTATGAAAATGTTTTTGGGGTAGCGCAAATAAACTTTTATAAAAAGGCAAGAGTTGAAAATCCTCGAATAATTCAACGGTGTGCAGCAGTGAAAGGAGATGATGATGAACTTGGCCGTGCCTATGGCAAGACTCGTGTAGGAATGTGTATGAAGCGTTTTTCAATAAAACTGCAATTAATTACACGATGGGTGAAGTGTTCCCTGTGCACGCAGCATGAGAATAATAATACATTATGGAAAGCTGCTGAATGCCTGATCCTACTCAAGGCCACAGGCTTGGATAAATTAGCTTCAGCTCAGTCACACTGGGCCCAGTTTCTCTGGATCAGTAATGGATTACTACAAATCAAGGGCGGAAATGAACGCTAAAAATTTCCCCCTGCTTCCCATTCCTCCCACTGCAGGATGGGTTTGACCTTCTCATAACTTTCATTATAAGCAGTACGAACTAAAATATTATAATGCCTTGTGAGAATCACGTCATTGCTGAGTGTATACAATAATTTGTATTTGGCATTCTAAATAAAACATCAATTAATATGTGAGGTAACTGTCCACATTATGCATAGCACACTTTGTTGTTATATGCCATCAATACAGAGCAGGGCTTCATAGTGAACCAACAGCAAGATAAGAGAACTCTTTGCCCTGGTAAAATTGCAATGCGTGTGCTACACAGTCCATGCAGAATACCCATTGGTTCACACATTATCATATTTGAATGTCATACACGTAACTAAGGGTATAGGAATACACAATCAGTGGCCAAATAAAGCAATGTGCTGAGAACTACACGTATGTAAACAAACTACCGTAGCCAAGATTCTGGACTATTTTGTTGTTGTTATTGTTTTTCTACCACATTTGTGCAAAATGCACTACATGAAGTGGGGGGGGGGATCCTCAGAATCTGTCCACATATGAGAATGAACTATAAATTATTGAAATCACACTGTCATATAACTTGGCACGCATGGTGCCTGTCACATTGTTTGACAACCAAAAGAAAAAAATCCACAATCCAACCAACTGATCCAACCAACCAACGTAAAGACCAAAGCTTCTAATTATCATGGCTTCTACTAAACACTGAATAATTTGGTAGTTTACTTTACGCCAATGTAAGGCACTGTGTCAATCAGTTGCAATAACATTCAAACTTGCTAAGCATAGGCAATGAACACAAGACAACCTGAGCGTGCTGCTCGTTCAGATAAGAACTCAATAGACCAATTTACCAACATATTCCAATTCTATGCATGCCTTCCTGACGATTCTCCTTGACAACCTAAAAGCTTGAATGAGGTTTGCCTGATGTAGCAAAAACCGATGTGTGCAAACTGAATGCCAAGTATTGAAAAGTGCTTTTGAGGGGAAGGTTAATGGAATAGCTGGTTACTACATCAGGATGGAAGAGACATCCATAAATTTGAATATGTTGGTAAACCAGTCTACTATGTGTGCACGTCCATGGTGTCTGTATTGCAATGTATTGCATGCATTGTACACCAGGCAAAAGACCCAAAGGGCAACTGCTACAGTCATCAGGTTCACTAACAAAATCTTCAACTTGGGCAAGTAAAGTTCAGCGAGTGTTGCCAGAAGTGCCCTCTAAACCACAGAAGGGCAACTTTAATACAGCTATCTTCTTTCTTTTTTTTTTTCTCATTACTCTTGATCATCAAAATCATTGTTCCAGAGATTGCAATATTTATGTTACCTCACTTTTTTCTCTCAAGTCATACTTTCCCCCTAGAAAATTTTCGCAAGCCAGAAATCAAATGATTCAATATCTTGATACATAGATGGCCTTAAAATGCTTGCTGGAAGAGCAAAAAATACTAGTAAACTAAATGGTGTAGATGCTGAATCTGTCTAAAATATGTTCAATTTGAAGTCAAAAACTGCTAGATTGTACCCACAAGCATCTAGACTACAAGACTTGCAGTCACAGAACACCTCTTGGATCTGACGTCCAAATTACACTTTCCTTCCTCTTGCAAGTTCATGCTTCAACACTGAGGGATATCAGACTTCTAATAGAACTAATTTATACATTAGATGGGCCTGAAACAGGTTAACGAACCTGTTCAGATGTTAACTGAGTGTTCAGACAATGAACAAGTCTCCTTCCCGACTACTAACTGCAATCAATATTCCATACAACAGCTGTGTAACAAAACCCAGGGTCTGTCAATCAAAACAGGCAACTCTCTAATTCGCTTAGTATGCAAAAATATTTTGAACAAGCACCATGACGGAAATGAAATGACTACAGGGTCGAGGTAAGCTCTGTTTCCTTTATTTTCATTTTGACATCAATCCATTCCCATGACCTAATTTGCACCCAAAATTAGGCACAACTTGATTAGAATACACACAGGACAACTGGCCACACATACTTTGAGAAATGTGTATCCACAAATAAAGCAAATGCCAAGCAATGTCTCACCTGCACATCACATTTTGTATTTTATTATGTAAGTTCATTGACTTTTTGTTTTTTTGACATTGGTGGACTTCATCACCAATATTCAAACTTGATCAACATCTTTAGGTGGTGTACCTGTGGTGTGAATTTGGTAGTCAGAGCTTAAAGCTGTGGAAAATTATTGAGTATACCACAATACTAGTTATGCATATAAAGATTATCATGTATAAAGTTCATTGACCCTTGACCTCTGCCCTTGTCAGACTTCACCCATTTACAAACTTGACAGGCATCTGTAGGTGTCTTACCTGTGGTGTGAGTTTGGTGGTCATAGCTCGAAGCTGTGAAAAATTGAGTACACTGGTCACAACACAGTGACTTATCTGGGAAAGTTCATTGACCTTTTGACCTTTGACTTTGTCAGACTTAAACTTGACTGCCATTTTTAGGTAAAGTACCTGTGGTGTTCATTTCGTGGTCACAGCTCAAAGCTGTTGAAAGTCATTGACAGCACACCCAATAGTTGATGCTGATGACAATGAAGAAAAAGTGACGCCTAGATGTCTTGCTTCCTCTATGCAGGTTCTGACAAAACTTGCAATTTGTGTTTGCTTTCAGACTTTAAAAGAAAGAGTCACTAACTTAATGTGCATGAAATGTGTTTCTGAACATATCAATTTTGTTTGCTAATTTGCAAGCAATTGATAAATATTCCCTATGTTTGTTGTGGATTTGAATAAATCACTAAAGTATACTTCACACTAAACCCAAGCTTGAGATGAAGCTCATCTGACCTCAATAGCTGAACAGTTTATAGACCAATGTGACAGCTCTTGCGGCAAGCCAACATTGTGGCCAATCAGACCACAAACCGAAATACTGTATATGCCATATATATTCAGCAAGACTAATTTTGCACAAAATTGGGACTTTCCAACAATTTTGCTAGTGGTTAATTCACGATCATGGAGTACAATAATGAACAGAGAAACGCATACATGTGTGCATATCGCATTCATGTTGGGATCAGGGTTGATATTTTCTCACATAGTTAAATTTGCGAATAGCACTCAACTAACAAAATCCACAAAAATGAAACCCTGCAAAATATATGGCATATACACTACCATAATCATAGCTAGGGAGCAGTGTAATCACGAGGTACTTACTACCCAAACATTGATAGCCAACATCAAAGACCACACGGCAAATGCCAAGCAGTGTCTCGGCCATATATCACAGTATTACAGAATTTTTCAATATAAGTTCATTGACCTTTCACCTTTGACTGTGTCCGACTTCACCAATATTCAAACTTGACCTACATCTTCAGGTGATGTACCTGTTGTGTAAGTTTTGTGGTCATAGTTCATTGTTATTTTGGCATGAGGTACCTGAGGTATGAATTTGGTGGTCACAGCTCAAAGCTGTAGAAACTTGTTGAGAGTACACCACAATATAATGTGTACAGGGCTCATCAGGTACACTTCATTGACCTCCTGACCTTGTCGAAATTCACCAATATTCGAACTCGACTGGCATCTTACGTGATGTGCCTGTGGTATAAATTTGATGTTCATGGCTCAAAGCTGTGGAAGGTTATTGAGAGTACACCACAATAGTATCTGTACAGTGCCCATCTGGTAAAGTTTATTGACCATTGAACTTGTTGGACTTTACATAACGCTTAACACTCATGTCGTTCCAATGGTCCTAGACTAGTAAAAATCACTGTCGGACCAGTGACTTTTCAGGAAGTCAAATTTACTGGTCGAACATGACCAGTAAAAACAAAAAAAACAAAAACTGCATTGTTGGAGCCAGTCAAAAACATGAGACCCGGGGGTCTTGCGCTCACCTGAGTATCGCAAGTTCACCTTTCACGCAGTCACTAATCTAAATTACACACAGCTCTCCTAAAATTTGACTAGGCATTCTCAAGTAGACAATGAAAATGTACAATTAAGGCCCAAATTTGGACCCCCTTCCCCACTCATAGTAGCAATTTTAGCTCTATCACTTCTGGTTCTAGAGAAGATGATTTTTAAAGATTCCTTAATTTGGGGGGATGGTGGCCTCAGGGTGCCCCCCCCCCCCCCCCCTTGGGAGGGGCATAGTGCCCATTTTAACAAATTGAGATCCTAACCCCCTAGGGATGCTACCTGCCAAGTTTGCTGAAAATCAATCATGAGGTTTTCAAGAAGAAGTTGAAAATGTACAATTTAGGCCCCAATTCTGACCTCTTCCCACCCCCTCCCCCTGCCCCCAAAGGGGTGGGGGACACCCCTAGATCTGCTATCAACATACTTGAAATTACAGTCATCAATGTACTAACTCATAGTATTAACTTAGCTCTATCACTTCTGATTCTAGAGAAGATTTTTAAAGATTCCCTAATTTTGGGAGGTTTGTGCCCCTTGGGGACCCTCCAGGTGGGACACAGTCCCCATTTGAACAAATTGAGATCCTATCCCCCTAGGGATGCTACCTGCAAAGTTCGGTGAAAATCGGTCATGGGGTTCTCAAAAAGAAGATGAAAATGTATGATATAGGCCCCATTAGGAGCCCTCCCCACGCCCTTCCCCTTGGTCCCAACTGGGGCAACCATGATTCCACCATGAACAAACTTGAAACTGCAATCATCAATGTACTAACTCATAGTATTAACTTAGCTCTGTCACTTCTGGTTCTAGAGAAGAGGATTTTTAAAGATAGAAAACTAACAGGCGGAAATGTGTGCATTATATAAAAATATTAGGTTTTTAAGAGGGCTTAATTTTCATTTCATTTCAATTTGCGAATTACGTAGAAACTAGAAATACATACTTAAAATATGGAATTCTTTCCTAAACTATAATAAATCAATTCGAGTATTTCATTCAAAATTTTACGGTGAAATAAAGCTTGTAATTCAACGAAAGGTGAAATGCGTTCTTTGTCTCTGAACTTTGTCTTGCAACTAAAGCGGTGCCGAGCATGACTTAAAAGCATAGTGGAATGCTAAACATCCCATTGTAACGCCTTGAACCCAAACATGTGTTTGCATGAATTACGAAGAGTTGCCACTCCATCTCTGTAACACCCTCCTGAGTACATCAAATTGTTGACAATGCTGACAACGGAAAAATTACGCCTACACTGTCTTGCTTTCGCTACGCCAGCAAGACAAAAATGTAACCATTCAGAGTTAATAATATTTGGCAACAGCTCTCTAAAATGGCCACAAAGAAATGTAGCCACTTATGAAATGAGGTGTACGAGCAGGAAGGGGAATATGTTTAGGGACTTGTCTTAGACTTTTGCATAAAATTGTAACACATTTACCGTATTCACCGGCGATAAGGCCGCACTATTGTTCACATAAATACAGCAGTAAAGTCGGGGTGAGGCCTATACGCCGGCACAAGCAAATTATCTTTCCAACTCAGAAAATCACCTGCTTAATAAAGTCGGGGTGAGGCCTATACGCCGGCACAAGCAAATTATCTTTCCAACTCAGAAAATCACCTGCTTAAAGGGATTGTACAGTTGGGGTTGAGACCTAATTTCAGGTTTCTAACATTTTTTGGTGAGATAATGAGAAACCTCTTCTAAAATGTGAAAGGGCATGTAATTCTATAAGGAATTCAACGTTTATTTGATGAAAATTGGTTTTGAAATGGCTGAGATATCAAAAAAGAGCGATTCTAATAAAGTGTGGGACCCACACTTTATTACGATCGCTTTGTTTTACTTTGTTTTTTGATGTTTCAGTCATTCCAAACCCGATCTTCGTCAAATAAACTTTGAATTCCTCTTAAAATGGTACGTTCTGGACTATATCATAAGTGTTTTCTTGGTATCTCGCAAAAAGTTAAAAATCCAATTCTCATCTCCACCAAAACTGAACTATCCCTTTAAAGTGTATCTTTGCCCAAAAAATTATTTTTATGTGAAAGAGACACATTTCAGTAGTCCATTGCACCAACTTTCAGAGAACAAGGCAAGTGCCAAATTGTGTCTCGCCCATTCGCGTACAAGGAATTAATATTTTTTAGAACTCCCAGAAGTTAATTGACCTGCTTATGACCTTTGACCTTGTGGTGACCTTTAACACCCCAAGGGACATTTACCAGCCAAGTTTGGTCACAAACGGACAAAGGGATCACTAGTAATGAGCCATAATCGAAACGCGCCATAAAAACTTAACATTGGGCCCTAGAAATTTGTTGACCCCTTTCTGTGACCTTTGACCTTGTGACGACCTTAAACTCCCCAAGGGACATCTACCATCCAAGTTTGGTTACAAACGGACATAGGGATCAAAAGTTATGAGCCACAATCAAAATGCGCCCTGAAAACATAACATTGGGCCCTTAAAGTTTGTTGACCCTTGTCTGTGACCTTTGACCTTGTGACGACCTTCATCTCCCCAAGGGACATCTTCCATCCAAGTTTGGTCACAAACGGACAAAGGGATCAAAAGTTATGAGCCATAAACGAAATGCGCCCTAAAAACTTGAACATTGGGCCCTGAAAGTTCATTGACCCCTGTCTGTAACCTTTGACCTTGTGGTTACCTTCAACTTCCCAAGAGACATCTACCATCACCGAAGTTTGATTGCCATTGTAGCAACATGTGCTGAGTTACGTGTGATAAGAGAGTCTTGCAAGTAAACTTTAACGTATGACCTCAAATGACATTGGACCTTATCATGTGACCTCTTACGGCACCATAACATGAAGGTACCCCCAGTGCATCCATCACCCAAGTTTGATTGCCATTGTAGCAACACGTGTCGAGTTACGTGTGATAAGAGTCTTGCAAGTAAACTTTAACAAATGACCTCAAATGACCTTTGACCTTATCCTGTGACCTCCAACGGCACCATAACATGAAGGTACCCCCAGTGCATCTATGACCCCAGTTAGGTTGTAATCCAAGCAACTTATGTGAAGTCATTTGTCAAAAGAGAGTTTTGCAGGTAAACTTTAACATAGAAAAGAGAGTCTTGCACATACTCTTTAACACATACTCATCATCACATGACCTCAGACAACACCATAACATGAAGATATCCCTAGTGCTTCTATCACCCAAGTGTGGCTGCCATTGCTGTAACAGTTGCCATGTTATGCATCATAACTGAAAGACGGTGCAATGGATTACTGAAATGTGTCTCTTTCACATATCCAAAATAATTTTTTGGCCAAAGATACACTTTAACCAACACGCATAATCATGTATGGGACTATGCAATGTGCCAATGACCAACGCGATATCAACCACTGAATTGATCAATTTTACAGACAATGATATGTTCTGCAGTCAAGTGACAACTTTTTTTTTCCATTACCTACTTATCACTGCACTGTCGCTGGTGCCGATTTAACAAAAGTGTTCAAAATTATAAGAGAGCACAGCTTGATTGCCAGTTGGCATGCATAGCCATTGCAGCGATTGCAATCCTGCACACATAACACAATAGCACTATCTCATGCAATACTTGACTACTGAATATTATAGTGTGCGTGAATGAAGACACACCGGTACTAGGCTACGGAGTATTGAATAGTGTGTGTGAGTGTACACACACTCGGTCATTCTTCACATTAGAGACCTACACGCAGAAATATCATTCAAAATTCTGACGCAAAGTTTGCATCAAAAGGAACAAAATTAATATCAAACAAACATAACTTATTGTTATAAAACTCATGAAAAGATGGAGAAACAACAAAATTTCTCAGCAATATAATATAGAGAAGTAATGAAATTTTGATCAGAACAACCCCTTAGATTTTTTTTTTCCAGTTTTTTATCACCAAAGTAAGGGTATAGGGCTTATCCAGCGCTGCAGACTTATCGCCGGCAAATATAGTATCCTACTGTCAAACTTATTTTGCCCAAACTGTAAGACAAAAAAAAAAAAAAATTCGCATGCATGAAACTTTTGTGAATTTTACGAGGAGCCAAGATTGGCGAAAGTATTACAGAAATATGCATGTGAAAGTATTTGTCTACACAATGTATTGCAATGCCAGTGGCAATTCGCAAAAGTTTCATGCTGTGAATGTTTCTGGTTTTACAGTATGCCATTCTTCAGCTGCAGTGCATTATGGACTTAGAGTGTGTTTCTACTGAGAGCACCTCACATCCCTGGCATCGCCACGAATTTTGTCCAACGCAGCACCTCGTATTTTACGACCACTTGAGCTGTTTCTACTGAGCGATAAAATACGAGGTGATGCAAAGGTGACGTGCAAATGCGGCGATTCCGGAAGTCAGGTATTTTTAAGTCACAGATTTGGGTCACGCGCGCACTGCCTGTTAATACGATCCGAACCCTGCCTGCTTTGCTACAACTGCGTCGGCTATTTTTTGATTAGCCATTTCTCTTCGTCTTCCCATCCAATATACCCCGAACTAACATACTGGTATCCTGCCACTGACTGATGAGAAATCTTTGGAGATCGAGGGTCCAGTTGAGATTTTCTCAAGGCTGCAGGTACTGCATTAGAGACAATATAAAATGAAATAACGCGGTGCATCAAGTAAGTGATGACTAAGGCTTGGATTTTGTGGTTTCAAAGCGGGCTAGAGGCGAATTCTCAAACTTAACTTGTATGCACGTCTGTGGTGATCGGATGAACTCTAGAAGCAGGTCATTCATGGTCATTTTACCTAGCCTGTGGCCATGAGGCCAGCAGTAGTGCTCACCTACTCAACAGAAACTAATATTTATTGTTGATCCCTCAAACTGTAAGTGCCCAGCTGTATTCATCAAATGGGCACATGTACAAACTCTCGTGCTAATGTATAAACTTTGCACAATACCTGCCTTAAATAGAACTTGGAAGTATCACTCAATGTGATTAATACCCCCACCTAACACTGAGAGAGTTAGCTCAACCAGCAATAACTTGTATCCTTTTTATTGGAAAAAAAATAGCAACCATGGCAATGTATTGTTCAACATTGAACAGATGTCTATTTCGCTCACCGATAGTCATGTGCCATACTAAAGTCAAGTGCTCAAAACCTGAGTAAGATAAGTAGATTGGCAATTTCTATGATTTTCATTTAAAAATGTCGTTACCATGGCAACAAACTGTTTGACATAACAAAAAATGAAGTTAGCACAACTACATATCACAGCTGTCACATGTGCCAAATTTCAAGCCAAGTGCTCAAAGACTGACGGAGTTAACTGAATCCATAGTATTTTTGTATGATTTTCATTCAAAATATAGCTACCATGGCAACACATTTTTAACAACGAAAGATAAATTTTGGACATCTAGGTTATACCGTGATCACATGTGCCAAATTTGAAGCCAAATGCTCAAAAACTGAAAGAGTTTGCTGAACCACAATTTTTGTATGATTTTCATTCAAAATATACTGTTGCCATGGCAACACATTGTTAAAAAATGACGAAAGATGAAGTTTGCACATCTTCGTGCTATAACGGTCACATGTGCCAAATTTCAAGTCAAGTGCTCAAAGACTGAAGGAGTTAACTGAATCCATAGTATTTTTGTATGATTTTCATTCAAAATATATTTGTTACCATGGCAACACATTGTTCAACAATGATGAAAGATGAAGTTTGCACATCTTCGTGCTATAACGGTCACATGTGCCAAATTTCAAGCCAAGTGCTCAAAGACTGAAGGAGTTAACTGAATCCATAGTATTTTTGTATGATTTTCATTCAAAATATATATTTGTTACCATGGCAACACATTGTTCAACAATGATGAAAGATGAAGTTTGCACATCTTCATGCTATAACAGTCACATGTACCATATTTCAAGCCAAGTGCTCAAAGAGCAACATTTTGTAAGATTTCTTTAAAATTTGCTGTTGCCATGGCAACGCATTATGCAATAGTAACAAAAAAGGTGTCATGCACATCTTTATTTGATAGTGGTCCCACATGCCAAATGTGGGGTCAATTGCTCAAAAAATGACAGAGTAGTTTGATCCACAACATTTTGCATGATTTTAGAAAAATTTGCTGTTGCTATGGCAATGCATTATGCAATACTAATGAAAAAGGTGTCTTGCATATCTTCCTTTGATAGCATTCACACATGCCAAATTTGGAATAAATTGCTCAAAAATGAGAGAGTAGTTCGATCCACCAGTTTTTATGAAAATATGCCGTTGTCATGGCAACGCATTATGCGATACTAACAAAAAAGGTGTTTTGCCCATCTACCTTTGATAGTGGTCAAACATGCCAAATTTGGGGTCAATTGCTCAAAAAATGAGAGTAGTTTGATCCACAACATTTTGCAAGATTTTTTAAAAATTTGCTGTTGCCATGGCAACGCATTATGTGATACTAATGAAAAAGGTTGTATTGCACATCTTCCTTTGATAGCATTCACACATGCCAAATTTGGGGTTAATTGCTCAAAAAATGAGTGAGTAGTTCGATCCACAAGTTTTTGTGAAAATATGCCGTTACCATGGCAACGTATTATGTGACATTAACAAAAAAGGTGTCTTGCACATCTACCTTTGATAGCAGTCACACATGCCAAATTTGAGATCAATTGCTCAAAAAATGAATAGTTCGATCCACAAAATTTTGCAAGATTTTTTTTTAATTGCTGTTGCCACGGCAACACATTATGCAATACTGACGAAAAAGGTATCTTGCACATCTTCCTTTGATAGTGGTCACACATGCCAAATTTGGGGTTAATTGCTCAAAAAATGAGAGAGTAGTTCGATCCACAAGTTTTTATGAAAATATGCCGTTACCATGGCAACGTATTATACCATACTAACAAAAAAGGTGTCTTGCACATCGACCTTTGATAGTGGTCACACATGCCAAATTTGGGATCAATTGCTCAAAAAATGAGAGAGGAGTTCGATCCACAAGATTTTGCAACGGACCGACCGACCGACCGCCCGCCCCACCACCCGACCGCCCACCCGACCGACTGGCCACCCGACCTCAGAGTGATTCCTATATACCCCCCCCCCCCCACACACTATTCACGCAATGCGCACATGACAACAGCGAGGCCTCTGCGAAGAGGTCCTTCACCTCTTTGGAGCACAACAACAACAGCGCGCTAACCACACCACTGACGCGTAAAAGACAATGGACAAAGGTAAGTGCGCGCAGGCAGTGATAGAGAAGGGCGCTGTGTGACCCAGTTTGCAGGCTTTGCTGTTATCTCTATCGGCAATTAGCGGGATAATTCGGTACGTGTGGATGCTCGCCAAATTAGCGGGATACCAATCGCGATCGCTATCCCGCTAATTTGGTACGTGTGGACGCTCGCAAAAAAACTCGGGATGAGCATCGCGATCGTCATCCCGCTAATTTGTATGTGTGAATCCGGCTTCTGTGTGGGTGGGGGTATAATAACTTCACATGATGTTCTCCGATGCCTCGAAGTATGAACAGCCTTTACATACAACACATGCCTGCACTGATATTTCATATGGTAACTGCTCCCTAAAATTTGTTACATTACAGTTTATCTGCAATCTTTTCAAAAAGAAAACATGGTATATAGGATCCTGCTTCATTTCATGACTGCAACAACTGCTATAATACAGCTACAGATATACTGTATACAAGTTAATGCACTGACTAGAGGATCATTTGGATTTGGCAATCAGAGATGTACGTATTAAGTTAAGACCTTGTTCCTGGAGGCCACAGCAGAACTATTTGTCCGAAACATAGTGCCCTGTGGACACATGGGATATTCTCCCTTTTTCCCCCTCTGTATTCTACTCTTGTTTGTTCCAGTCCTCGCTCCAGTGTACATGTAGCTATCAGACGACGTTCTCACAGCGTCTGGTCAGGCTGGACTACAGATACTGTATACGCTATATATTTCGCGGGGGTTTTATTTTCGCGAATTTCGCGAGTCGGGAGCTATTCGCGAAATTAACAACACGCGAAAATATTACCTTCCAAAATGAATCCCTTGCCTTGATGATACGAACATTTCAGTACTAACGTTAGTAGACCTCTATACCATGTCATGGCTTACCGAATAGACCAACTGGCTAAGCTTGTTTACGTACATAACATGTCCACGTCTACTTACGAATACTGTAGAGAGCCAATCCATTATCGCAAGGGGACCACTCGTCATAAATCTAGCGCAATGGACTTAACCACTTCAAAAATGTTGAATTCTAACTTACTAGTTCGCAGAGTTTGGTTAAGTTTTTTTCATGCAGTGTATAACTAGTATCATTCTTATTTGCTAGTAAGTTGAAAATTCACACTTTCTTTGCCAATTCATATTTTCTCTGGTGCCCCCATCGCGAATTTAACCACTCGCGAAAATGTGTGACAGCGGCAATTCGCGAAAATTTATGTACGCGAAAATTATAGCGTATACAGTACTTCTCGTTGCATCCCACTATAGACTGCCTTCAAGTTTTGTTATGGCCTATTATGTGCTGTCACATTATGTTGCGTTCACCTCATTTTACTACGGCCTATTAGGTTTCTCATCACGATCAGCACTGTGACTGCCGTGGCAAAGTTTAAAAATATGACAAGGCAATCACACCATGTCACGTTTGCCCATCCTGTCCCCCAACGTTGTTTCACATCGATTCCGTTTTGTAGAGAGTGGCCTCAAACACGATCGCCGTGGCTGCTGGGAACATGGTGTCAGCGTAGCTTAAGCATTTGGACCCAGCCAGCAGAGAGCTCTTAGCATGAGAGTTGAACACATTGCCTGCCACAGGACTTCTGAGTTCTACAGGCAACCCTCACAGGTGTTTCAGAGGGAACAACCCTCCCTACTCACCCCCAGCCACAGGTCCTAGAACACCCATGAAACTAATGTACGTTAACAAGATTTACCATGGTTCACAAGGAAATAATATTCTTTAAAATAATTGGTGGGTTGCCACATCGGTTGCCACGGCACACTCTCATTCTTAACTAAGTCTGGAATGAAATCAAATGCACAGGTAAGCATTTAAAGCCCCTGACAGTATAACTATGATGCTGATGTCACCATTGACTCCAGGCAAAACTAATCTTGGACATTACACACCCACATCATATTTCCCCCAAACTTGTATTTCGCATTGCACATACTGAATAACCAGAAACATTCGCAGCATTAAACTTTGACAAATGGGAGCCGACGGCCTTTTTTCAGGCATGAAACTTCTGTGATTGCCACTGCAATTGAAAGCATTGTGTAGACCAAAACCTTCGAGTGCGCTTTACTCTTTAATGAATCTTGGCTCCTCGCAAAATTCGCGAAAGTTACATGCACGTGAAAAGTCCTGGTTTTACAGTATCCAAGTTTCGTAAGTTTTGTATTTTGTGTAAAAATTTAGGTCAATGCAAGTTACACCATAATCAAAGGCCAGGAGTATCACACAGAACAAAAATGGGATGAATATGTTGTTAATAACAGGCATTCAGCTGATCAAGCTATGACAATGCTCAACTTATGACAGATCAATGATAAAGCATTTATCCCATATGTTCTCTCCTTAATGCTACTGGAAGATATAGGAACTATTCAATAAAATGTAAGAAGATCTTCTGCAAACAGTTGACAGGATGGTGTTATCAGGTCATAAAATGCCTTCTGAGCTGTATTCTCGAAAGGATTGGCATACTTGGAAGTACTGATCTGAAAGAAGTTGATACATTAATATCTCAAGGGGCAAACATTTTCTACAAAAATACAGATGAAAACATGTTTTCATAATGACGTTGTCTGCACTCTTGCACTGTTGTCTGCTCATTAGGGCAGCACCTGCTAATATCTTTATCATCATTCAACAAAGGCCAGCAGTTCGAACTTTCCACTCCCTTCTACACAATAATCTCACAACATATGTGACCCGCCACTACAGAAGGACCCGTAAGTCGCTGACAGATGAGCCGAGCAAATCGAGTTTGAAGTCAGATCATCAAAATCTGTCAGAACCATCAAATTTCTGGTTTTGGCATAATTTTGTAGTCTAATGTTTCGTCAAAACTCTGCCAAAATTTTGAAGCTAAATGACCAAAGGAAAGGCAAGAAAATAGTGTTTTTCTAGGCCATGATTTTCTGACTTTCAGAGGAACAGAAACGTGTCCAAAGATTTGGATTTAGCGCTGCAGATAGACTCCGCTCCTAGCAACGAGGGAGCAATCTTATTGGTCAGTGCATGGCATCCTGGTTACTGATTGGTCGTGCGTAGACCGCAGGCACTAAGCTTGAATGAACATCATGGAGGTTGCTAGGAGCATATCTTCTATTGTCAAGAGGTGAAAACTGTCTTACCTCCCCTTGATCACGATTTCGTCAGAGGGAAAACTCTGAAGGTGGTTTTCTCGAAATGCTGATTTCTTAGACCACTCGACATAATCTTATAAAATCACCAATATCACTGCAACCGAGTACTTTTATGTGTCATGTTATATATGGAATTAAAGCGGAAAAGTGAGGCAATAAAGTCATGTCATTTATAGAATATCAACTTCCCCCGACTTTCGGATCCTTTTGTTGTAGCGGGTCACATATGTTTTAATGTACAAGAAAATCAGCCTTGCACATGCCTTCGTGAGATAATAAATAGCAAGACTATGTCGTGATTATGAGAAGGAAGATATTACATACTTGTCAAAGAGTTGATGAACCACTGTCTGGTTGTTAGTACTGGTGGTGCATTTCTAAACACTGCTTTCTTACAAACTCACCTCGTTTGTTGGGTCGCCATAGGCGATCTTGAGTGTGTCCATGGCTCTGATCATTGCATTGATGGCCATGAAAATGTTTTGGTATACAAGCTTGGTGAATGTCTTCCTATCCTCTTCTGAGTAGCCTGCCCCATGGATAATTCTCATCTGTTTGATGAATGTGCTTTTACCACTCTCTCCAGTACCTGCAACGACAAAAGAAAAACAAAGGGAAATTTTCAGGTGTTTGCATCACAAGCTGCCTTCATCAAGAGAATACAAACAAATACTGAAGATATATTTTTTTTAAATACATGTATTAGGCAAGCCAGTCTTTCCAGTCAAGTTTCATTAGCACTTCTACAGAACAAAATCATCAAGTAGCTGTACTATGCCTCCATACATACATTGTATCCACTATCCACACTAAGGTCTATGTAGGAAATGAATTGAATGTTGCTCTGAGAGGGATTTTTTTCAAAAAAAGTCATATGTTCATACTACAGGGTACCTACAAAAGCCACATGCCTGTTTGCTATGTACAACCATTTTTGCTGTCGCAAAAAGGTAATATTACATTGACGCTTACCAAACTACTGTAAATGTCAATATTTTCTCATGATTACTATTTGAGCGACTCAAAGACATTCGCGGGTTCCCGATTTCGTGCTGCGCAATTGTCAACCCATTCACAATGTGCACAGAAAATAGTGAAGATATTTGGGCGAGCCAGAAGTACATGTAGTGCGAAATACGCGAAAATTAACGAACCACAAAAATTTATGAATTTACAGTAGACTGTAAAGATCTATTCTCTGATGCAATGCATATTTGTAAAGGAGAACATGAAGGGGCTGCCCTAATATTTCACAGGGAAGCAGCTCATGCATGTGTTCTCAGCCAGCAAATTAATAAACATGCCCCCTTCAGAATCAAATAGATGTGATATCGCCAATCGGTAAAAATTTATGACATGGAATTCATAATTACATTTGGAAGGAAAGCACAGAGAATTCTCTGTATCGCCATTCCGTGAAAAACTTCTGTGCACGCTAAAAAGCCCTGTCACAGATGCACTGTGGGATTCCTTGGGGGCATCGTCACTTCCAGTTGGTTTGCGCGTGTCTCAGTTACCATGCTATTCAATGCAATTTTTGTCTGCTTTTCTCTTGCTGCTGTTCTTTGGTTAGAATTAAGTAAAAAGTAGTAAAAAAAATAGCTAAACTTCTCAATTTTACTGATTTGCGGTCACTAGAGTCATGGTTCACTACTGCAAGGCTTCAATGTGTTGGTCACATGATGGAAAGTAAAAAAATCTTCAACAAAAAATACCCTTGGATAAAGACGGAACATGACCGGAGTGCATATGCAGCCAAAACCGTGGCAAGTTTGTCCCTTGAGCTATCCCATAATGCATCTAAAACGATGCTTGCCACAAGGCACTCAGGTACTGGCTATACCGAGAATTAAATCATATTAGATGAAAAGAGTCATGACACTAAACAAAACACTGGCAGACCTTTTAATAGCCTACATGCAGTCATAAACACATACCAGTGACAGTGGCATAGAGCAAAGACACATTGTACAATGCATGGACTACACTGTATTTCCCAGGCACCACCTTCACATTATGTACATGTAATGCTCACTACATTACCACCACAATTCCTGTCACTAGAAAAGCCTTGCAACATCGTGAGCATTTTATGGATACACCTGCCATCCTTTATTCAAACACAACGTTAGGACTAGCGCTGAAGGTCATTCATAGGGAGTGGCATTTTGAACACACTGCTACCAATAATCAGCTTTGGCCTATGCAATTTCTGTATCAATCTAATTAATTTGGATAGGCCCAGTAGTCAGTATTTTTTTTTTTTTTTTTTTGTAAAGAGAAAAATACAGCATCAGCATTTCTGTCCACCCACACACATACATACAACCAACACTAGCTTATTGGATAGCTCATGATATACCACAAAAAGAACAAAAAAATTACATTGAAATCTTCACTGAAAATTCTTTTCACAAGGCAGCACTTTGCATTAGGTACCAGGAAACTCATTTCAAATGACAGGTATAGATATGCTGGTAGCAATTAAGTGCCAGTACACGCTGCTGCACTCGGTATCATGTCATAATCTGGCGCATTCTATACACGCAGTACCACTAAGTGCACAATATCATGTCAAAGAAGCGACTACTGATCAAGGACTGATGAACATTCCTAATTTCACCTGCTACACTTGAGTATCTACCTATGAAGGATACTGGCATCTGCCCTTTCACTTGTAGATACACCGTCATTCAAAAGCTGCCCCAATACAATCTCACTCCATGTTCGAGTTTCATGGTGCACAAATACATTTGTATATTCAAATCAAACAGAATGGTAACAGCTTCATCAAAATTGCACACATAAATTACAAAGGTTAGGGAATTCTACAATCATCTACTGTATACGCCGAATATTTTGTGAGGTTTTTATTTCACGAGGTTTTTATTTCATGAATTTCGCGAATCGGGTGCTATTCGCGATATTAAAGACACGCGAAAATATTGACTCTGATCCCGATGTGAATGTGACGTACGCATGTACATTTCTCCGCTCAGTACAGGACTCCACGATCGCAAATTTAACCACTCGCGAAATCGTTGGGAATTCCCGATTTGCGAAAATTTAGACTCACGAAATATATGGCGTATACAGTATCTTGTCATTGCTGCACAAGCCTCTTATTGTGCTCCACACACATTGTTACTAAATTTCCTTTCCTGAAATGAAAGGTACACTGTAAATACTTGATTCCTCTGCACTAAAGTACTGCTACTAACTGCTGCTAATGACAGAACAGTAACAAAAGGGCAAGGGATTACACACGCTTGTTGTTACATCATGGCCCAAAGACGTTTTTGTATCAGCAGGAGAATTAGGTGGTGATGACATTATCCAATTGGAAGGACATGCGAATGTTAAAATGCCATATAGTACAAATGGTGTACGTATTATACTGGTATTTGCTCTTTTCAGCTGTATGGAAAAGGGTATAGGTTTGGAAAAGAAGCATCCATAAGACAAACATGAAATTGCTTGTGCCCTATGAAATTGCCATCTCCTTTATGCAGGGTGCCGTTTATGCTCAAAATGCCAAAGCAGAATTGGCATTATGAAAAGCTGATTCAAAATGCTGATTCCAAACACTGTACACAAGGCCATTCACTGGAGAACTGTTCATGCCAAATTTTTTCAAGCTCAAAAAAGAGCAGATATCCCAAACATGCACTGTGCATTGTTGAAACATTTTAAACTCCTATTGTAACGAACCGTTCAGCATGCGTGTCTACTTCATATGAACCAGAAAGGCATCAAGATGACAGCATTATAAATATCTTTATATGTTTTGCATCTATGCTTTCCCTGTAAACATGATTAGAGCAAAATGCTGACTATAAAATATGCACATTTGGAATTGGCCTTTTGAAATGCTGTTTATATCGAGGTGAGTTGGGACGCAACCATGTTTTGCTCTAATCACGTTTCAAAATTGTATACATGTGCATGTATGTGAACATCATATCTGGCCTTCACAGTGATCTTCAAAGCAGTTGTACACATTCGTCCAATATGCATAAATCTCAGAAGACACACACTGACGACTGTATTGAAAGTAGCAACATACTGGACTGCAAATAATGGAGAAACACTTTCCACGCTGCCTAGCTCTCTAGAGGTGCAGTCAGACTGGAAAAATATCAAGAAGGTTAAGATTGCGATCTTTAAAGGAGACCTCCGGATGATTTTCAGATTTTTACATTTGAACAACTATAAATTAGTTATCCTGAGGACAGAGTTTCAGAATTTGTGCTAATTGGGATGAAGAATAAGAATATTTTCAAAATTTAGAACAAATTGCAATGAACAAGGATGATGACATGGCAGAGTCACCATAAGAATACATGAGTTGGGGCTCAAGGAAGCAGAACGAAAGAAGAAGGCATGCATAGATTATACACAGGTGAACTCGCAAGCAAGCGGTATTGTAATGGAATGACACTGCCACATTTCTGAAATATGTGAACCTCCTATGTCATCATCCTTGTTCAGTGTAATTTGCTTAAGGTTTTTTAAACTATTGTTTCTCTGCTCAAGAACCATGATAAATTCCACAAATATATGGAGTTATCGATTTATGTACTACATGGTTTGAAATTATGAAAATCGTCTGGAATGTCCCTTTAAGATCTCAAAGTTTTGCTAGTGTGACTGCAAACTCCCCGCGAAACTCTTCGCGTAACTTCTCACTCCAACTAAGGATATTTCCCCCACTCCCATCCAAGCTTCTTGATCTTTTGCTAGTGTGACTGCTAGAAACTGAAACTTTGTCATCTTTGTCACAGGACCAGTCCACCACCCGTTTGCGGACAGCGCCTCTGAAGCACACGGCTATTGTTGTACAGGTGCTCATTGTTACGTCACCAAAAAAAAAAAATCGTTGTATTGGCGTAACCCGCCCGACCCTAAAAAAAACCCCGACCCTGAACTTTTCAACAACAAAAAAAAGGGAAATACATCGTTTTTACCGAGAGAGGGCGCGATACGGGTTTGCGAATTATCAACAACAACAACAACAACAACAACAGCTGGTGTTGGAAAATGGTTGCGCAGTACAGCGTGTCGGCGACAGGCAAGTCCGGTTCGAAGATTTTATTTAATATTATTCGGAGAATCGGTTTGTCTGTGGCGCTGGGTGATTTAGCCCAGGAATTTGTTCATTCGTATTCTGACCGGTATGTCGTGACGGCTTTTAAACCGGTGATATAACAAACTTTGGATGCAACAGACCCTCTCTATCGAATGGGGTTTTGTTAAATATGAGTTTTACACGTAAAATACAGGTAGCAAAAAAAAAAAACAATTAAATAATTCTTTTTTTTAAAATCCGCCCGCCCGACCCTATTTGAAAATCTCATGTTACGCCAATACAAAATTTTTTTTTTTTTTGGCCAGACCAAATCTTTTCGATCCAAATATTGGCTGCAAGCGTGACCGGACGACACAATATCGCAAAGACTTCGCAAACTTCTCAATCTTTTGCCAGTGTGACCACGCTGTATGGTGCAGTCACCTTTGACAGCAGCTTGAACAGAGAGCTCGTCAGTGCCTGAACACTCCTCACAATTTGGAAAGGACAGACTTAGGGTGCATTTATCAACTCACTTCTGGCGCGGAATTAAGGTTTCCGAACAACTTTCAGGGAGCTCTGGGCAATTGATAAATGCAAAGCTGTTTTGAATATTAGAAACAAGTTTCGGACACGCCCAAAAAAGTGTGCTCACAAATGTGTTAGAGCCAGAGATGCATTTCAATAGAGTTGATAAACACAAAGTCGTTTTGAAATGCGTAGCTTGGACATGCCACTCACTACCAACTACACATCTCAGCTCCTCGGGTCAAACTGCAGAATGGAGCTACGCAGTGACAATAGTGACAAGGCTTACCAATCGACCAGTGACAGTATTAAACTATTATTTTTTTGTCTTCTCAATTACAAAATTCTCCTAGTCTTGTTTGCAGCAAACAAGATAAAAATTTCGCCTGAATAATGAACTGGAAATGTGAAAATCTATGTACGACCTATGTGGCATGTTGAAAAAATGGAATAACTTCACTATTTGCATTTTCATATTTGACTGTTCTCGAACCGTTTCCAGAATGAGAAATCTCCATTTTCTGAAGCCAGACAGTTTTGGTTTTTTGTTTTTTTTTTATGTCAGATATCGTCGAATGCATTCATTTTCTTTCTGGAAATATTAGCCTTGTTTAATTTTCTGGATTTCTAGTTATTTCTGAGTATCATGTATCATAATCATCATGTGTTACACAAAGCCTTAGGGTTGAACACCAAACAAAATTGCAGCAGTATCTTCTTATTTTACCTTGCATGTTTTGGATGCACTCCTCCAGCTGAAACACATGCTACTGTGGACACCAAAATATTGGGTGATTTCAAGTTCGGTGCTAGTGCTAGTGCTAGTGCTAGCCCCCGAATAACAGCGTTAAATCGAGCTCCAACACCGACGGTCAGATTAACGAGGCGATACCGATCAAAATTATCGATCACCAGCACTAGGTGTTGGAATTCACAGCACCGCGAGCTCCGCGGGAATTGCGCGACGAAAAAAGTGATTGCGCGTGATTACAGTCAAATATTAAAAGATGTAGCCAAAATTGCTTAGTTTTAGAGACATAGTGAGGAAGACATATTAAAATACCACAAATTTCATCCACTCCCAAAAATACAACTATCTTAATTTTGCTCCTAGGCTCAGATTTATGAAGCCATGTCGAGAGTGTTCGTGTACGTTAGGTGGGCGACCATTGCGTTAGCATAGACTTTGCACGTAAAACGCGCATCTATTATGGACGTGAATATGAGTCTCGCACGGCAACGCTAACACCAGCACCGAACTTGAAATGACAAAAATGTTAATCCCTAGGGGCTAGTGTTAGTGAATGGCGAAAAAGCACGTAAATCGCTAACACAACCGGCGGAGCTCGGTTCAGCAGACGACATTCAACACCGAGCCCAGCACCAGCAACCGGAAATACGTCATAATTTTGAGGTCAACTCCCAACACCGACGTGATTTCAAGTTCGGTTTTATCGCCGGTGCTAGTGCTGAGATAGCACTAGCACTAGCACTAGCACTAGCACCGAACTTGAAATCACCCATTGTCACCAATTTCAGTACCCAGCAACACTACCAATTTACTGTTGTTCAGGCTACTTTTTTGTGTGAGCTATTAGTTTGCACAGATTTTTTCAAACCGTGGAAGTTTAAATCCTTTGAATTATCTGTACAGGCTTTATCCAACCCCATGAGGTAACATCTATTACTTAAAAAAGAATAAAAAAATAGATTGGACAGCAGAGTTGGGGCATACTGTACCCTCATGCGAAAAACTTGAACACACACAAAAGCACTTGCTGTATGCATCATGGGGGGGGGCAGAAATTTGAATCATATTGCGTGTCAGCACAGACCATTCTGGTATTATACATGCAAACATGCATAATGACTCAATATTTATTTGCCAGGGTTATGTTTAATATGGACAAATAATGCACTTGTCACAGGCAGATGACAACCTGTTTGTCCAGAGAGAGCCGAGTCCATCCTTCACAGGATGGAAACTGATTGCATACCAGAGACCATAAATAAGCAGTGTGGTTTTTGCCCTGGTCTGGGTAAAGAGTCACTTGCATTTCGAACAGTCTAAAATACCAGATTTCGGATCACACTTATTATCAATTCACTAATACTTCCCGCAGATTTGGACAGAGAAATAGGGACTAACAAAGATCACTTAGCCTTGAATGTTGGCTAATGAATCTGGCTTTGGATAATCACCCCCCCCCCCCCAAAAAAAAAAAAAAAAAAAAAATTCACTTCTATGTTAAATTCACATGGAGGGAAAAAACTGGCATGAGTGCGTGTATCTGCTGAAAGCATAACGTACCTTCATTTACATGTACGTTTCAGACAAATTGAATTTTGTAGGCTTAAATTATCAACGTGGTCCCATATTATCCAAATGTTTGTAATGCTTTGTAACTTCTGGAGTCTGAATGACAAAGAACAAATGGGCCATTCTATCGAGCGAACATTCAAGAGTAAGGCGCACCTGGTAAAGTAGGGACTGCGAGCGACGGAGAGCGACACTCAGCGACGGGGACATATTGCGAGAACAATGAAGTGCGTCGCAGTATGTTTTCACTCCGTCGCTAAGCGTCGGTCAAAGCAGTACGCGCCATCATTTTGATGATACCGCGACGCTTGCCGACGCTTGCTGACACTTGCCGACACCCTCGAAAGAAGTTGTTGATTTTTTTCTATGTTGCGTGACCTCCGCTCACGCAAGTGTTCGTTTTAATAGCGCCGACGTTTCGGGACATGGCGCTTGAGATGTAGCGAGATTTCTGAATGGTCACGGCCAGTGCTCAAATTGAATAGCGAGCGACGTGTCCAGACGCGCCTCTCCAGATTACAAATGATGTTCGTGATAGCCCGACGATGAGCGACGTGTCCCGACGCTTTCCTTTGTCTCAACATTGGTTATGAGTTGATTTGCGTTTCGTTTGGCTACTGTAAAAGTGGTTTCTTTCGCGTACAGAAACTTTCGCGGTTTCCATCGGTGCCGACTTTTTCGCGTGTGTTTAAATTCGCGGTCGGTAATGACGGCGTTGTAACAACCCACGAGTTCAAAACGTAATTATGGGGTGTGATCTCACTGAACGGGGAACACTTTGAAAGTAGCGATCGAAGAGGGTTTATGAAAACACATGTAGGTCTACACTTAAACGCGAATGTATGCCTTAATTAGGCAGCTCCATACATGTAAAATTTTGCATGCATGAGGTGAGATCTTTTTTTATCTGTCAAGTGACTCAAGAACTAAATACAGTGTATTACGAAGTCGTCCTATTTCTCCCGTAGGAAAAAGTCAGAATGTTTGCCTTTACTTTTGGAAATGAACAGCGGCAACAATCGGCTCCGCAAGATGCTAAAATTAATGTCAGGTGTTTCATTTTAATTTTGGAAATGAATAATGGTAATTTCGTATGATACTAAAATAAATGTCGGATGTTTGTTTATACTTTTGGAAATGAATAACGGTAAGATTCAGCTCCATACGGTGCTAAAATTGATGTCAGATATTTGATTTTGCGATCGGAAATGCATAAGGATAACATTTTGCTCCGGAAGATGCTGAAATAAATGTCGAATGTTTGCTTTGACTTTCGGAAATGATTAACAATAATATTCAACTCCGTACGATGATAATAAATAAACGCCGCATGTTTGCTTTTACTTTCGAAAGTAAATAGCAACATTTGGCTCCAGAAGATGCTAAAATGACTATCAAATGATTGCTTTTACGTTCGGAAGCGAATAGCAGTAATATTCTGCTCCATACGATGCTAAAATAATTGTCGGATGTCTGCTTTTTAAATTTCGAAATGAATAACAGTAACATTGATTCATTAAAATTGATGTTTGATGTTTGCTTTGACGTTCGGAAATGAATAACAATTATATTCAACTCCGTATACGATGATAAAATAACTGTCTGATGTTTACTTTTATGTTTGAAAGTAAATAGCAATAACATTCAGCTCCGGAAGATGCTATAAATGCTGGATGTTTAATTTAACGTTCGAAAGTAAATTAGCGATAACATTCAGCTCTGGAAGATGCTAAAGTAAATGTTGAATGATCCCTTTGACGTTTGGAAATGAATACCAATAATATTCAACGCCGTGTGATGGTGAAATAAATGCCGGATGTTTGCTTTAATGTTCGAAAACAAATATCAATAACATTCAGCTCCGGAAGATGCTAAAATAAATGTCGAATGATCCCTTTGACGTTCGGAAATGAATAACAATAATATTCAATTCCGTACTATAATCAAATGAATGTCGGATGTTTGCTTATACTTTCGAAAGTAAATAGCAATGACATTCGGCTCCGGAAGATGCTGAAATAAATGTCAGATGATTGCTTTTACGTTCGGAAGTGAATAGAAGTAACATTCTGCTCCATACGATGCTAAAATAAATGTTGGATATTTGCTTTTACATCTCGAAATGAATAACAGTAACATTCAGCTGCGTTTGATGGGAAAGTAAATGTCTGATATCTGCCTTGACGTTAAAAATGAACAACAGTAGGCCCTACTTTTCGGCTCCGTACGATGCTAAAATAATATTGTCAGATGATTCATTTCACTTTCGGAAGTGGACAGCAGCATATAACATTCGGCTCCGTATGATAAATAAATGTCGGATGTTTGCTTTTAAATTTGGAAATGAATATCAGTAATATTCTGCTCCGTACGATGCTAAAACAGTAAGAGATTGTTGCTTTTACATTAATTTTGGAAATGACTAACTGTATCAATCGGCTCAGTTAGATGCTGAAATAGATAGCGGATGTTTGCTTTCACGTTCGGAAATGAATAAGGATAACATTCAGCTCCCTAAGATGCTAAAATGAATGTCGGTAGTTTGCTTTTACATTTGAAAATGATTAACGGTAACATTCGGCTCCGTAAGGTGCTAAAATACTAGTAAATGTTGCATGATTGCTCTTACAATCGGAAATGAATAACGATAACTTTCGGCTCTTTATTGTGCTAAAACGTTAATGTCGGATGTTTTTAAAATGTCTGCAAATGCTCCCACTTTCTCATTTCAAACGTAAGATTTGACCACCTAAATAGGCATCAACTTTTAAGTAACTAACAGTGTGTGGGATTATTCCGAAGGTGCCTTAGTCTGAACACTCTTAATCCGGCACGAAATTTTATTTATTTATTTATTATGTATTTATTTATTTATCTATCTATTTGTTTATTTACTCATTTATCTTTTGAGTTTAACAACGATTTAATATCGACCCCCGTTTCGTTTTCGAGTCGACGATTCTTCAAAAAACGATTTCCCCCCCCCCCCCCCCCTTGTTCGTCAATTTGGGATTTACGAGCCTTCGGAATGACTGTAACTACGTTTATTTTTTTTTTTCAGTCGATTAGGGGATGGGGGGGGGGGTGATTCAGAAAATAAATATAGAAGGGAGTGAAAATCTTGAGGCAAGAAATACAAGTAAGTGAAATTCTCAGTTTGATATCGTTCATTTTTTTTTTGCGTGATGTGTGTATTCTGGAAAGGGGGAAGGGTAATTCAGAAAAGAAATATATAGACGGCATCAGGGAAAAATTTGAGGCAAGAAATCAGTTTCTCAGTTTGACATTGTTAATTTCTTTGCGTGGTGGTTATTATTCCAAAAAGAGTCAGGTATGATGATACCGGATAGGTGTATATACTTATATTCCGATGGTTCGTTCTTCCGTATCCGAAAAACGCAAATTCCATGTTTGTTACTATAGTAATCTGAAAGTGTAGTAGGGTTTGTTAATCCGAACATTTTGTGACATTCCGAAGGTTCGTTAATCTGAAAATGGGAAATACGGTTCGTTAATCTGAAAACGAATAATGTGGTCAAAAATTTGTTTTGTTTTCGGATTAACAGCATTTAGAAAACCAAACCTTCCTTCGTTTTTGAATTGACGAATCTTCAAAACAGCAACACAGTTTTGTTGTTGCTTTTATTTTTTTTTCGAATAACGAGACTTCGGAAATTGCAAACTTTCAAAGTAACGAACAGTTACGATTTTTTGTTAATCATTAAAGCGAGTAGTGGAGGATAATTCAGAAAAGAAATATAGACGGGAGGAATAATCTTTGATTGATGATGATGTTGGTCATGTTTCTGAATGTTTATAGAAAAAGGCTGAGTGATCTGAGTGATGGTGATGATAAGTTATACTAATGCGAGTGTAAGACAGCTTGCAGAACATACTTCTTTCCCTTCCGGCCCATGAATGGTGCAAAAAAAAAAAAAAAAAATACATACACCTCACAACAAAAAGAACCACGTGCTAGCAACCTTCGTAAAGTTAAATCTAGAAGTTCATTACCAGCAAAGGGGAAAAACACAACAGTAACTGAAGCAAAGAGATTGTGTAGGCACTCTCTGGCATTTACGAGAAACTTGACACCCCACCCTTCTCCCCTCCTTGTGGAAAATTTCCACAAAACCAGGTGCCAGACCCAAGGTGCCAGACGAAAGAATGCGCGCACTGGAATAAACCGCGTGTAAATAGCCTGGAAATATCGATCGAAGAACTAGCTCATGAGTTGTCATCGCAAAGATCATGATTCTAATTATAGCCTTTCTTTTGACCGTTAGTAGAAATATCGAACAGTTTATTATTGTGTACTTAATTGAGTATTTTAAATGTTTACTGAACTACAAATTGTACAGGAAGGGATTGGTTACTCACAGAAATATACGAAAGGCCTCGTATGCCCACACAAATTCACTACGAGTATGTGATGCAGCCACTACCGGGTTAGACAGCAAAATCCTGACAATTTCACGCTCAAAACTACGTATTACTTTGGAAAATTTGAAGGAACTTCACCTACGAACTGTGAAGTTATTTGGCTATCAACATTCGTTCGTTTTTGTTTTTTGTTTTGTTTTTGTTTTTTCCTCGTTTAAAAGACATAATTTCTTCGTATGGAACGTAAACTGTTTAGCGAACATCGTTATGGCAGACTTTGTGATATCAGTCAGGGGGAAAGAAACTGGAATAGTTAAGATGTATAGAATCCAATAAATAACATGAAAAAGCCTGTAAATAACACATGACTATGTTTTATAGTAAACAATAACTGGATATACCCAAAACATTTTGCATTGAAAGAAAGATATTATTCAGAGGGGTGAAGGTTCAGATGCGAGTTTCTTCACTTTGCCTCCCTCTACAAATTAAATTTGTTAAGATCGCAACTGCTGATCTGTAAATCAACAAACATGTACATCTGAACTTACTCGTTGCCCTATTGTGATGTGGAGCGAGTTTTACCTTGCATTTTAAAAGGCGAGTTTTCTTTCTGTTAAATCATCCTCAGTAACTGATCTCTGCAATATTAATGTACGAGTAGGCCCTTTAGCTTCTTACTTAGTCTAAACACGATTTCAGTCGATTTTGCTATTAACAGTTCAAGTTTTTGCGTTTGTAAACGGCATTCACTGGTGCTTGCTTGTTTGCTTGCTTGGTACATTTCTGTCATGCGGCTGGCAGTTCGTGACTTATATTTTCCACCTCTCGTTTACGGTCAGCAACGATTTGATAAACAAATTCATAGGGTTCATCAACAAGATGGTGCACATAACGTGATACAATGCGTATTCAGCACATTGGCGTGGTGGCGTAGAAAATTAATGAACAAGCACTAATCTGTCTTTTTTTTACGCATCGCACTGTGTCTTGCAAGGAAGGTGTCTCAGTCACCCCCTACACCACAGACTTTCAAGTACAGTGTACAGAGTAACTATGATCAGAGACAATTACGGCTTGCCGATTTCAAAACAGAATGTCCACGCCACGCCTCGTGCGAACAAAAGACGGATTAGGAGGCAACTCATTCACTAACTACCCAGCCCTTGTCGCTGCATAGAATTGCACTGCGTCTGGTCAGGCTTACTAGCAATTCCCTCAGAAGAAGGTGACGGGCACTCTCCGCAGAACTCTAAAGAAGTTCTGTGGCACTCTCTCGTTTCGGGACAATTATTTTGTGATTGAAAAAAAAGAAGATTTTTGGGAATGAACTGGATGATAACACATTTGCTCCTGCGATAATTGTTCTTGCATGTATTTTGTGCATGTGAAAAAGCGTTCGAACTTTGTTTCCAGTGTCCCGTGGAAACTCGATTAGGCATAGGAGATCCTGATGTAACAAAATAATACCCGATATAACAAACTAATTTCTCCGGTCCCAACGAATTCATTTTCTGTTTTGTATTGTTTATTGTGTACTGATAAAGATTACAAAGAACAAAATATGTCTGTCTCAAGATCTCGTCATAGCGAGTTGCCACGTGTTGACTTTGTATAATTTTCGCGTGGTGTTCGCTGCTGCAAACTTCGGCGAGGGCCTTTACTCATTGTTTTATTTCCTCTGTTTCTCATACCTCGTTTGGTACGATTTCTTTTGTTTAATGTCACTTTATTCGTTCCCTTTGTTTCGAAGTACCGGTATGTAAAAATTCTTTCAGGTGTCTCTCTGGTTACAGCTCGTTATTCCGAAGGCTCTTTATTCCTAAGATTTGTTATTCCGAAGGTTCATTGTTCCGAATTTCAGATTCGGATTAACCAATCTTCGGAGTAACGAACCTTCGGAATAACGCCACAAACTTTCGGATTAACGAACCTTTTTCATTTTCGGATTAACGAACCTCTAGGTATAGGGAATTTGCGTGTCTGCGTCTGATTAACGACCCTTCGGAATAACGAACCTTCGGAATAGCGAACCTTCGGAATAACGAACAGCACCCGTCTCGGTTACTGCACATGTATTTTCGTAACGGCAATTTCTCCAATTTGCTGTAGTACTGCATATTTCGAAGGAAGTTCGATCCCAGCCTCTTCGGTGTGCTGTGTGATATTTTGTACTGTTTGTGTTGTTGTCTGAGAGGTTGTTGGTACTTTGTGATTAGTTTGCTTAAGTGTTATCTCGAGTGATGATGGTGGTCGTGTTCCTAATTTTGATACGAAAAGGGCCAAGCGATGGTAATGATATTACTGATGCTGGTGTAAAAGACAGCTTGTTGAGCTACGTGTCCTCCGTCTGATTTCATTTCTCCCTCTTTCACTCTTCTTCTCTTCCCATGAATGATGGGAAAAATACATACACCTCACCTTCGTTAAGTTAAAACTAAATGTTCATTACCAGCAAAGGAAAAAAAAAATAAGGGGAAAAACACGAACGGATTGTATGCGGTCGAACCTTATTTAATTTTCGAATGCACGAACCTTCGAAATAACGAAACTTCGAAATAACGCCACAAAATGTTCCGATTAACAGACCCTTTTTCATTTTCGGATTAACGAACCTCTAGGCATAGGGAATTTGTGTTTCGGCATGTTACGACACCGAGATAACAGTCCATGTGAGCACCTCTCCAAGTTTACAGCCAAGGGACTTTGAAAGCTGTCGTGCGTGTCTGTGGGTGTTAAGGTAAGTTAGTAATCGACGCTGAAAATTATCGAAGAGTCCGTCGACGTTCAATCGACGAGGGAATTGCAAACCCAACGGCTGCTTATAAGGTACCACCAAGATAGGAAAGAATGAATTTTATGAAAACCAAAACAAACGAATGAACACGAGTGTGAGCGCTGGTACCAAGGTATGTTGTGATACACATCGATAATAACATTTTATTGGTGATGCAGTTATGTTCCCTATCTATATACATTACTTTTTTGTCTTAATACTAGATGAATGATGATACTGTTGATTCGTGAATGGACAAAGAAAAATAAATCGTGATGAATGAACAGTCACTGATGCCAACATGTGAATGTCCAGACCCCCTTCTTTGATGAACATTTTAAACCTTTTCGTATTTAATCAGTGTGTATATAAAGACGAAATTTAGACGAAAAGTTTAATGACATAGGTTTAATACAGAATTTAAAACTGCTGTCATGAATGTGACAGCTTTGTAGAGCAGATCTATATCAGCAAGATGATGTTCTCTCTTTGAAAACAATGGTTTTACCAAGAATTACAAACAACGCACCAACGCGCGCTGGAAGATTAAATACTACGTTAGTATGCTTCATGATGATGACTACAATCGGCCTCGTATCTATACTTGCCACTAAATACAACTGTACTTAGTGGGTGCTGTTCGTTATTCATTATAAAGTAAAGAATGGCATTATAAAGTACAAGTGTATAAAGAAATTCGGCATTTTATATCCTTAACTTTTCCACAGCTGCGTGCAGTCACCAGCTGTCCGAAATACTTCCACAATCCCCTTTTCCGTTTCTCTGTCCAGCGTGCAGGCACTCTCTTTATTTCTTTCTTTCCCTTCTTCCCTTAAATGTGTGTGTGTGTGTGTGTTTGTTTTTTTTTTTTTTTGCTAAGGGTATTCCTTTCAATCGTATCCCCCTCAGTTTAGTCATGCCATGTTGTTGTGTCTCTGTTCTTTGTTTCATTTTGTCTTATTTCTGTATTATGTACATGTACTTGTACTTACAACAAGTATTTTTGAAGATATTTTAGAGTGGTCCACAATCTACAAGCAATGCTTTTTAGTGGACCCCTCAGTTCTCATTTTTTTATCCTTCAAACATAACTTTGTAATTCCAGTATGTGTGCATATCTTTGCAAGTTTGTTGATTACCATTGATTGTTATACTTTGTAATGTATATAATTATGCTTATGATTGAATTTGAGATTTACTTTGTGTTATGTTTTGTGGAATGAAAGAAAAAAATGAAAATGAGAATGAAATGAATCAAATCAAATCAATTCAAAATTCAGAAGGTTCGTTATTCCGAAGGTTCGTTGATCCGAAATACGCAAATTCCCTATATCTAGACGTTCGTTAATCCGAACATTTGTGGCGTTATTCCGGAGATTCGTTAATCCGAAAATGAAATTCGGGAATAACGAACCTTCGGAATAACGAGCTATAACCTACTTAGTAGCACGTAAGGGACTATCACAATTTGCTGAAGGTCTCAAAGAACGCATTTAAGAGAAGAAAACGAATCACGTTTTACTTCCAAATCCGTAGTATTTAGAGTAACTTTACGCTTCATTAAGACATTGTAAGATAATGATTAATCTTCTCTTCTTTGTTTGCCAGTACAGTTTAGCGCTTTCTATTCATTAAAAAACAGCAGTCGCCATATCAGAGAGGGACTCCTCGGGACGCATGATGACGCAGTTAAGCAGAAAGCAAAATAAAATGTGATGTGTGTATGCTGTGGCGACGGACATCCAGTCGCTGGTAATCCAGAATGCGTCCGGCATGCAGGCATTCTCTACTTCATTCCCGGTCCACGCATTCTGCCTGCACTGAGAATGTCCTATTGTTACTCCCCTCAGCCTTGTGAATAGAGGCATTCCGTCGTATTCCGAGAATGGGGATTATAAAATCCTCTATTCAAGGCGTCCGGAATGCGTCCGAGAATGCAGACGCGTTATACTGAAACCATTCATTCACGAAGAATGATAGCGGCCTCGTGCACCTCTACTATTGTCTTTGACCTTCAAAAGAACTACACGCCGCCCTGTTGCGTTGTGAGAAAGAAAAGTCGCGCCATTATACACGTTGTGTTTCAGTGTGAAAAAAAAAAAATGAGTGAAAGTGTCTCTGGAAACTGATTTCTAACACAGAGATTTTGTTTTTATTCGATTTTCTGTATTGGTATGTTGGTTAATTTGTTTTTTTACGATATAATACTCGTCGCCTAAAATTGCGTTTCGTACCGCAGTTCGATACATTCGTATTTTTTCTTGCCAGATTGAGACGCCAACCCTGTTGCTAGGAGGTACCTACCAGGTATACCGTCAGGTCTCGATACTAGCGGTGGCCCGGGGCCATCAAAAAACGCACGTCGGGCACCAGAATTTCATATACAAACTGTATGAAGATTTTGGTGGACCGATCGGGCCACCAAGAAAAGTCGGATGTTTGCCTTTATACTTTTGGAAATGAACAGCGCTAACAATCGACTCCATAAGATGCTAAAATAAATGTCGGATATTTTGTTTTTATTTTCGAGAAATGAATAACGGTAATATTCGACTTTATGATACTAAAATTAATATCGGGTGTTTGCTTATACTTCTGGAAATGACTACAGTAAGATTTAGCTTCCTAAGGTGCTAAAATTTATGTCAGATATCTGATTTTGCGTTCGGAAATGAATAAAGATAACATTCGGCTCTGGTAGATGCTGAAATAAATGTCGCATGTTTGCTTTTACGTTCGAAAGTAAATAGCAATAACAGTCAGCTCCGGAAGATGCTAAAATAAATGTCGAATGATCCCTTTGACGTTCGGAAATGAATAACAATAAAATTCAACTCCGTACGACGATGAAATAAATATCTGATGTTTGCTTTTATGTTCGAATCTGTAGCAATAACATTTACCGCCGAAAGATGCTAAAATAGATGTCGGATATTTGTTTTTAATTTTGGGATATAAATAACGGTAATATTTGACTTTGTATGATACTAAAATAAATGTCGGATGTTTTCTTATACTTTTTGGAAATGAATCACAGTAAGATTCAGCTCCGTACGGTGCTAAAATTAATGTCGAGTATTTGGTTTTGCGTTGGGAAATGAATAAGGGTATCATTCGGCTGTGGAAGATGCTAAAATAAATATCGCACGTTTGCTTTGACGTTGGGAAATGAATAATAATGATATTCCACTCCGGACGATGGTAAAATAAATGCCGGATGTTTGCTTTTATGTTCGAAAGTAAATAGCAATAACATTCGGCCCCGGAAGATGCTAAAATAAATGTGGAATATTTCCTTTAACTTTCGGAAATTAATAACGATAATATTCAACTCCGTACGACGATAAAATAAATGTCACATGTTTGCTTTTACGTTCGAAAGTAAATAGCAATAACATGCAGCTCCGGAACATGCTAGAATACATGTCGAATAATTTTCCTATCTGTAATTTGCCCGTTTGCTTCATGGTTGTGAGGGTAGCTCGTTAGCCACGCTGGTCTGTAATTTCATAACAGCCCTGTCGCTTTAAAAACGCTTTGTAATACATTATAGGTCCTGCAGTATAAGATCAGTAACTTGTAATCATTCGTAGTGACGTAGAATGCGTTTGTATTGTAGCATCAGCACTGATTTTCATATTATTATTCATATCAGTTCAATTCTGTTTGATCCAAATCCGGTTAATTTCACATGATCGGCATTTGAGGACAATTTATGGAACTGTGCAAAAGTATAGGAGACAACATGCTTAGCGGACGATTCCTCCTTTTGATTCCCCTCTCCCTGTCTCATTCCCTCTCAGCTCACTTTGATCTTTCCTCTCCCCAGCCCACCCGACAAAGAAGAAGTTCGGTACAATACAAAAACAAAAACTAAACTAAACTAAAACTAAACAAACAAAGGAACATGTGCTAGCTGAATAAATGGGAATGATACCTATGCCCCAGCCAGGCCAAGCTTGTGGAAAATTCCATGAAAGCAGAGTGGATCAATCAATAAGTTAGTGTTGCCTGCCAGCAAAGGAATGCGCGTATGCATTCCTTCACACCCCACCCTTGTTGTAAACCACGTGTAGATATCAATTAGACAGTCTGGCCTGGGAGTGGGAGTGAGCCAGGGACATGTCTCTAGCACTAGTCTTGAGTAAAAGCCCCTTTTGAGTTCCTGTAAACGTCATATGATACTGTTTTGTCTTTCTTTTCGCCTAAAAAAAAGCATATAGCGAACAGACCTCACCTCCCTGATATCATAAATGTTCACGTAGCCATGCAAAAGGATTGATTTATTCCTTCTCGGCGAAAACTGAATTAAATGTCCTTTGATAGAAAATTCGAAATCTAGCATGCCTGTATAAAGACTACCTTGGTACCTTCGCAATACCAGGCCAGCTAGAGATCCAGCCACATGTTCGATCGTTGAGAGCTAGCGAAGGAAGCAAAACGGTGAGCTATTAGCGTCATGTACGTATACAAAATGCACCTCATTGGTGAAAGCGTGGGGCTGATGGAATGCATGCTAGAAGACAAAGGTTGTGAACCCTGGTAAATTAATCCTGTTGGTAGTGTTACCGTTAGGTTTTAACAGACAATAGAGAGATTAGACAAAGTCACCCTTATTGTTGATGCATTCTCAGTTTCATTCCGGAATGCCCGGCTTATTTCTAGGCCCTGTTAAGCTGAGCATTCCCAGGCGACGGCCGGAATGGGTATAGAATGGGCGCATTCTCGAGTGCATGCCACTGAGATAAAAGGTACAAAGTGTATTCCGAACGCATTCTGGAATACCAACGAGTGGATGTCCGTCGTGCCTTAAAATGACAGTAACAAAAGTTGTTGGGACCAGGGCTCGCTGGCCCTGTGAGAGATTTGACTTGCAACTGCAAATAAGTAATACAGTTTTGCCTGAAACTGTGCGTTGAATTAGAAACAAACGCAAATTGGCATTGGATTCGTCAAGGTTGCGTTCGATATTTTCCCTACGAAATCGAGCGTCCGCTTAGCAATGAACTTGCTTGTCGCTCTCGGGCGGGAACTTGCATGTGTTGATGCTTTACCTCTCACAACTACTGAAATTTCCCAAGCTCAGTGCTTAGATTATGTGCACTATACCACACGCTATATTATAACACAATACTTAATGCGTATCGGGGATTTTCGGAACGATATCGGGAGTTGTAGCGAACGAGTAGCGCGAAACAGTAAATTCGCGATTTTTGTAAGCATCGGGCAGCAATTCTACCTTCATACTTAATGCCGAATTTGGTTCGAAACTGCACTGCTGAGGAGCTGAATCATGTCAGACTTCATTTCTGTAACCTAGAAAATCAGTAAGTGTAATTTTCAGGTCAAAACAGTGCGTAGCCCCAAACCCTGTTCTATTGCTGATGGCTTCTCCGCTTCGTCTGCTAGTAATATGTAGCACTTTCTATTCCATTTGATTAGCGAAGGTTGCGTTCGATATTTGCCTATACGGAATCACGCTTCCTTTTAGCAATGAACTTCCTTGCGTTTAAATGAAAATTTACGTACGGTGCGGGGACTTGCATTTGATGTTTTAGCTCTCACAAGTCACAGCTGTGCTTCATAAAATTTCATCTCAAGCCCAGGGCGCAGATTGTGTGCCCAAGTATACTCGGACGCTGCACTACGTACACGCACGCGTATCGGAGATTCGTATGAGTAGCGAGCGAGTAGCGCGAATTAAATGGTAAACTCGCGATTTTTTAAAGCATCAAGCAATATTATATTTATGGCATTTCCTCCTTAATACTAATTGCCGAATTTGGTTCGCAGTTGCATTGCTGAGGAGTTGAATCATGTCACAATTCATTTCTGTAACCTAAAATACATTAATTATTTTGCACATGTATCAGTAAGTGTAATTTTCATGTCAAAACAGTGCGTGGCCCCAAATCCTGGATTGCCGATGGCTTCTCCGCTTAGCACTAGTAGTAGCACTTTAGTTTTCTATTCATTACGAAACAATAGTCGCCATTCAACGAGGGACGCCTCGAGACGCATCAGGACGCATCGGTAGGGTAGAGGGAAGGAGCTTATTTCGCGAACGCAGCGAGACGGCCACCAGGTAAGCTCCTTTTCGTACATGCAACGGTCCACTTGTGAGGGCTCGTCTTTTACAAGTATACTTGGGAGTTAGCCGACGCTTTGCGACGCTCGGCGGCGCCCGCCGACACGCAGTCTAAACTAGTGACTGTACGCCGTCGCTAACCGTCGCTGGGTGTCCTTTGACGTCGGAAATTGAAAGAAATTTGCAGAAGCGTCGCACCGCGTCGCTCGCCGTCCCTAGTTTACCAGGTGCGCCTAAATGAAGTCACTCTCTGATGAAATAAGACTTTTGATACCAATATTGCAATAGGCGATTCAAAATTCAAAATGTTTGCTGTAAGAAATAAAAATGCAATTAAAAAAAAGAATATTTCACATGCTTCACATTAGAGTGTGTTTTGTGTGTGTGCGGGTGTTTGTGTGTGTGTGTGTGTGTGTGTGTGTGTGTGTGTGATTTTCTTTTTAATCATCTGTGTTTTTGTGGGAGGATTTTGCCCCAACAATCTGCAGACTTTGGTTGCATGCTAGTATATCTCATTTGCATCATATCATTAGATCAGGTCATATTAGAATGTTAATGCATTCATGATTTCTGTCCATTCCTCCTTGATAAGGAGCTTTATGCTCTTGCCTTGTATCTGCTACTTTATCTTTCTATGAATATAATGTTAAAAAATTTTATCAATGTGTGAATAATCATCTCGCAATGCTAACATACATTGTTTTTAATCTTCCTATAGTAATGTATACATCTGTATATTAAATCTAGAGTCAATTGGTAGGGCAGGAAAAAAACAACAACTCTGGTTCAGTGAATTTGAGAGATTGTAAGAGGACAATTTTTAAGATGTGTTTTAAAGGGAATCATCTCCTTAATTCATACATTTCTGTAACATATTACTATTCATTTTTTATGTACATGTAGCATAATCAAGCAGTTGTTGTATTGGGGACAAAGGAAATTTAGGGTACCAATATATTTGATAATATTCAGTGGAAAAACTATTAAATATCAGAGCAAATCAATTTACAACCTTCATGCATAACAGTACACATCGTAAGTTTTAGAATGACTGATACAATGTACATAATTTCAGCTATTGTAATAATGCATCTGCAAGTACTGTAGATATAGTGAAGTACACATTTCTCTTGTAATGTGTATGCAATGTTTATATAAAACATGGCGCCTCCAAAAGTCATTTATTCACGGATGAAGCCTGCAGGAAATGCATGCGCAATCTATACCAATTCTAAATGACAACGTACAGGAGTGTCACAAAGCTTTCAGGGTCGCTGCTCAGAAGGCATTCAAGGGTGTTAAACTGTTATATTCAGTCGCACCCAAGACTCTGTACATCTGAACAAAGTTGGAATGCAGTAATTCAGATACATTGTACTACTACTCTGGAACACAATAGTCAATGCATATCAGAGTTACATTGTACAGATCTTTAACAATGTCCCAGCGATACAAGGAAATTGGCAAATCTTTAGTGCCTCCATGTACCCACAATCAGAGGAATGGCACCTCAATTGAAAAATGCAGGTGCAGTTACAATGTAGCTTTTGAGGAAGATTTGCAATGTAGTTTTTAACTCTAATATTTTTATCTTTTTTTTTGTCATGGAGGGAGGGCTCTCCATAAGTTCCACTATCAGTACATTGTACCTTACAGCAAGTACACTGTATACTGTAACAAGAGGGAGGTCCCACTTAAATGGTGGCTGGTATACACCTCTGCAAATCAACCTACATGAAATCCATTATTCCTAAATTGACCCATAAAAACTTATACCAATCATCATTATCCATGGCAACGGGTACATTCATGCTATCATAACCAGAGACAAAACAATGATGAATCTAAGTGCATTAAAGGGACTGTACAGTACTGGTTGAGATAGGGATTCATGTTTTGAACATTCCTAAGTGAGATAATGAAAAGCCTCTTATGAAATATGAAAGAGCACGTAATTTAAAGAAGGATTCAACGTTTACTTGATGAAAATTGGTTTTCAAATGGCCGAGACATCCAAAATAGTGCTAATAATAAAAGGCGACACGCCCCAACTTTATTAGTATCTCTTTGTTTCACCTTGTTTTTGGATATCTCAGCCATTTCAAAACCGATTTTCATCGAATAAACTTTTGATACCCCTTAGAACTGCTCTCTCTTTGACATCTCATAGAGTGGTTTCTGAATATCTCACAAAACGTTAAAAGCTAAATCTTCACCTCAACCAGAACTGTACACACCCTTTAATTGATATTTGAGTAGAAGTTAATGGCACTGCAAGCACAACGCAACCCTATTGCATAGTCCCACTATGTATGTCCCACTAACGATCACGATCTGCAAAAGTTTTGGCCGCACAATCGGCAGAATCTACACTGTATCTGGGATTGGCTGGAAAATAGGAAGTTCTGGTAGGGAAATGAAATCCCTTGTGATTATTGCTCTTGATTCGTTTTTTTAGGCATGAATGGGGGCAATGGAAATGTTTCAGCCACAGTTTGTCCAATTATGCGGATTGTGGTTCTAATCATGCAGTGAACATCATAACACATAAAATGTTGTGTTGAACTTTGTTGCACTTCAGTGGTGTTCACGCTAAAATCATTCCGGATGATCAGATGAGCACTACCATAACGAAATTCCTTTAAATCTTTGAAGAAACACAAAAGATGCAAGGAGTGATCTTGTGATGGAAAGTTTACAGCTGTATATCCGCAGATGCATCACCCTGTGGGCACCTTGAAAGTGGCCATTTCAGTCAAGTTACTGACAATGCCTTTACCGTTTTTATCATTTTGAGTGCATACTATGGCCATGGGTAAAATGCACCTTTCTCTAATTTGTAAGACAGACTTGACTCCCTGTCTCTGAGGATGTGTATACATGTATTTATATACAACTGTCATTATGGACCATGACATACATGTATACAATGTATATACAGTGCAGAAATATCATTCGGAAAATATTCTCAGACTGAAGACTGTTGGTATTTCATGCACAATGCTTATGTGTGTGTGCAACATGTGAAGCAGTCACACATTATTTAGGCCTACCCGTTATGATGAAGAGGGCTAATGGTAGGTCTTCAAATATCTGTTGAATTTGTACATGTATTGTAATATTGGCAGTTAGCTCATTGGAATGTGCAATGACCTGTGCCCTACTAGTATTGCATTCCTGAATATAAATTTGCTGTGTAACAGAATTTCCCAGTGTATGTACACTGTACTGGTCCCATTGCTGATAACACATGCATGTTGAACAAAGAAGTATTTTAGATACTTAAACAATGACTATTTCAGGGTGTTGTATACAGTACACCTGTACAACAGCTCTCAGTAGTCAATTATCCAAGCAGATTAAATACTCACAAATAGTTAGGCCTATTCTATTACTGTAAAAGTGGATATTTTCGCGTGACTAATTTTTCGCGCTTGGCCGGGTCGGAAGAGTTTCGCATGTTTTTAATTCCGCAGAATCATGACATCACACACAGGCACATATGGCAAGCAAAAATATTCGCGTGCTTTTATTTTCGCGCTAGTTTCTGGTTGCGCGAAATGCGCGAAAATTTGAACACCACGAAAATTTCCACTTTTACAGTATTTGGTAATCTAATGTTGAGCTCAAAAGCACCTGCACCTGTACAGTACCCTTGACAAAAGACATTGACATAAGCTGTACACATGGAAAGAATTCCATTTTCCTTGGATGGCAGTGAATTTTGACATACTGTACATGTATATTAAAAAAAAAAATGCACATGCATTGCAGGTTTCAACAGCTAGAAATTTTGATAGTGCAAACGTAACAAATGTTTTTATAACACTAATTAACACCAACAGCGTGTGTCTCATCCGAGGATTACCTATGACCTATATTTCTTCCTAATTTATCTTTATATCCTAGAATTGGCCTAAATTTCAAGCATTTTCAATTTGCACTTTGTAAATCATTAAATAATCATAAGGCTTGACCATAACCAGAACTCTACCAAACACACTATCCAAATGGAATTAACCAGTTTGGAAGTAAAATCAACAACAACAAAAAAGACTTTCAGTGTACGAATACCCGGGGTATTATGTTTGCTATATTTGTAGAATATACTCGAGACATGCCCTCGGCAAAAGATCAGAATTGTTTGTCTTTCCGATTTTCATTTATTGGGGTTTAAATGTAATTTTCAACGAAGAGTATACAAAAACAAAACAACTTGAAGAGACTAGTAGTCGATCACCCGATTCTTTCAATCGAACGATGCTGGTATCAATACTTTATTTCAAAATATGTCTTGAATGATGCTTGCGCGCGATCAGCTAACCAATCAACATGGAATCTGCATATTATTTCCTGCATACGGATATACTTCTAGTAGCTAAAACGTACACAAATCAGTACCAGCGCTTATGGAGCAGAACTTAAACATGTGGAGCACAAGAGCCAAATTGTTATAGAGATATGATCTGATTTATCGAAATATGCATACTTTCAAGGGCCATCGCAGGTGAATTATGGCTGTTGTTTGTGTATTCTAGCTGTACAAAAATTTGATTTCAAGGGTATTCCTTGGTACACTTTAAAACAATGAGACCACAATATTTTCAGAAATAAAGCAGTAAAGTTCAAGTGCAGCCTGTACACCAAAAGACCAAATCATGATCTGTCCAACCCAGTGAATTGCCCACTTAACCAACACACGTAATCATGTATGGGGCCATGCAATATGCCAATGAGCAACTCAATATTATACAGTGAATCAATCTTACTGACTTTCTTTTTTTCTTTTTCTTTTTTAGTCATTATCTACTACTCGCTCTTGTCACCACAAGCAGCAGTGCCAATTCTGGGGAGATTAAACAATGTCTCACACACATAGTACAGCATGAACAAGTAACTTTGCATTGCCACTCATAACTGCAGCAATTGCAAATCAATAATCTGCCCTGCATGCATAACATCATACAAAGCTGGTGCTGTCTCATGCGATACTTGGCAATTGAACAGCAGGTTGTACAATTGTACAGCATGTACGGATGATAACACAAACGATCCCATTCTTTTTCATACAAGTTTTATTTGTAACCAAGTTTGATACATCAACATTTCACACACACACACTCAATTATTCTTCACATTTGTAGTACACGTACAGGAAAAAAAAAATGCTCATTGCTTTTCTTTCAACCATTTTCACATGTTAGAACTTTCTCCTGGGATGCCTTTGTGACTGCTCCACACCAAATATACAATGTACCTCTTCTACTGGCATCACACTCTTCACGGATGTGACAAACTGACGGTCACTCTTGCATTATATCAAGGGTGTAAGTTCACCCTCACTGACCCAAATCAGAGCAATTAAATCAGAAGCTTGGATGTACAGCATACATGGCTCTTATTTACAAAAGAGAGAGAGAAAAAAAAAAGAAATATTTATGAGATTTATTCCACAGCCCCAACCATAGCAACAAGTGTTGGAGTCACTGTGCTATTAGAAAAACAATCACCACATAGAACCTCCCATCATTATACATGTAACTCAAGAGATCATACCATTATGCATGTTATTAGACTTAAAATGATGCATCTTTGTATTCATCCAATTGGTTCATATTACAGAGTGCTCATCTGATTCCATGCAGAGATGGCCTTTATGAATGAGGAAATTTCATCTAATTTCAACTCAAAAATTTACAGTAAGCCTCCTTTCCAACCCTGTCTAAACATTTTGCTAAATGAAGGAAAGAATGGTAATGGAATAGCTTTATGCAATAAGCCAAGTGCACAATACACCACTAACAAAATTACATATTTAGCCTGTATCTGTTAATAAATTTCCCTCCCATCATGCACCATGCATTTATAAGGATTAAACACTGTACCATAAGGCAATACAGAGTGGGGTTTAACATGAGGTAACAAATCATGCCAAGTTTACTTTTGACATTTTAAGTGCGCATACGTACTTTGTGTAGTAACAAAAAAGGGGACAACACTGTCATAATACACTGGCCATTCTATAGACCAATTTAGTTTGGGTACTGTCTTTTAAAGGTAATTTCTAACTGGGGGCTTCAAGTATCCCTAATAAAAGATAATTTATGCACTGACATAGCAAAACACCTGGCTCATTGCATAATCCATTGAAAGTGCTTTTCTTTTTCTTTGGAAACCCCCCCCCCCCCCCCCCAAGTTATGGCTGCCATAAGTTACAGTGCTCTGAAGTCGGATTCATCTATTACACATACATCCACTCTTGCCAGGAAGGGTAACACTCTAATTTCTCAGAGACTTTGATGATCTTTATAATGCATTATAGATATGGAAATAGGCCTATATTAAATATGAAGGCTTCTCTTGTATGTAGTATGCTTCAGACACTTCATAATGAAAACACAAGAAACAGACATTTCATTGCATGTTTATTTTGCTTTGTGTGCATCAAAAAAAAAAAAAAAAAAAAGAGATAGAAAGAGAACACCAGTGGAATTTACAGTAGTTTAACAGTAGGGCATTTCATTTCAGAGAAAATGGAACTACCTTCATCACAGTGATAATCTGCAAGCTGATTATTCAATCACATTGGTTCCAGCTAATTATACTGTTGCAGAAGCCAAAAGTTTATCTTGGTGGCCTTCAAAAATTCAAATTACATTATTGGAGTGATATTCTATTATCACCTGTACACATCTACAGTGTAGGTCTGTCTCTACAGTGTTTGACAGGTAAGAGCACATTTTAATTTGTTTTCCCCTTCCTGTTTGTATTAAATGACTTCCTTCAAATCGTAATCGATTGCATGAGGAGCTAAAAGTCAATGTTTGCGAGTATTAAATGAACATATTGATATTAATGTCAAATCATACAATACATTATGAAAACTTTTCCCCAATTTTGGACACAAGCCTTCCAAGCAACAACGTGCACGTTCAGGTCACCGGGTCACGTTGTTTACTCATCTCACGCTTGAACGGAGATAGCAAAGAGACGAGGCATTTCCATTATCAAAATAGGGGTTCGCTGCATTGCATGGGGGCATTTCATGAAGCATATTTTTCTGACACACTGTTACAAGCTACAGAAATCCTTGCATCTGATTGCCTGAGAGAAAAATAGTCTGACAGCTTTGTCGGACAAAAATGTTTCCTGAAATGCCCCAGGATTACATACACAGGCACAGCTCGAGTACGGAAGCAGGGACTTCCCACCTCCCTGATGGAAGCCAGCCTACGTACTGTAATTAACCATACGCAACTTTGTACATGTGGGACTCATTGCACTGAAACGATCGTTTATTTTTTGGCTGCCTTAAGGACCTCATTCACTACCTCATTTTCTGGCTATGTAGACATTTTTTTCATGAAATTATGTACGCTTTCACCAATCTTAAAGCATACTTGATCATTTTAACCACCTTTATGGCCATTGTAATAAGTTTTTTTCGGACAAAACAGGAGGATTCCTCTTCAAAATACCTTGGGAAAGATGACCATTGTCACATTTGGTCTTCTCGCGTGGGAAATGAGACAATGGACTGTACGTACATAACACGTACATCCGGTCATCTCCCTTTGCGATGAATAGTATCGCCCATTACGTCATCGCTAGGTTTTCTACTTTTGAGACAGTTTTTCCAATTGATCAGTAGTTTTAGCCTAAGAAAGCAGCAGAGTTAGATAACCAATAGCAATGAGTTTTATATAGTCATGTAGATTACAGCCCGCTCTATCCAAAACACTTCGCCCCAAGTTGATACGATATATGGTTCTGATTTGATCGATGTTGAAAACCAGCGAGTACGTACGAATTCGTGGAAATTTCTTCATTTTCCATAGACTTTTTACAAAAAGTGAACGTGCTTAGCCAAATTAAAACTTGAAAAGCAGCGAAGATAAATACTCTCTGGAAAAAATCTTTACATGAAAAGAAAGAAAATTTTGTCTTCTTTTCGAATCGCTTCGCCCCCTTCCGTGCCCTCAACAAGAAATATGACATATTTCAACATATCGCACCAGTATACGTTTTTTGATGCGAGAAATTACACGTTATAGATAATCCGCGCATGTGCCCACCGCTCGCGCACTCCTTATGTCCACGAAGTTTCACAATGCAAGATGAAAAGTAGAATACACTGTCATTATTCTGACAAAGAGGCTAGCAATGTGTAAACCAGTGCAAATCACTCCTCCAATTCATGTCAACTTCACTTTTACAAATTACTGTCCCGGCAGCGATACAATTTACAAAACCTGCAGACCATACCTATACTCATAGTTATACCTTTGGCTTTGGCAACTGAATCACAATTGTAAGATGTCTACACAATGTAAGCCAACATGTGTGGCTTCAGAGTTTATTAGCGTTTCCATTGTTTTCCTGGTGTGATTGCCAATTTGGCTATCAACATGTTGAATCTGACATTACATGATAGTTTGCAGCACCATTAACTGCACTGTGTACTGCAGTATTGCAAACTCGCCCCCCCCCCACACACACAACACTCACAGTCACAGATTGATATATTCAGATGGCACTGCACTGCCCACCCATGTACAGAGAGATAAGGGGGTTTTTTTAAGAAAATGGAGACAGTTGTTTTCCAGGACGTGTACTTCCTTTGAATTTCTGGCAAAATTAATCTCTAAGTCTAAGACGATTTGGAAAAACAGACTGGTCACGTATAACACAGCCATGGTAATCATGTCATCAGTGACAGTGTACACATGGTATGATGATGCAGTTCCATGCATGCACTGCACTGGCTGTGTATGTGAGGCGTGTGGTGAATAGGTCGCGCTACATTCACTGTGTGCCAATGGTGGCCCATGGTGACTGTAGTTTAGCAATGATATGTGGATTACAAAATAACACCGAGCCGTATTTCGAAGATATTAGGTCAATACATATGGTTCTAACATTATATACTCACCAAGCAACAGTAACTTGAGCTCTCTTCGTGCATCTCGTTTGTCTTTTCGTAGCTGTTTCTCTATTTCTTGGTTGATTCTCTTCTGTTCTTTAGCTTCTTCGCTCAAACAACAAGCCATGATGGCTGTGTAATGTGTGCAAGTCTATGTGGTGTGTATGCAGCACAGTACACAGCGCCTATGCAAAGCTATGCTATCAAGCTTAGAACTGAAAATGAACGTCACCAAGTACGCAATTATGGCGGTTATCTGAGAGGTTAGCCATCCACCAAATTGTCCAATTCTTGTTAAAATTATCCCGTAGAGTACGAAGAAGGCAGGGGTGTCCGGTCGAGGGCCCCCTAAGCGTAATGTAGCACCCTGAATGACCCGGTAATTCCCTTTACAAATCCGCTGCCAGAAAGCAAAAGGTACCTACAACGTTGGGTGTGGTGATAAGAAACATAGATTCCCCTCTGGAAATAGAGCTTATTAACATGATTTCATTCACATCCCGCATATCAGCCTCGCAAATGCCTCATTTATGTTAACAATTATATTATTAATGGGTTTTCTTTGCATTTTTTGTGTTTAGTATGCAACAATACGTTGTATTTACCGAAAAATGTAATGTAATCAGGTGGAGAGGATCATTGATGTAACAGCCAAAATAGGATTGAAAAGAAGTATTATGGGATGGCCAATTCCTTCAACGCTAGTACGATCTTTCTACGGGCATGCGCTATGCTGGAGTCGTTGAGATTTTCCCATTCATTTTCTTTTGAAACGAAATAAAAAGAGATTCTTTCCTTTTATCGTAGAAATAATTTTCATCAGAAATTATCGGCCTGCCATGACAACCCATAGACAGTCTTTTATCTTGCAAAAATACACAAATATTACCTTGTCGAGGTGTCTTTTGAACTTTGAATTTGACACCGTTTGATACCAGTTGTACTAGTATGATATGCTTATCAACAGCGATTAAAATAGTCATGTAGGCCTACTGAATATACGACACAAAACATTGAATTGTACAATATTTCTACTTGGACAAAAACAATAAAAGACGTAGCATACAACTCTATCTATGGTTTTATACCTTCATGTCATTATTTAACAGGGTAATTGTCGGCGTCAGGGATGATGATATTAATCATGCCTAATCAGTGAACCTTGTAGTTTTTGCGTTATTTTTTTCACATCAGACCTCAATAGAAATTATACTGAGTACATTCATGGCTTTTGGGTCCAGAAAAAAAAAATTTGATGACAATACGATCAAACGAAAAACACTGAAAACTATCCTGGAAAAAGCATGAAACGAGAGATGAGACGACTGCCTGTAATGTATGAGAAACGTTAGGTGTTTTGCCATTTATTCTCAAGTTCCATACGCTCTCTTGTCGATGAGTCTGACACCCCCCCCCCCCCCCCCGAAAAAAAAAGTGGTAAAATTATATATATATATTTTTGCATCCCTGAACAGTGTTGCCATTTCCAAAAAAAAAAATGTTAGAAAGTACTTAAACAACTTTACTTGTTACAGTTCTAAAAGAAAAAAAATACAGGCCCCTATGCATTTTGAAAAAATTGTTCACGCGAATTTAGCCTTCTTTGCGTTCTATATACTCCCAGTACTCGAGTCCCTTCACAACTCATCAATAATTTGTTAGTTTAACGTAAATGAAATAACCTTTCTTATTTTGTTCAATCAAAATTTGGGAGCAAGTCAATTGAAACTCTAATCATCAGCTCATTTGATTTGCGATTGTGGATATAGCAATGTCTATATATAACGATAGAAATTAATTATCATCTGACAGATTTCTATATAGGTATCGATTTCTCATCCAATTTTTTTCCTCGAGTCACATCATGAAATTCAACATGTCAGAATTGTATCTGTTTCTAATTGTCGTTAAATCTAAAGCGATATAGTTTCAACTCAATTTTTATTTTCTTCATTACTGGATTTCGAGTCACATCATCCCACTCAACATTTTGCAATTGTAGTAATATTATTTGTTTCTAATTTTCGTTGAATCTAAAGCGCTGGTTTCGATTATATTGCTATTTTCTTCATTACCCAAATATACCCAACGCACTCTCAACATTCAAATCAAATGTAAGTGTCTTATGGTTTAATGTAATATGAAAGTTCACCGAACTGCAAAGGGTATATAGCATGGATATACAGTTCTCTCTGCATGATTATATTCTCAAATAAAAATCCGTGTATTATCCGCTTCAAAAATACGCGAATTCTATTTGCATTTCAGTTCAACATAGAGGAAAACATTTTCATATTTTTCTGAAAGACCAGCCACGGCCCTTTCTCCACAAAAAGTCATCTTCGCTATACCCTGGTTATTGAAACACAATTTATTAAAGTTAGATGCAAAAATTTAAGGATAACACATTTCTCTTTTTGCCTTCATGTCAAATAAAGAACATTTTTGTTAAGATTTTTGCGTATAGGTTGATGCCAGGCTCTGAGACCATGACGTCATCATCATCATCATCATGTTTTGTCATCTATGCATTTTCCAGTGTGATGTTTGCTATACTTTGTTATTATCATTTTCAATTTCACGACTTTCTAATTTTAGTTCCGATTTCGATAAAAACCTCTGCCATTATAATGTTGGTTTGACTGCACTCAATTCATTCAAGTCAACTTGAACCTAATATGGAATTTCACTTTAAGTTTTTTATCGTTTTGTTGTCTATTTATTTTGTTGAGCAAACTGGAGAACGTGTCGAGAGCAATACACTACGATACAAACAACAAAAAGAAAAGCAAAAGATTCCCAAAGGGATATATAACTATACATAGTGGATTGTTTTCATGTATATACCGTCAACGACTTTGCCCCTCCTCAACCCCCCCCCCCCCCCCCCCCAAATGATGCCGGCATTTATCATTTTATTGATTAAATCGATATTTGATTTGAATGTCACTGTCGGTAGTTCACGGAGGTATAATGTTGGGCCATTATGTTTGTTTGTTTGTTTGTTTGTTTGTTTGTTTGTTTGTTTGTTTGTTTGTTGTGTTTATTAGCCAAATTGCAAGATTGATAATTATGTACAAACTTTATAACAAAATGATAAACCTTAAACTTGACCTGGTCTATGATACACCGAGACAATCTTTCACAAAAGAACAAAACGAAATCGGAAGTACTGTTCCCCCCCCCCCACACACACACACACACACACACATGCAAACACACAAACATGGGGTACTGTCAGTCTTCATAATCTATCATCGTCAGATTTGTGATGATGATAAACAAAAATTGCCAGGAATGACATGAATGTGTGAACGGTTTGTTTGTTTGTTTGTTTTTTGTTTTTTTTTTGTTTTTTTTTGGGGTTTAATATGTGAGTATATTATAAATCATTATGAACTAAAGTGCAATGATAAGCAGTCTTTGACACACCATGAATTCTTCTTTTCATGTTTTTTTTTATTCTGATTTTGTTTTACCGAAAAGATGCCAATTGGTATCTCTTGTTGTGAATGAACAGTTGCCGATGGCTGATTCCGTATAATCAGTAATCATCGGAGAGAATAGCAGTAACAGTAAGTAGAAGTACAAGTGAAATAATACAGTAGTAAAGCAGGTAAAGGTGGGACGAGTAAAGCGAAGAGGTAAAATAATATCAAAAAAAAGCAGATAAAGGTGGGATTAGTAAAGCGAAGAAGATTAGGAGAGTGTTGGCATGGTGATGATGATAGTCGTGATAGTTGATATCGAGCCAAGGTAAATGCAGTACAAGGTATCATTTAATTACATTGTTCATGTAAACATCATTCATTATTACTTGAGAAAGAGTAGCGAGTTCACAGACTTCTTTTCCTGTTTTCTTTGCTCCCCTTTCCTCGTTCTTCGTTGTGCGGTAACTGCTATTGCGAATTTGTTCATGCGTGCATTTTTGTTATTTCTGTGGGGGTTTTGTTGTTGGTGTGTTTTCTTTTCTTCGTAATTGTTTTGGTCACCATATTTTCTTGGTATAACACACGGCCCCCAATGAATAATGTCTGTGCAGTGACGTTGTTGTGTTATCTTGAGTTTGTATTTCATTTTTATTCTAAAACAATTACCGTTAATGATATGTTTTGATATCATTAGCATCATGTCGTTAATGCTCCAATGGTGCATAATTTGGCATAAATACGTTATCTTGGTATATTGGTGTTGCTGTTGTATTTTATCATTATTTTCGAGTGATCCACGTCCTACCACTTTTTGCTTTTCAGTGGAGCTCTTTTTTCCATCCACAAATCTATTTTTCACTATTGCAAAAGTGTGCATTGTTCTCTTCTTTTTTTTTTGCTACAATATCATTCGTACATATGTTTTTATCATATTCGATGATTTGTCCTTCCAAAATGTGTAACAGTTGAATTGATAAATGTATCACCTTGTATTATGTACTTCCTTTTATTGATGGAAAATAATTGAATTGAATTGAATTGTATATAGGAGAGGTATAAATGGTGTTAGTGGGGGTAGTTATATTGATGGTGCTGGTAGTATACGATATTGGTGGACGGTGATGTGATCATGGTGGTGGTGGCAAGGGTTGTAATGGTGCTGCTGTGCTAGTGGTGGTGTTGCTCATAATGGCAAGGAGGTGGTGGTGATGGTGGTGGTGGTGGTGGTAGCAGTTGCTGCAGAATTTAAATAGTTAAAATGGTATCGAAGAAGTAGGATTCGTATTGGCAGTATAGCAACGGCGATGGTGACAATAATCAGATTATGTTCGGGTCTGAAAAAGGGATACGACCTATAAACAGTCGAGCTGATGCTGGTGGTGATAGAGGTACGATGACGTCCTTGTTACATTATAAAGGTCTCTCAAATTGAGGACATTTTTATGGGTGTTGTGATGATCACAATGAACTCATACCCTTTCAACTCAGTCTGAAATGAATACATTTGTCCACTGTTCCACATCATTATTTCAAATGAAAGCATTCGTCCCCCCCCCCCAAAAAAAAGAAGAAAGGTAACTTGTCAAAAGACCACCTTGCATCCAGTTGTTAAATCTAGTTTGATTTTAGACTTATACATTGTAGACCCCTCCAGTGACCATCGACTCAATATTCCACAACACGTAGCTAGCATATCAATGGAACATCTACTTGTATAGGGGGCATTCTCCAGGAGACCCCGATATCATAAAAAACCGAATTCAAAACGGATGAGTGATCGGTTTCAGTCATGTTTTTGTTTGTCTATTTGGTGTCAAACAGGGTACACGTTGGACCAAGTCGTCCTCACTCAGGTCACTTGTTAAACCCCCCTTTCGGAACCCAATTAACACCTCTCACCCAACCAACAATCGGATTAATCCGTGAACTGGTGGTATGCCTGCTCTCGGTGTATGCCAGCGCTGCCAGTGCGCTCCTTGATGGAAACAAAGGCACCGCCCAGTGTCACATGACAGGCAGAACCGAGTTATTTATAGCCATTGCCCAGGCCAGGGGTAACATGCATCTAGTCTTGATGGACAGACACTTCCGAGTAATACAGGTTACAAAAACGATAGTTCGTGTGTCTGGCAGGGCGAGGTGGTGGTGCATGGTGGTATTGGTATAGTGGAGGGGGGGGGGGGGGGGTGAGGAAGGAGGTAAATGGGTACCCCACCGTATATATACTTAATCTTTCTTTGTCTTCTTCATTTATCTATCTTTCTCATCACTCCACAGCTATCTTGTAACGCTGCTTTGGCGATGTAAAGCTACTTATCGAGCCGTTTTAAGTTTCATTGTTCAATTTTCGGCTAAAAAGCGATTACTGAAGGCAATCCCTTCGACACGGTGTCTGGCTTCGACACACTTTCATTTATTGTGTGAATGTCTTATCCATAGACAGAAAGATATCCTTCATGATATAGTATAAAATCAAAGTGATGTTACTCTCTAAAAAAAAATCGAGTGAAAATTTTCACTCTAAAAAGAGTGAATACAAAAAAGAGTGAATTTCGAGTGAAATTGGAGTGAATTTTGAGTGAAAATGCTCATTTTCACTCATTTTGGAGTGACGTCAGGGATCACTCGAAGATTTTGGAGTGATCCCTGACGTCACTCCAAAATGAGTGAAAATGAGCATTTTCACTCAAAATTCACTCCAATTTCACTCGAAATTCACTCTTTTTTGTATTCACTCTTTTTAGAGTGAAAATTTTCACTCGATTTTTTTTAGAGAGTATTTTGTAGGTAACATAGAATTCACATAATACTGAGTATCTGATCACAGGTTTTTGATGTGCAAATTATACCTGTAATTTGGTGCACCATAACATGAATTTGATATTTCCGCAACCCTCTTGACAATCCATGTGCCCGGTATCTGAGCACCCAGAACAGCAGGGTTTTCCTGTTATTTCATGGATCAGAATCGCTTCTTTTCTTAGACTTAAAGGCTGGAATTATCCGTTAATGTTTGTGAATTATGATAGCATACCGCTTTCTAACAGGTGCTATGTACGATAAAATACATTTTGAAACTGACTGCTCTGAGTTCCAGTATAAAATATCATCATCAACAGATTCGCAGAGCCTCATACCTCACTTCACCTTGGGCCTTAGCTCGATTGATGCATGATGATTAAAAAAAAGAAAGAAAGCAAGAGGAGAATTGAAATACTCAGCAAATCAGATAGAATGACAGAGTATAAGAGCGTATACGTATGGACGTTCTCAAAGGCTCACGGTTGTATACGTACTGTCAATGTTAGTCCGCCCTTTCACCGATTTCTACCTGCACTCTTACTGAATGTAGCTAGGGGTGACATTCACGTTTCTATCGCAAAATGAAAAACGAGAAGGGAGAAAAAAACACGTTAGAAATGGTAGAGTAGATGCCCAGGTCTTTCCCATTGTTTGGAATTTCAAAGCTGGTTCACTCATCTGAGTTAGATAAAAGGATCCATGGCAACCGGGCTCGGACGCCTGCACATTGTAGGCCATAACCTTGCCAGTGCAAAATGTTCGAGGTAGAAACTCTCCCCCACTCTTCACTTCTGGCATCCGCCTTTTCTTCATCCATCCTCAGTTCCTCCGTAACCTCTCTCCCTGGTTCTCTCTCTCTCTCTCTCTTTCTTTCTTCATATCCCCACATCTTCTTTGTCTGACTTTCTCTCTTTCATCTTCTTCTGTCTCAATATGAACTATACTGATGGTTCCTTATCGAGCTGACGGAGGGCCTATTCTGGTGTGTCGGGTCTGACGTAAGAACTACGCCCTGGCCGTCGCTGTTATGTCGCACGCGCCGCACTGACCCCCCGCAGTGTTCTCTGCGCGACATAAAGGGCTCCCTCAGCTACCAAAGGTGGACGATGAGCTCCCAAGCCTCGTGCCATCATCTTCTTCCTTGCGTTCGTCAGTGAAGCAATCTACCTTGTGTTCGCGAATTTGCTCTTTTCTGGTATTCATGAGAACAGAAAATTTAACTGTACTCACTGTAGTGTGTCAAGATGAAACGTGAAACAAAACTGGAATATACTGGGGTATGCCCAGAGAAGTGAAAAAGTATACACACTATTAGTAACGAAGAGAATGATATCGCATACATAATCATGTAGAATATAGATGTTCTGTCATAAAATACGTTAATTTCAGCTCATTAGCATTCACCATTGCAGAATTCCAGTATTGGATTGAACGTTTTGGTTTGAACGGTTTGGTTTGCTTTACATACAGGATGAAAAAGTTATCGCTCAGTCTTATGAGACAATTCGCACGTTGTTTGTTGGGTGTTTTTTTTTTTTTTTAATGAAACTCTGCTATAGGGATGGAAAAAAAAAAATACATCAACGTGGACAAAGCTAACTTAATAAGTAGATTGTACACTGCAAAAAGTCCGGTGTTAAATAGTGAACACCGAGCTGGTGTTAAATTTTCGGTGCTCATTTATGGTGTTAAATTAACACCTCCGGGTGTCATTTCCAAATATAAAACTTTTTTTTTTGAAGAGTTTCTTAGTAACTGCACTTCTTGTTGATTTTTAATTTAAACAAGAGAATCAAGAATTTTACATTAAAATACTAGATTTTTGAAAAAAATGTGAAGATAAATTTACACCACAGTAACACCAGCTGGTGTGGTCTCTTATTGAAGCTGGACGGGTGTTAAACCATTGATATTAACACCAACAAATATCAAATCAACACCATGTGGTGTCATTTTTGAATTAACACCAGTACAGTGTCAAAATAACACTAGGTACAGTGTCAAATTTACACCACGAAGTGTCAGGTGAACACTTTTCAACACCATCACAGTGCATTTTCTACACCTGTGGGTGTGGTCCTCTATTGAAGTTTGATCGGTGTTAGATTTAACACCCATGGTGTTAAATCTAACACTGATGTTTTTACAGTGTAGTATAGCATTTTGTTTTTGTGTTGTTGTACTTGTTGTTATTCTGTTTGTGTGTGTGTGCGTGTGTGTATGTGTTTTGTTTTGTTTTGTTTTCATTTTACTTTTGCACTGGTACCTATAGACAGTCTAATGCCAACGTGACAAATTTTTCAACAGTAGCTCGCAGTTACGGGGAAACTCGATTTAACAAGGAGCATTCGGTCGGGATCAAGCGACTTTGTCGCTGAGTCCGATATCTTTTCAAATGTACAGGGTTAACAATGATCCTCGTACACGATCGCTAATCAGGTGTATGCAATACATGTTGGTAAATCATGCTTTCTGCGTCTTCGATATTTATTATACTGCTGCAACTGTGTGAACATCTCTGCGGAATTAAAAAGAGCCAATTTTATTCCATGGCATGCAAGGGAATATTCATCGCTTAAACTAAAGAAGTCTGCCTGATAGTCTGAAGTCGTATGGACCCAATGGAGTCATAACATACATCTCAACAGAATATCACGAGTTGCAGCACGAGCATCGGTACTATTGTGAGTCATACACAACACAAAGATCATTGTGGCAAGAGTGGATTATGATGTATGGAGGAATTAACACTTAATTGACTTTCTCACCATTTCAGATTCAATATTATGATTTCTTCGGAATAGGCAGGAAACTCAACTCGTTATTGCAGTTTTTTCGTTACAGTCGATCTCGTCAATACAGAGCATAATGTAGGCCTAATATAAAAATTGATTTGTAAGTGGAAGAGACACCGGGATTGTATACGAGAAATTTACTCGTTGTATTTCTTACATTAAATATCGTTACAATGTGTCGCGTTTCCCTCAGTTTACATCAGGTACTGCCATGACAGTCATGTTTGTGCTGGCTCTAAACATGAAGTATGTCAGTGCAGCATTCCTCCGCAATTCAAATAATGGTATCTTCCCCCTCCCCGCCAAATCATATGAGTTTTTTTTTTTTCTTTTTTCTTTCTTTCTTTCTTTCTTTCTTTCTTTCTTTCTTTCTTTGCTTGTTTATCTGCTTGTTTGCTGGCTTACATTATTATTTTTGGGGGGAGCTGAAGGGGCTACTACATGTATGCAAGCAATTTCTGGCTATCTTGGTGGCCTTAACTTGCTTTCTGATGTTTTCCAGTTTTGATAACAATAATAATCTTCCTTGATATGTCACTATTCGCTTGTGCAATTCAAGAGGCCAAACATTCACAGATTCTCAGTCATAGTCTCCCTTGAAAGCATTCTATCTATAGAAGAGCAAGAGGGAGCCCCATCTCGATTTGAGTCTTCTTTTTTTTAATAGTATTCATGATATCACAGAAAAAAAAAATTGTTTCCTGTAACAAAATAATGGAACAAAAATATTACAGTGTTTAACATTCATCTGGATAGGCCGACTCACATGTTTCATTAACATGATACTGCCTCAAAGAAAGTCATGATCTTTATCGAGTGCGATCCTATTATTTGGGTATATTTTCTAACGGCAGCTTCGTCGAAATGTTATAGGAGATAATATCTCCTTTTTTCAAATTTAGACAAGCATTTCTTTCTCAGGGCATTTGCCTGATATTATGAAGTACATATTCTTATGATAAGCATGTGGTAGGCCACGTGTGCCAAATAAAGTAATCGTATGGAGTGGAGTGTAAACAACATATTGTTCATTGTGGCCTAAAGGTCAAAACTCGAGCGGAAAATGTAGCATCGTATTCAATTTCTGGTCATAAACTTCTTCACCTTTTAATGATTCATTTACTTGGACAGATTGTGTTAGATAATACATATGTAATAATACAGTATGATAGCATAGAATGTATTAGTGCACCATACTATATTATGAACCACAAAACAATGCATATCATACCCATGCAATTAAGAGCAGCTTTATTTCATGTAGAATTTAATAGAATTGCACAAGCTACATGATAGAACAGAGCATAAAAGAGCACGTACGTATATTGACATAATTTACAATATGTTTATGACAAAAAAAAAACAGAATAAGAATGACCGCCTCATATTTCTAACACATAATAAATGACAAAATGGCAGATATACACAGAGAAAGGAATGAAAACTGTGAGAAAACGTGAAGAAAGGGAAAAGAGGAAGAACAGACAAGGAAAGAGAAAGATAAGAAAGAAAGAATGGAGAGAAAAGAGAGGGATGGGATATTATGTTACTTATACTGTCTACTAAGGAACGTGTCAAAATTTCTCCCAACTGCCACCTAGCCGCAGCTGGGAAAGTGGAAATAATCCTCATACAGTCATCCTTAATGATTGTTTTCCAAAAAAAAACAAACAAACAAATAGAAGTCATAATTACCGTATTAAAAACCACAGATCTCTGAAGTTCTTATTTCGCGTCATGCTCATAAAATCAACGAATATGCTAACTCGTCATGTCCTTAAAATTCCCATGAACCTTTGTTTTTGCATGACACTTTCCATCAAAATATCGTGATGGTGTATAAAAATTGGTTTTCGGCAAAGACAATTCCAATTATTTCGTCTCTCATCTCCTTTGCAAATATTATATGGCAGCTCCAATTCAGGACGAATTCGTCACAAACGAATGGTGCTTTTTTACTTTTCCTTTAAAGGGATAGTATAGTTTTGGTTGAGATGGGGATTACGATTCAGATTGTAACATTTTGCGAGATAATTAGAAACCACTTGCAATGATATGCAATAGTACAGAGCATACTAAAGAAGTATATTCAAAGTTATTTCATGGAAATCAGTTTTGAAATGGCTGAGATATCCAAAACCAAAGTAAAACAAAGTGGTCCTAATAAAGGGTGCATGGGTCCCACCTTTTATTAGGACCTCTTTGTTTCTGGATATATTCTCAGCCATTTCATAACCGATTTTCATCAAAACGTTGAATTCCTCCTAGAATTGTATGTTCCTTAATATTTCATTAGAGGTTTCTCATTATCTCACAGAAACCTGAAGGCCTATCTCAACCAAAGCTATACCATCCCTAAAACAACATAGGAAAGATTGCGTGCACGTGTTGCGTGCACGACAAATCATTTAAAAGTCGAATTAATTTCAAAGTTTAACATGGGTAACAGTCTCCAGGGGCGGATCCAGGAATTCCGATAAGAGGGGGTGCCTACATAAAATTAAAGGGGGGCGCCCGCACCCCATCCCATTTTTTCTTTTTATTTCTTTTGTTTCAACAGAAAATAAGGGGGCGCCCGGTGCACCCCTGCCTGAATCCGCCACTGGTCTCGTATGTAGGCCTATACGCATGAGGCGAAAATGATTGTCGTGGACGTACCTGGTGGATGTATGGACTATCACATCATTCTCTCAGGGGATATATACTTTCGTACAGATTTCCGATAGAATATCCTGGTTGACTGAATGCATGAAGGAAAAGCTACATCCCTTACTGGACATTCTCCCGTAAAGTTGTAACTATATCTTATGGGACAATCAGTTACAACTGAGGTTTTAGAGGTTATAATCTGAATTCTAACCTCAGAGGTTACGTGAAATATGAATATCACTATTGACTAGCAAAAAAAAAAAAAAAAATCTTCATATTCTTCATATATTCAAGTTTCTCCCGCCCCTAACGTCATCACATTGTCAATGACTGGATTGTGCATGCTTGTGTGATTGCGACTGATGTTAGACTGGTATTCTTTTTTCGAGTAAAATGAAATCCTGACCAAACAAACAACAGAGGACACTAAAATATCGTTCGTTGTGATTCGCTTGGCCCTCGTGATAGAGGGGTGGGGAGGATATGCGTTAAAGATGAATTCTGCCTGTGATGAGATAAACGTCGAAGGCATGATTTACTTTATTGGTTTTATCCGACGTCTTGGTTTGGTTTACAATAAGTGGATACGAAAGTCCCACTTCTTGTCTGGCTGCCTTAACCCTATTATCACGTATAGGCACCCAGCTTAACTATGGGTGCTGTTCGTTATTCCGAAGGTTCGTTATTCCGAAGGTTCGTTAATCCAAAACACACAAATTCCCTATACATAGAGATTCGTTAATCCGAAAATGAAAAAAGGGTTCGTTAATCCGAACATTAAGTGGCGTTATTCCGAAGGTTCGTTATTCCGAAGATTTGTTAATCCGAAAATTAAATTCGGAATAACGAACCTTCGGAATAACGAATCTTCGGACAGAAGAGCCTTCGGAATAACGAACCTTCGGAATAACGAGCTGTAACCCTTAACTATATAATTACAGGCCAAGCGTTTTCATGAGCAATCAGTAATCCATCTAAACTTGACCTGTTATAGTTGTAGATTAGCAAGACTATAATACTCAGGTGGTGTGGCAGCGTGTCTCAGTCCATACAGGAAGGCCATGGTAACACAATAAGAGATTAGGTAATCTCTATTCATTGTCAATTAGTTCCCAGATTGACAATACAGTGCCTTCACACTTCCTGCTCGCGTGCAAATCAGCGGACAAAGCAGAGCTTGTTGTCCATGCTCTTCGATAAACCTGAGCATCTAGAAAACAATGTTTAAATGCACTTCCAATGACACATTGGTCTGAAATTTATATTTCTCCAATATTTAATTGCATTTAATTAGGGCGTAATTACCATTTCTCTCGTGCATGGAAATAACATGTAGGCCTGCTGGAGTGGAAATATATAAAATGAAGTCTGTATAGTGCATTAGAACCCGTTTCCTTACCAACGTAAACGTCACCTGGAGTATACTCGTGGATGTGAATTCAAAGAAAATGAAAGGCGAGGACGTAAACGGCAAGAAATGAATAAGTGATATATTTTTAGGGAATAAACCATAAAGATACCCTGTATAGTCATGACTGCATTGTACTACAGTGATGGAATACACAAACAGAAAATTGATAGAAACGTTTGTCAGCAGACGAATCTGAAAATTGAACAAGCTCCAGCATTGGTTCGACGTTGAAAGGTGAACAACGTAATAACGCTTAGAATATTTGCGAATTTATTACAAGATCGTGTTCACGGAGAAGTCGGGAGAGGAGTATACTGACTATCATGTAAAGGTACCATCGCAAGCAGTGCCGTCGCAAGCAGAGCCCTTCGAGGAGCAAGTAGCGGAGTGAGCCCTCTAATGCAAAATTATGTCGCAGTATGGTCAAACCGTGTTGGCACAAATTATAGAATATTTAAAAGCAACCTTGTTTTTGAAAATTATTTCATCACCCTAAATAAATCTGATGCTTTTAGTTTATGAAAGTTTCGATGTAGATCGCAAAAATTACCTGTTAATAATGGTCGATTTAATGCAAACACATCACTGTGATATGCAGTGCACACTCTGCTTGTCGTCTCACATTTTATAGGTGATGAGTTTCGTTATATTTTTGTTTGCCCTTACTTCCAAAGGGAGAGATGTTTGTATCTGCCCCAAAAGCATGGGCGTAAATCCCGGGGGGGGGGGGGGGATGGGGGGATATATCCCCCCTGAAATGGAGGAGGGGGATAGCCTGTACAATCACCCCCCCCCCCCTGAAATTTGAGGGAAAAAATGGAAGAAGAAGAAATGTGATTGTATCAATTTTGGCATATTGCATGATGTTCGTACACCCGCCTTCAGACAGGTAACAGAGCTGAACAGTATTCGATCTTGTATAGGACACGCACATAATTTTCTCAAGCGCTCGCTCGCTTCGCTCGCTCGCGAAGAAAGTGATTTCGACATAAGGTATGGTCCAGACGTTGACAACGTCAAATAGCATATAGGCTTACATGTAAACATGCTATGACGCGAGCAACTCGGGGCCATCTGCAAATTATGTACGAAAACAAACAAACAAACAACAACAAAAACTATACCGCCATAATTGAATCCCCCTCCATTTCCTGAACCGTTCCTGAAACGATGATGACTCTGTTTAATACATCAATGGGCATACCCAGGGATGATCAGGGGCGTCGAATCTATCTTGGGGGGGGGGGGGGGGGGGGGGGGGTGGAGGGGCATTTGCCCCGCCCCTACGGAAATGTTGGGGGCAGACAAATCATTTGTCCCCCAAGCAATTCCCGAGAGGAGGACAAATCTCGAACTTTCTTTATGGAAGATTGTCCAACTACCGCCAGAACTATGCACCGGATCGTTGAATTGCAATCATAAATATGCAAAAGCTCCGCTACTGGGTCCCTTTCGAGACTTTGTACACTTTTGAGATTGACGTATTTCCTTGATGATATTTTATCAAAGACTGTGTAGCAGATCTTTCGCTTATAAAGCTCCCTCATTATATGCAGAGGCGTCGATGGAGGGGGAGGGGGATGGTTCCCCCATAAAAGTATCGACAAACATATCATTTTGCTCCTCCTCGTAACTCCCGAGATGTGGAAATGTTTTTACTTTTTTGATAGAAAAGTGTTTAAATATTTCACCCAAAGATGCCTGAATTTCAATGTTGAAAATACAAAATCCCCCTCGCATAAGAGGGGGATAGGCTTAACCCCTTCCATACCCTCCCCGTTCAGTCCTTTCTATATACTTAATACACTTTAGATTGACAGATTTTAAAATCTTTCATATAAAGTGTGCACCAGGTCTGTTACTTAAGTTTTAAAAAATGCAAATGTTCCGTGGGTGGGAGGAGATATCTAGATACTTTCAATTAACGATTAACGGAGGCCCCCCCCCCCCTAAAAAAGAAATATTATACACTTCTTGGATTGAAGTTTTCCCAGATTACATCATAAATGTGTTTACGAGATATTTTCATCTGCATTCTAAAAATGCAAAAGCATCCTCGTATGCAGGGGCGTCGATCCTGGAGGACGGGGAGCGCGGACGGGGGAAGAGGGAAGGGGCAAACATATTATAACATTATGATCCCCAACGATTCCCGAAATGAGGAAAATTTTCTTGCGTTTGTTGATAGAAAACTGGAAGGGTGGTGTTAGGACTCGCCCGTCCCCCCCCCCCCCCCCCGCCCCTATGCATATCAAGTAGAGTACTAGACTGTGGTTACACTTTGAATATAGACAGTTTTCCAAACATGCCACAAAATGTGTGCACCAAAACGTTTAAATGCAATCAGAAAATACAGAATCTCCCTCGTGTGAAGTGGGAATGGGGAATAGGGCTTGTATCCCCTCCCATCTTCTCCGATTGACAAATTTCCAGATATTCCAACAAAAGTGTGCACCAGATTGTTGAATTTCAGTTCTAAAACTGAAAAAAGCTCCCTCGAATATGGGAGACGTATCTTGCCACCCTCCCATTGCTTGGTCCCCTCTATAGACTTAGTATACTTTGGGGAATGACAATTTCCGAATTTTCCCCAAAAAGTGTGTTTCAGATCGCTTTATTTCAATTCTAATAACGCAAAAGCTCCGTCTTGTGTTCCCCCTCCCACTGCACCCTCCCCCTATTGGCCTAAGCTCTACCTCACTTTGATTTGTACATATAAGATTATACGTCGGCTAGTGGGAAGTCTTTCTCACAGCGCTCGATCTTGAAGAAGCCTGCAGATCCAGCAGGTGAAAGTCTTATCAAGCAAAGATAATTTCTACTGATTGTGACAAATGAACGTTCAACCAGCTTCTGATATAATCGGTAAAAATGTACACAATACGAGCAGCAAACTGATGATAATAATTTCTAAAAAATCGACAAAATAATTTTGCCGCTGCATCCTCTGCCTTCTGATGGTCTGTTTTCTGAGTTTTTTACCCAACATAACGATAATTTATGCGAGGGATATGTCTCTCGTATACATTTTTGATTTATTTCTAAAAATTTAGATTTAGTGAATACAATTAAGTGTATTTATGTACGAGTTAACAGGAGACAAAATTCTGAGGCTATGACATCATCATTTCATTTGACCCTTATATGATGTGGCTGCTATACTTATATCACATTTTCGTGGAATCGTATGAAGCACTAAAATTCATCAATTTTCTTATATATTGATATTATTTTAGTGAAACCTCTACCATATTTTTCGTGTTGTTGTTGTTGTTGTTGTTGTTGTTGTTGTTGTTGTTGTTGTTGTTGTTGTCCGTTTGTTTGTTTTTATGGGAATTGCGCTGTATACCAGTAGGCGGTTTTCGTAACATATTCAATTTTGAGGTGCGAGTTTTCTTCAATTAGATTTTGTCTCCCTCTATACAATTGAAATTTGTAAAATCGCAACTGCTGGTCTATAATGTAACAGACATGTCGGAAAAAGGAACCATGGGATTCACACCTGTCAGTTACTGCTCTCCGGGCAGCGACACCACCACCAGGCTATCCCTGGTTGCCGGCAGTGAATGCGTGGTCCCTTTCCCGACATGTATCTGAAATTATAGATCAGCAGTTACGATCTTACAAATTTCATTTGTAGAGGGAGACATAATTATTGAAGAAAACTCACATCTCAACCTTCAATTCTCTGCTTAATGATCTTTTGCATATTCAATTTTCATTTTCTTTTTAAACAAAGGTTGTTCTTGACAACCTCAAAACTTGTCCGAGGCTTGTCCGACAGAGCAACAAGTAGTATGCAAACTTGATTATAGCAATTGAATTTCATTTAAGAAGAGCGGGTTAGTGGAATATCTCGTCTCAATGTTGCCTGAATGAAGCATCTATAAATTTGAATACATGGTTACGAAAACGGTCTGTGGGGTGGGCAGCTCAAAAATAATCGTAAAGGGCTGCGGACAAACGTTTGCCAGAGTGAGAATAGTGCGGAAATGTCAACCTAACCAGCTGTCAAGATTGAAATCTTAACTGCTTTGGAGTCTGTCGGAAAAGAAAATTGTTATAATACGAGCTTGTATACATTGAATAAGAAGGGTGGACTCCATAGATTTAAGAAGACGTCTATTGTTGTAGGCATGTTACAGTCGGATGACAATGGAGCGAAAGATCAAAAGAGTTGCGCTGGAGTATGATGAAAGAATACTTTTAGTGTGCTCGTGAAAGGCGATTACAGTATCGTGGCATCACAGGTTTCCAGTAAGGGATGAACCAGCTTTCCAGACGTTTGAAAACGGAGAAGATAAAGAACATGCAGTGTAATAATGACCTGTTCCAATCATGTCATTGTCACCTAAACGCTCCCGTTTCTACAAGACACTTTGAAGAAGATTAGTGGAGGTGTAGTTTTCATAAACAAAATATCACTACCATCAAAATTAAAAATTTGTCACCTAAAACAACAGCTCATAAGATTAAGAAAATAAGTGACATTAATGAAACATGCTTAGTGAATGAAATCCTCTTAAACCAATAGGTTTTGGTGCATTGAAGAATAACATGAGAAATTCAAGCATGGAAGATGAAATTATAACATGTTGGCATTTATTAAAAAAAAGTGATATCAGACAACGGAATATCAGAAGAGGTTTTACCAAAACCGGACTTAAAGAAAGGAAGTTATGAAAGTTATGAAAAAGTTATGAAAAGTTGTGAAAAGTTATGAAGTTTCACACATTCACCACTATAGAGTAGTTAATGATGAACATTATACCTAAGCACTCTCCATAATTGATTTGTGCAAAAAAGAAAAATAAAGCTTTGGAATAATAAATTGACAACTTTAACCCCCTTTCCCGTGGAGCAATAACGGCAATGTTCTAAACAAAAAGCTGTATTTCATCCTCATAAACTGAAATGACCCATCTGGATCATATTACTGCATTCCTCCTATTCCTTAAAAAAAGAATCAAAATGAATAAACTAATAGCATTGTCACATGCAGTGAAAAACAACAAGCAGCTGACATTTTAAAGACTAGAGAAAAAAAAAGAGCATTGGAAGTATGCAGACACTGAGGGCGCTCTCGAGAATTCTTAACACCACAGCGTTGCTTCCACAACTAAATTGATTATTATAAAACACAGGTTATCAAGAGACATGCCATTGCATGCACATAAACTTCACGACAAAAGACATCATTTCCGCTCTTCCCGCTCGTTTCTTTGCATGGTTGCCAAAGGATTTGATTATAGATATTCTGCTTGAAAAAAAAAGGGGGGGGATCTTATCACTCGCATACAAACATGGACAAAAAACCTGTTTTAGATGCTATCATTGTTACCATGATCATCACCTCCATACTGCTATCATTTCGATCATTATGTATAGATAATAATGATATCGATAATAATGATCATGATACTGATAATGATAATTACCATCGTGGCCATTATCATTATTTTCAGCATTTTCATATTTTAGTGATGTTTATCATATTCAGATATTTTCCTTTCTGTCATTTGAATTCAAATTATATCAAAGAAATAAGAACTTCTGCTTCCTCCATTGTGCTTCCATGCACAAGGACTTTGGCGGCACAGGCTAAAGCACAGTTGCATGATATAATTCCGATGTACAGCATACTTCAAGATGCTGGGATTTTAAAAAAAGGTAGATTAATGCTTCGCGTTTTCTCGTAGTCGACTCCCCCCAGTTATTTTCAGAGTAAAATGCGACAAGGTTGACACAAAATTAGACTCCCCTCCGTGTGAAAGTGGAAAGTGGACTGCAGTAAACGTAAACTACAAGAACAGTGGGAGTTTCATTAAAGTTAGATATAGATAAGAAAGTGATGCGAGTTTATAATGTAGAGATAAGTGTACATCGTAAGTCAACTCTTTAATTCTAATTGTGACCGTGCATCACAAAACCAACAAAAAGTCGCACCCCTTGATTTTATGTCAGGACTAAAAAAAGGTGAAATGGGTCAACTTAGTCAATATTGAGTTTCTCATATTTTCTGAAAGAGCTATCCTTCTTCTACATTCTGTCTAAGTTGGGATCATAAAATGAATGGAAGGGGTGTTTTCAGCAGGTTTTCTACAACACCTTTTTTTTTTGTACAGTAGTGTGATCAGGTATTTCTTAGAGGCACCTTTTTATTTCTTAAAAATCCTTTGCACACACTTCACTTTCAACTCTAATAACTTTTGAAAGGATAATGCCCCTGTCTTGAAAGTTGGCATCAATTATGGACAGAATGTGTTAATAGAGCATGCTCAATTTCAGCTTAATCAAATAATCCCTTCATTGTTGTTGCACCGGTGGTTTACATCCTGTTTTTTTGTCCCATTTATCGCCCAGCTAGCGCAGCTTGGCAAAGATTAAGCTGTTGAATAGACCCTGTACTTCAGAGCCTCTTTTCTCAGTTCACACTTTTCCAGAGTGTGTGCTTTCTTAGCAATATTTAGATAGGTCAGGAGAGTCCATTTTGATAATAATAATAATAATAATAATAATAATAATAATAATAATAATAATAATAATAAGTTCTTATATATAGCACATTTCAGACTTGAAAAGAATTTCAATGCGCTTTACAAACAAACAAACAGATCATACCATAATACAAAATATAGCAACAAAAATTACAATTTACCAAACACAATATATTACTATACAATCACTATTTCTTAAATATACATACATTGAAGGTCAGAGTTGCCAGTACAACTGAGAGATGACTTCAAATTTAGCAATCATAGGCTACTTTGTAAAGATAGGTTTTGAGTTTGTGTTTGAAATTGTCTATTGGCATCTGACTTCTTAGTGGGTCTGGCAGAGAATTTCATGAGTAGGTGCAGCAAAAGAAAAAACCCTCTTCCCATAAGACTTTGTTCGAATAGTAGGTAAAACAAGCAAGTTTCGAGCAGAAGATCGGAGACATCTAGAGGGCTTATATGGGGTTATGAGTTTTGTAATGTAGTGCGGGGCTGTTCCATGTAGTGCTTTGAAAGTGATGAGGAGGATCTTGTATTGATTGAGCTATACATCATTTTAAAGCTTTGAGTCTGCTCTTTCAGAAATTGCCCTTAGCTAGAAATCCATATCTGGCGACTTTTCGATGGTTTTGTGGTGTAGCGTCACATGTACAAGAGCAAAATCAAATGCACATTGTATATCACCCTCCGACAAGTACTGTTCGTGACGTAAACAAAAGATGGCGCTGTGCACCGTACGACACTACGGAGGCGTGGGTCTACACTGAACTTTGAACAAACTGGTCATGATACAGTTTTGTGACTGTTGATCAAAAGCCTCGAAAACCTTGGCGGTGCTTCCTGTTGATGTCTGAGCATGGAAGTGCAAAACATCACGCGTGCATACATACATACAAGCATACATACATACATACATACATATAGGTCCTACATACATACACATAGTACATACACATACATAAACTTTTTGTCTATCCTGCTTTTGGTCAAGGTTTTTTTTTTTTTAATCCCTCACTCAATCAGAGACACTACTTGCAATTCAGTTTGATCAGAGGTACTCATTCCCAAATTTGATATAATGCATAGGCCTCTAGGAAAGAGGAAAACAAAGCATAACAAAATCAATGCTTCCCGCAAAACCTGCAAACATTTGTCATGGTCAAATTTGAGACTCACGCAATTATTCACTTTTAAAGAAGAATAACAATAAGTGTTTCTGTAAACGCCACTTGCATAGAGTTGCATATTCTATTACACTTATCATGATGAAAGAACAGAAAATGCGCTATTTTCTGTTTTCCATGATTTCATATCACACATATTGAAAAAATGGAATTCTCTTTAAATTGTCTTTTTATCATTGCCCATGCGTAGCGTTCCGAACTGTTGTAGTCTTCTCATCCAGCGATGGCGTCGCTGAAACTTTAAAATTCATAACTTTTGAATGAATTGTCCGATTTCCTCAAACTTTACTGATGTGCTCAACCAGGGAGACACTAGGCGAGATCGCCTAGTCAACTAATACTGGAGTATTGCAACTAATATTGCCAAAATCAGTCCATATGTGGGTTCCACTGAATGTACCTCCCTGATGTACCCCATCAATTTCTAAATGACTCACATAATCAACAAGAACAACAACAAGAACAACAACAGGAAAACAACAAAACTACATCAACACAAAGAACTAACAAGCCTAAAGTGCAGAGACATTATAAATATCGATTTTTCTGCAGCGTGTCGTTCCGATCCCCACTCACGTTTGGTTCATTCATAATGTTCACAGGGTAGCATACCGTGAACACTTCCACGAATTGGATTGATCCACGCTTAACTTATGGAAGGTAATTCTGCGGAGTAAAGGTGAGCAGAGGTGAGCACAAATGTCACATTTTATCACTTAATCTCATCAAACCCATCTAAATATGATAAAAAGTGTCTGTAACACTGTATAATTGGTACAACCAATCTTACTTTTTTTATTTCATCATTTAGTAGTAAAGGTACTCCCCCTACTTAAAAATAGAACGGCCCATCACAAGCGCCAGTAACTTCCTTCTCTCAGCTTTTATCAGCATAAGGGAATCACCACATACACACATTATACACACACACACACACAAGCAAACACGCACCTGCTGCGGCTGGTCCTCGTTCTGAAATGCGGCCTAGATAAGGGGGCGTGTTTACTAAGGAACTTTGTACTTTGATGGACATTGATAAAACAACGGGTGAAGTTCTCTTTAGGAAACATTCGAGTTCATGCTGTGGTCTAGTGGGCCAGCGTCCCGGGACTTATCTCGCAATTAGCGCTTGCCTGTCTGGCAGTCGCACCGCTCTGGCCTGAACGAGGGAGGATAAAGCTTTGAATACTTTCGCTATTCAACCAAACCTTTGCTGAGGGAAAGATACTGGTAAACATAAATCCCGGAGGTGTATTGATTGATTATTTGTCACTTTACGATTCATCACAAGGCTATCGTGTGCACCGCTCCATAAGTAGGTCTATTGTTTTTGTAAGGCGGCATTTCAGACTGCTGTTTACAAACTAAAGTCAAAGATATTGTGCATGTCACGTGTGGGCCTATTCTGGTGTCATCTCGTTGAAGTTGCAAGAGGAGGCGACGTGGTAATTCGGAGGCGACGTGGTAATTCGGAGATTTCAACTCATCAATGAGTGAGGATATTGATGCCTTGGTGAGTTTTGTTTTTGTTTTTGTTTTTGTTTTATTTTTTATTATTAACTAGAAAAATCGCTGACACGGTAGGTGAATCAGCTAACTCTCCAGACTCCAGTTTGGACCTTTATGGCTTTAGTTTTTATGCTCTCTTACTCAGTTTATACTCCATGGACAAGGTGTCGCCCTCTCTTCCACCTCCCTGCCGGCTGCCCTGGTATTAGCCCCTTCAAGTTCATGGTGTGTTTTGGAGGATAATCTGCACGAGTATGGAGGTTGGATGAATGGATGGGTAGAATGGTGAGATAGGGGATGGACAAAGAGAGAGAGAGATAGAAAGATGGAGAGACAGGTAGTTTATTTTTTATAGACTTTACACATGAAAGTAATGTCGATGTATTACTATTATTATCTGAGGAGTGAGGAGCTTCTGATTTTTATATCATTCATAGTCATGTGAAGCCCTGCTTGTGCATGTGCTGATGTACTGATAGGTAATGGATGTCAAAGAAATGTACTATCATTTACAATGTACAGCATGCGCCAATGTTGAGATTCATCCAGATTCAGTTGACATTATAACAGCCTAACAGGAGCCTTGTATCCAGTCACATGTAGCTTTAACTGCGACCAGCCCCAACGTGCAGCGCCGCGTGTTGGGGCTGCGCCGTTTTCGCATTCAGATCTTAATGTTGTACAAAACGAGTGCCGTTCCGGCGCTATATTTCCTTAATTTTTCAACAAAAACTACTAGGAATACTTTATGGGTCGATTAAACCTAAATGAATCAAATCGGTGACTGTTTGATGCATTTCGTTACTTATGATGCAGAAAATGTTGTCTTATAAGGCTAATTATCTTCAGCTCACCGATGCTCACTAACATTGCATGCTAGCCTTTTGTCAAGGCCCTCTCGCTGTAACGGACGAGCGAAGGGACGAGCGAAGCGAGTCGACTACCTTACTCGGCTGGGCTCTCTACACCATACAGCGAGAGGGCCTTGACAAAAGGCTATGTATTACTCGCTACATGCGTAAATTGTGTAAATATTCCTTGAGGAATGACAAATGCCAAATAAATTCAAAAATTAAATTCATGCGTAGATGCTTACTAATGGATATACACGTTCAAAATGGTAGCACGGCTCTCCCACTAGGGCAGGCCGCTAACTCCTAAAAAATGTGGAAAATTTTGCAGTTTCCAGATAAATTGGTGAAAAGAACCAACCAAGGCAATGGGGTAATGTATATTTCACTTTTTTATTGTCACTGTGTTTATGATAAAAAAAGAACCAAGGCAATTTACCCATGATTTATTTGTGAAGTCGCCGTATGTGGCAATAGGGAGTTGTTCATGATTCTCACTTTAGCGAAACTACGAGGTAGCCGCTAGGACCCCGCCGCATCATAGCGGCGCGGTCTCCGGGGCTAATGTAGCTTCTGATTTTTATATCATTCATAGTCATGTGTGAGTAGCTTGGCAATTTTAAACCTGAAATACAATTTTACTTGCCCCGGCAAGTGGGCAGTTGCTGATGTCAAGCCCTGCTTGTGCATGTACTGATAGATAATGGATGTCAAAGAAATGCACTATCATTTACAGCATGCGCGGATGTTGAGATTCATCCAGATTCAGTTGACATCGTAACTAAACCAACAGCCTAACAGGAGCCTTGTATCCAGTCACATGTAGCTTTGCATAGCAGAGTTTGTTTTGACTTTGCTGGTTTCTGATGAAGGTGTGATGACCTGCTTGCCATACAGTTTTTTCATGTACAATAAAGTATGATGTGACCAAAAAACAAAAGGAAACAAAAGAAACAAAATGTAAGGCATGTTTTGACTCAATGATCTTCATCCGGTGGATGTCATTAGTCATTTGTTCATTTGGGAGTCCTTGGGTGTCGTAAGTTCATGCAGGGTTCTTTGATCTGTCTGAAGTGATGTTATGATTGATGATTTCTACTCTTAATTCCATTAGTGTAATAGTGATATTGATACTTGTACACATATGTCATTTCAATACATGGCAGGAATGAAGAGAAAGAGTGAGCCAATACGCCTTTCATCATTGACTACACTTGTACATTTCGTTTAGAAACTCCCGAAGTATTTCAGTATTAGATCTGTAAACCATTCCCATTGCAGTTTCTCACATAATACAACACTGCACACTGGCACTGGTCCAACACTCCCCGACCAGTAAAAATCACTGTCTGATCCGTAACTTTTTTAGGAATGGTGTAAAAGATGGAAAAACTGGGGAGTCTGGTCCAACAGACAGGTCAGACCAGTAGAAAAAAAAAATGGGCTAGTGTGCAGCCCTGCATAATATCTGTTACATAATGTATCTCATGTTGTGAATTTTACAAATTTGAACTCCTTTTTTTATTTGCACAGAAGAGGATGAAGCTGTTAGGGTTTGTTTTTCTTTTGTTTAAAAACAACATGGCAAGTGTGTCTTTGTTGCTTCTTGTGCTGAGTCCAAGTACATGTGGTGTGTAGCTGATGAGAACGAGATGTGGTACTTCCTTTATAGACTCTATGGTTACATTATTTGTCTAATCGATGGCACCATTCTGGGTAGTCCTTTCTGGTCTGGGATCAGCCACTGTTTACACAGCAAATTAGATTTTATAATCACATGATTGCCTACACTTGGAGCAAGACCTGGTTTGATTACCTCCCACATATACTGAATCCCATGCAACAATTAATGCTGAAGCTTTCAAGCCGCAAAGCATGCAATTACTAATCACTGAGTCAAATCCAGAAGATTTTCTGTGCAAGGCTGTGAATTGTTTGCCATCATTACAGTGCCCGGATGTTAAGTTCATACATGGGCAATCACACGTAGCAAAAAAATTGGCACATGAGCCAAGAGTATGTAGCCTGAACGACATGCATTGCTTGCATCTATCAAAGATTACACGAAGGGCACCTAAATTTTTATTCCTACCATAACTTTGTAGTGTTCCTCTGCTAAATGATATTTGCCTTATAAAATGTAGAATGTATGTATAAGACTTACAGTTTTTATTGTCCATTATAATCAAGGATCTTTTATCAACTCAATTCTGAAAGCGGTCATGACTGAAATATCGAGAGACAAAGGGACATTTTGGAAATCACCTAACTCACAGCTAGTGCAGTGAACTTCCTATCCTTTGTGTCTTTTTACTCAGAGGACTGTGTGATTACTGAAGCAGTACGGAGGCTCACTGAACATTCACAATAACCTACCTATTTCTTTTCTAATGTCCCAGCATAATTGCCCTGTTTGTCAGATAGATGACAAGTTACTTGCAACCAACAGACCTTTCTAATTGGATCCACAGATTATAATAGTTCAGGTGTGCCAAACTAACAGGTACTAGGGTATCAATGACTAACTGTGTGAGGAGTGTTGTGTGGGAAGAGGGTACCAGCAACCTGTCCCGGCAAATATTTTATTGTCTACGGAATCATTGGTGCAGTATTACAATCTACCAGCTTTTTTGTAGTCATGTATTAAATTTCCTACACCATGAAATCTGCAAAAGAAATTATAATCAGCAACACCTTCAATTCCTTTCTCATGATCCAATTTGAGAATGGATACAAATTCATGGGAAGGAAAGTGCAGTCATGCGGAAATAAGTAAATTTTACATCCAAGTGCAAAGTGTGGGAAGACCAAATAACAATATAATTTGTTCAAGGATATATGTTAACTTCACCAACCCTACACTCACGACTGACATTCTTTTATCCACCTAGGGTTAGTTTAGATTCAGTATTAGGTTTGATGAGAAAATGTTAGGAGCAGTACCGTGTACCCGGTACTCTTCCACCTCCCTGGTGGTACCCAACCTTCCAACAGTCAGTCTTGGGCCAATTTGTAGATTAAAAGGTATTGATAGGTTGATTAAGACAGGGCTAACTCGGTATAAGCTGGAAGGTACCAGTGACGCACTGCAATATCGTCTGTCATTGACAACTGCGAGATCTAAAAAAGCACAATATTTTCGTGAAAAGTGCAAGGCAACTGCCATAAAGCCACTCAAAACTGTGCCTGCAAATTTGCAGAGCTCTACCTGGAGTGCAGTTTTCCCAAATTTGTTATAAATCGTATTTTGCGGTGAGGATTCACACAACTCTGGAACAGGCAAACCACTATTCTTTACATGAACTCCCACCCAATGTTTAGATTCTTCATGGGGCCACACACATATACAAGTTGTAACATACAGCCATGTGTACCTGCCTGAGCCACTGGGTATTGTGCATATTTTATACATTCACATCATAACAAATATAATATGGAAGCAAATACCTGTGATCTTTTTGTTGCAGTGTGAACGGAAAGTTCATACATCACATTGTTGTTGTTTTTTGATTGAATAACTTGAAATCTCAGAGGAAGAATCATTTGGCCAGCTAGTAGACATGATAGTCTTGCCCTTTAGCTATGAAAGTTTGAAAGTCTTCACCTGGCACCTCACAAGGGCTTAATCCCAAAGAAACCTTCACAGTCAGCAAACAGGATTTGTTCTCTAATAATCTGGGCTCCATTACGTCCAGAGGTTTCTTATTGCCAGCTGTGATTCCTATTCTTATAAATGTACTCCTGTGGAATCAGTTGCTTGAAAGAGTCAAGCCACATGAAAAACTTTGACTAATCACAGAATACTTAAAAAGAATAAAGAAAGAAGATGCCACTATACTGCTGAATGAGCATTGTATTCTGCTTGACTACTTCGTCGTACCCATGGAGTGGAACCATTTATAATCAGTTGCAACACTCACTAATCTTACTACATTAAAAAAAGGATTAATCTTACTGATCCTTGTCGTTTTTGTTCAAATGACTTTTGTACTATACACACATAATATTCTGAGGATTAAGAGAAAAGGAGGCTGCATATAGTTTTGTTCTGATGCAACAGACAGTTAATTCTCTATGTACATTTAAAGGCCTTTTCTACCCTTTTTAAAACTACACTTGTACAATGATGCATTTTTCTCTGAAGGCCCTTGTCTTCTAAAAGTCTTTTTGGATCTTAACACGAAGTGGGCTCAACATGGTTTGAAAGGAAAGCTTATAAATTTGATAGACAAGTGCAACGTGCAGATTATCAGTAGAGCAACAGCAAACCTACCCTTTGCATCTTAAGGCAAACTTGAAAGGAGAAAAAAAAAAGAAAATTGATATAAAGGAAAAAATAATATCCTCAGGGAGCATCAAAGAATTATTTCATTCTGCAAAACTGAAGTTTGTAGGTTGAGCTAAAATACTCTGTCTGTACTTTTCAGGCAGCAAATGCTATCTTTGTAAGATCCTGGAGGAATCTTAAAGATGCAACTCCTAAACTTGTAAAAGACATGATTTATCAAAGGATGGCAACTTTATTCCTGATTCACTATGTGGTTGTGAAGTACAAGCTAAATATATGAACTATGACATTAAAGGCTACCATATTCACTCATCTTTAATGAAAATAAGGGGACACTACAGGAAAATGCTTCGTTACATCACCACATTGAATACTTACGGGAGTCTGTGTTCATTCTCTAAATGTGCTACATCTCTGATGACTGTCTTTGTCATTGACTCACAGTCTTTTCTATCATCTTGTTTTGCTTTAGGAAGAGACCAGCGGAAGAAAGAAGACCAAGTGTATTGCTCTTAAAAAAAAATAAAGTTAAACTGACAACTCAGTCAGCTGTAGTTCTACATTGAAGAGGAGCTATCCCAGGTGAGAAGTCAAAATGTGCTACGTCATCATAACCATCCGTTCTCTCTTCTGGACCCTCCTGAGCATTGCCATCGTTCTGGGTCACCTTGTCGCGCTGATGACATCGTACTGGTTGCTAGGAGAGGAAGAGATGTTATTGGGCAGCAGCAACCTGTACAGTACGGACAATTCCACTCTGCCTGTGGATGTACTCGAGCCCTCGGATACATACACGCCAACCTTGGGCATCTTCGTCAGGTGTTCGCAAATCTTCCGTGCGGCAGAGCCTGATGCGAGCGAACCGGTCCTTAACCCAGTCGAATGCACGTCCTACATCAATTCTTTCATGGATATACCTAGCGGGTTCTGGAGGGCATTAGCCGTCTTCTACGGAGCTGGATTCTTTGTGTTGGTTGTGGTGGCGCTGCTCTCCGTGTTCAGTCTGTGCTTCCAGAGTTTGTGCAAGAAGAGTTTGTTCACAGTCTGTGGTGCCATCCAAGCAATGGCAGGTAAGAATTTCATCTTATTTCTTTTTAAAAAATCTTTATTCAGGAAAGCATTTAAAAAAACAAAATACAAAATTCCTGGAGAGGGTTTTTTGATTCTGCTTTTACACTCACATATACCTGTTGTCTAGCAACATCCCAATGAAAAACTGTAATGTGCTTAAAAAATTTGTTTCGTTTTTTTGTTCTGTTTTTGGTGGCAATGTAAATGCCCTTAGTGTGGCATTTGAAAAAGTAAAAAGCAGAATTGACACCTGTCAGGTAGAGTCAACTGTGTGGTCTCAACTCGTATTCATGACTAAAAGCTTGCTGGCAACATCACAGAACCTAGTTGATCAGTTGAGATGTGTTGACATTTGAAGGTTGAGTGTACTTCAGGGATAAATAAAGAGAGCCTAGTGGACGTTTATCCCTGAAGCTCCTACCCCTACAGGTCAAATAATGACAACAAGACTTTCTCTACACTACACAATTAAGCCACTACAAGACTATAATATGTGTGTGTCTTCCAAATGTCCATCTTTCCGCAACCTGTTCTGTCGGTCCTCAGTCATTCCTCACTTCTGTCTAAAAAGATCCAAATGGGCAAATGGAGGGGTCATCCAGAGGCCTAGGTCTTCCATCCCATGGCTGAATGACCGTGAATACTGGCATAATTGGACCCCATTCTCAGGCTGATTTGTCAGACCTAAAGTGCAGCGTGAATGGAATCAATTGTATGCATTGTGTAAACATTGATTTTTTCTTTCCTCTCCCTCTCTTTGGTGCTCAAAAGCCAAATTTCAGACACAAACTTTTGGGCGATATCTTTGTCTTCCACAGGTTTCACTGCAGGAGCAGGGAGGTGGGAAAGAAAAAGACCTCATCTCCCTGGTGGAAGTTAGATATGGATACCGGTACTTCAAGAATGAAATGGGGGGGGGGGGGGGGAGGGTTGACTTTGTGTGTATGTGTATGTGTGTGTTTGTGTGCATATGCATTCGTGTGTGCATATCCTAGTCGAGAAGAATTAGCAGAGAAGATTTTGATCTGTTTGAATTGTAATTGAGTGATGTTCGTTTACACTGTGTAGTCGGGTTCCCAATTACAGATGGAAAGAAGAGGAGGGGAGGGGATAGGCTATGTAGTTACGAATTGCCTGAGAGTTGGTATTAATTACTTGAAAGTTTCGTGATATTTTGAAAGTCTTGTGGTATTTTGTGGTGCTTTGTCATAGGAATTTATTTACCTCACTCTGGAAGAAGCATATTTGTGGCTTCTGATTGTGCTATCATATTTGCTATTGAGTTACTTACAAATTTACAGCATGCCTTGCTTTATAGTGACTCAATCAACATTAACTGGCTGGTACGACATAAAATGTGCATTTGAAAACTGAATGTCAAATTTATGTCATACAGCTCAGTTGTGCGAAAATGTGTTCATACCAAATAACAAAGACGCATGCACACACATACATCAAACATATCCCATGCATTACATAATGGCAAAGTGACCAATAAATATGAAAGTCTGAACTCCTTTTCTCAATGGATGTGGCATAAAATGCTTGGGACAAGGTACATGTACTTTGTAACACATATTGTCTTTTATTAGTGGAAAAATGAGCAAAGAAAATGGGATTCCATCGAGCTTGAAAGGAAATATCAAGAAGCCTGTTTATGAGCGATGGCAGAATTTCATAACACGCTCACTTGGTAAAGTACATGTACATGCTGTACAGGTATGTGTCTGGGATTTTGCTGTTCACGAGAAAAAACAAAACAAACTAAATTCTGTACAGCCACTGTGGGTGAATGCCTAACAGCCAACTTCCTATGATCTTTCAGACACTCTAACCGCTTTGCACTCCTTCTGCAATGAAAAAAGATTCACCTGATCTTGTTGCAAGCTTTGTGCGATCCGTTGACGTCAATCTTAGGAGATTACATAAGACATACTACCTGATTTGCGAGGATAAAAGGGGAGGCCCTTTATTTTTTTTTTCTGAGAATCACATCACATATTTGTTGATGATGGAAAGAATACAGGAAAAGGGGAATTTGACAGAAAACAGACACTCCCTAGTCAGTCCTCATGGATGTAAGGCCTGTAGGGATCATTAGTTGCATTTATACATGTACACCATTTGTGATTTTCAGATTTTTTTTTCCCATTCTGAAAACCCACACAAAAATTATACTGCTAGACATATTCATGAGGGGTAGGCCCTATAGGAACAGGTCTCTGAAAATGTGGACTCATATGCACTTACTCATGTCTTCAGATAAAACCCTCATTTAGCACACAAATCACATGATTCAGTTCATATTCATGTGCAGTGTATCGTGCAACAACTGGTCCATTTACTCTAGTTTTGTTTTTGTTCTTTTTTTTTTTGCCGCCCCGTACACGTGCCCCTCCCCCCCCCCCCCCCCCACTCAAACACTATCAAAGATCATGCGAAGGCTTGTGTCTGACAATATGAAAATTGTCATTTCTTGTAAAGAATTAGTAGAACTTTAGATTCATTATGCACACTGAATAAAAGTTGTGAAGATTGAAACATGTTCAAACAGTACCATCTCTGCTCTGACAAAGTGCATGCACCATTTTATCTCAAATTTGGGCTGGTTTTCTGTCTTACTTTTGAGATTTCGACATGTCTGTAGTTTAAAAAAAAATCAACAAATCTGTAGTAACAGAATTACCAGATGTGTCAATGCATTTTATTTCTTTTTCTGGAAACTGATGGACAGAAATGGCATGGCTGAAAGATGTTGAACAAAAGATGTTCAGCAAATAAAGCTCATATTCTTGGGGAAAATTCAGCATAGACAGTGACCCCTAGACCATGGTGAAAGAGACTTGTACAATGTATATTTCACATTTCATTCCATGACTCTGCAGGCATGCAAAATATTGATCTGCATTGGCCCAAATTAGATGTAAAAATATAACTCAATACAAGCATCTGCCCACACTTGTGTACATACAAGGACAATTGATGAAGGGCACCATCTGCTATGGAAGAGGAAGAGGAGTGGGAAAAAAAATCTGACTGCAGGAAATATCTAACATCAGACTAATTGGTTTGTGTCATCATCGTATTGAGGGGTGCCACTTAACTGTGCAGGCTAGCCACATAGAATGACAAAATGATGTACATAATCTGCTGATGTCAGAAAGTTGTACTATATCACTCCATTGTTCCATCTTTTGGGTCTGACATGTACAGCTATATCATCTATTAAAAACAATGTGAACAGGGCATTATTGATTTCTAACACTTTGTGAGGGTGGTGTGATGTAGTTTTTACACAGAACACCTGTTCCTTGGAGTCAATCATATCTACCATAATAGTCCAATCCTTTGGTCTTGCTTTCAGACAAGAAAAGAAAAAAAAAAAAACAAACTCTTCACCTGATTCATGACAATGAAAGCAAACTTGCTTGACTGCATTGGGCCACAAAGATGGAAGGTTTGGCATTCCATAATTGTCAAGTTCTGGGAGAAAATGCAGTGGTCTGGAATCTAGACTGACCTTCCCTGCGTTCACATTGTCCCCCGCGCCGCGGGGAAAGTCCCGAGCTGTGGGACTTTCTCCTCCAAAACCATAATGTGAACGCTCGCTGGGACTTGTCCCCTCGTCCCCGCGAATCAAGTCGGGTACGGGGACAAGATTTGGAGGGGAGAGTGACCTTGGGGCGAAATTGATAGCGTCCAGCTGTGGTCATCAAATGTGCGCATGCGCTGTGCCTGGCAGAGCTCGCCCCAAGCCCCAATTGCCCCCACAGCTCGGGGACAGATGTGATACCAATGTGAACGGTCAGTCGTAAAAAAGATAAGATCTCTTGAGGCTGTCCCCGCGGCGCGGGGGACAATGTGAACGCGGGGTCTATAGTATTATCCATTGATTTGTTATTACTCCGTATGCACAATGCATCAATAAATGCATGAGCACAAAGTGTAAAAGTATTGGAATTTGCGCTAACCTCTCCAATGTTACTGCCTACAGCTGAGCTGATGGGCCATGGTAGTTTGGAAGTTTAAAAGCGAAGCACAAAATTTCCATTTTTCCCAGTCTTAGAAGAAGAAGAATAGTCCTGACATGAACATCTTCATGATGTTCGCGGTAGAGCACATGCAAATGGTTTACCGGTACACGCTATTTTGATTTCCCTCACTTTTCAAACTTTTGAAGATGCTGAGAGTATTGGAGCACCCCATAGTTTCCAGGTAGGAAAATGATGTGCGTCATGCATAAATATCTAGGTTTTGTGAAAAGTTTAAGGTTCAGGTTTTTCACAGAGAGTTCAAGCATGATAATACATATATGAAAATTAGTTCTTTATTGCTATCAACAATGCTATCAAATTGAATAAGTATGCTACCAACAATAGCTACCATTAATATGTGCAAATGACACTGAAGTTTTGATTTGTTTTTTGATCATTTCATTCGTCTTTAACAATGCTAACATACAGAAAGTTTCTGAGTAATTGTCTGTATATCGAGTTGACAATGACATCCACTCAATCACATCCACATCCACATTCAATGACTTCTTGGTGTAGAAAGCAAAAATTTTGTGTAAGTACCAAGTCCTGAAGTACACAAAATGTGTACAAGAACGACAGCTTGCATCACTGTTAATGACATCCTCCTACAGTAAAGTATTAATCTGCGTGCTGTTGAATGTAATCTGCTTCAGATTTTTGCATGATATCTAAAAACATTTGCATTACTCGAGATGTACCAAGTCAATGCCTCTTATCAAAAATCTGAAGTGATTCATTGTGCTCTCTGAAGGCTAGAGATCATCATTCTGTTGCCTAAGATTAAAATGTAATTTTTCACGGACATATTTCATTCGTGGTCATTATTACCATTTGAAGAGGCTATCTCGGTGTGCACACGGTTCTGGCAATATCCCAGGTCATTACATCTCCTACTTGGTTATGTATGCATGTGTGTACCAGTCCCAGGTCACCAATAATCATTATCACCAATCTTTGAAATTGTGATTGGACGACAAGAAAACCCTGGATGATTCTGCTGAGTCATAGTTGAGTGGCCTCTCTTCCCAGCACTCCCTTTTCTTTTACTCTTTATTCTTTCTTTCCTCCCTTCTCTCTCTCTCCTTTCTTTCCCTCACTCTCTCTCTCTCATTTTTCTCTCTGCACATACTTAAAGTTACATGTCAATCCATCCTTCATAGTCAAAACCAGACACTGTCAGAAAATATGTAATAAAACGTCTCCTCGGTCCGAGTCAGACAATGGCATGAATAGATGGAATCGTGACGGCCGCACAATGTGCTCATCAGCCATCCGTGACGAGAGGAAATAAACCGGTCCTAGAGTGCATTGTCTCTCTCTCTCTTGTTTTTCTTTGCAATCTAATTTTTTCAAACTATCCAGACATCATTTCGGGAAGTGACTCACGCCCGTGTGCTGACTGAAAATATCTTTCAACTTCCCGGTTTGTTTTTTTTCTCCCTCTCTTTTTTCTTCCTTCTTCTTCTTCATTTTCTTCTTTTCCAGAATCTATCTATTTTCATAGCTGTTTCATATTGTGTTACCTCAGGGCAGGGAAAGTGGTGTGTGCTTGAGGCATATGATTCTAGTCCTGATTAGATGCAAGCTCGTGAAAATTGAATGAAGACCATGTGTTCATCAGATGATAAGCTCCATTTTATGGTGCTGACTCTTCTTCGGTGCTGACTCTTCTTCTAGAGGGATAAGAATCCTGATCTCATAAATGGATCATAGTGGAGACTTAATGTGCAATGGGGAGATTGAAATTGTGATTCTCTGTACTTGTACATTATGGATCGGTATGACCAAAATGTTGCAAAAGCTTGCCTAATTTTTGCTCACACATTCTGTCGGCATTCTGGAATCAAATGTGAATGAACCATCATGAGGCATCTCTACTTTAAAGGGATGGTATAGTTTCTGTTGAGATGTGGGATTCAGACTTAAACATTTTGTGAGATGATTAGAAACCACTTATGAAATATGAAAGAGCATACAATTGTAAGAGAAATTCAAAGTTTATTTGATGAAAATTGGTTTTGAAATGTGTGAGATATCAAAAACAAAAGTACAACAAACAAAGTGGCCCTAATAAAAGGTGAGTCCCACTTTTTATTAGGACCTCTTTGGTTTTGGATATCTCAGCCATTTCAAAACCAATGTTCATGCAATAAACTTTGAATTCCTCCTAGAATTGTATGCTCTTTCATATCTTATAAAGAGGTTTTTCATTATTTCTCACAAAAAGGTTGGAAACCTGAAGTCCAATCTCAACCAATACAATACCATCCCTTTAATATACCACCAGAGTGTCCCTTTAACTCTTTATGTGCCATGGTGGAAACCCCCTGTGTGCCACATTATTCTGAGACACCAACGTAGCATTGGTAGTCATGCTTTGAGAAAACCTTCTGCTTTTCAAGTCTATGTAACGTCTACAGATTTCTGTTAAGCTGGACGTGCAGCGAGTAAAATTGTAGAGAAAATGTCAAGCTATGATTTGATGTAAATTGTATACAAATCGATGATTGGTTTTCTTTGCAATGACCAGTAGCTACATTACTCTAAAGGCATGATTTTTGCACGGAAAACAGTGACAGAAACTTAGAATTTACACGCAAATCTGTTAGGGAACACCGCTTGATAGTCAATCACCATATAAAATGCAAGCTATGTGAGACAAAAGGAAGTGCGAGAAAAGCTGTCATTGTACTGCGGCATTTGGCGATTTATTGATCAGTTTGGGCGGGATTGTGGGTTTGAGCAGAATATGCGAAGTTGGCACGCCGTCGACTGAGTCGGACGTGCGAACGTGGCACGTAAAGAGTTAATATACCACCAGAGTGTTCAGCGACCTGGTTGGAAAATTCCTTAACTCTCTGAGGATCACTGCCTCAAATATGAATTGTCACTAGTACAGTTTGTATTTCCTTTTGTGATGATAAAGGGTTAATGGCCATGTACAGAGAAAGTACATGTATACACATAGCAATCATGTAGCAGAGGCCTTACGGTCTCAATCTATCTTTGTTTTCTCATACCTATTCTCATCTTCGTGTCAGCTTTGTGACCTACAGTAATCGACTGAAATGAAATCAGTTCTGCCTTTGAAACATTTGAGATGTGAGAATAGATGCTTCAAAAATCAGTAAGCATTCACTGCAAATGAAATGTGAGTCAAAAGAGACTCCATTTCCCTATCTTCTTTAATCTGTCACAGTTCAAATGCAAAGTAAATGTCCATCAAATATCAATCATTTGGTCATATTTCAGTTGTTTCTCTACTAATAATTTTTGTTATGTGTTCATGCTTCTCTGTGAGAGAATTAACAAGGTATTTTTGACTTGTATCATGTTTTATTTAGATCTGTATTTTACACAATTTTATTTTTATATATTATACATGTATATTATATCATAAATTATTACTATGAGTACACTGTAGGCCCTACCTGTATAGAACAAATGGTTTCTATCACTAAAGGAGTATCTGGACACGTGATCTGCAAACTTGTATTCACCTTGTATGAAGACTACCAGACACCGCTCAGAGAAGAACTAGGATATACGTGAATCGTAATTAGCAGAAAATAGCATGTCCTGTCATCAACGATTCTTCGCATTCACTTCACCTCTTTTGTTGCCAAATGCAAGATATTTATGTTTCATTATTTAAATAGCAATAAGAGAAACTAAAAAAAAAAAAAAACTCTTGTGGATAAATGTAAGCTTGGACTGTATGATTTGCAGCGTGTCAGGAATGGGCAAATCTGAGGCAACAGCGAGAGAGATTGGCGGAGTTTTGGTGATCATGACCTTTAATTCCCAGGTCAGTGTTCCGGACTGCCGGCCTCTTTGAAATAGGATTAAGATTTAGTTTGAGGTGACTGGGCTAAGCCTTCCTTGTTCCTCAACCATAAATCACACTCGACGTGGCTTTGATTGGGGCAAAAAACAGAATCGCTTTTGACTCACCTTGCCTTTGGTGCAAAGAGAGTTTTTACTTTTTCTACTCTCTTAGGCCAGGAAAATGTCCCCCACCCCATCACAGATTATCAAAATGGATCATGTGTCCAAATTCCAGCCTGTCCCCTGAAAAAAAAAAGTCTTGAATGAAATTGCCACACTCAGTGTGATGGCATGAACAATAAAATGGTCTAAATTATTAATGTAATGATATTTAACAATGAATGATTATATATGAATAGGGGTCTAGAATTAATTGAAAAAGAGACATCCAAATGCTTGTTTCAGAATGACTTTACAACTGACATCTTGCATCCATACCCTCAATATGCCACTGAAACTACTTGCTTATGGTGATACCAGGTTCGATGAATTTGATATGCAGCAAGCAAGTGCATTGTTACACAATGTTTTCTATTGATGTACATTTGGTTTTCATCTGATTCTGCTGAGACTGACATGGCATTGGCATGTGCTATGAACCCATGACATTTCAGGAAGCCCCTGCAAAAAGTGATACACCAGCTCATCTTATGCCACCTTAACATTTTGAAAAAGAAAGGACATTGTTTAACAAGCGTGAATTGCATTGTTTCACATGACACTGTACTGTAAAGAAATCTAAAAGTTACTTGAAGACCAGTTTGAGCTTTCAAAGCATTTTGATATAATATCAAACTCATTCAAAAGCTAGGAGTTTGCAATGTTTATGATTTATAACTGTCACGAAATTGTACAAAAAGCATTTATGACAAGGAGGTATGAACTGGCTTAGAATTGAGGCACCTTCCTGCAACATTCTTCATTTCTCATCAGTGGGACACTGCCACTGGGACACAGGTGATTACACAGTTATACAGGTGACTACTATCATGAGGAAATTACATATCTCACACCTCCCGATCCAAGGATCGAACACCACTAGTATCCCCATGCTCTGGTACCATTGTACTTCAGTATTCATCATCATCTTGGCAGTGATCTCGTGCGGCCTACATGTACAGCACCTGTGGCGGAGCTATGACTCCGTGCATGCTGTGGTTAAAGGCACTGACTACGTTGTGGTGGCACAATGTCAGAAGTTTTCAAACTTTACTGTCTGGACTTCGTGATGATGTTCAAATTCATGTAAAAAACAAACAAACAAATAAACAAACAAAACTCTCCAGCATACACAATGTGTGTGAATTAGGCTTTCACTGAAAAGAGATCTGTTGAACAAATGTATCACCAAGCTGATGAACCATTTACTGTAGGGCCTAGATACATATATGCATGGTTTACTCACTGCCATATATTTTGCGGGTCTGTTATTTTCACGAGTCAGGTGCTACTCCCAAATTTCACAAACACATAAAAGTATTAACTTTAACCCCAACCTGAATGTGACATGCATGCATACATTTCTCCATCTGTTTTCTAACTCTATGATTGCAAAATAAACCACCCATGAAATTGTTGGGAAGTCCTGATTGACAAAAAAAAAATTAATCTTGCTAAATGTATGGCATGTTCAGTATTCTAAAACTAATCTCTATGGGAAATATTGACCATAATAGACTAGTAGTAAATCCAGTCACTCACAGGTTTTCACACTGCAGAAGCAGTTAGCGTGTAGGCCTACGCTGTATATTTATCCCTGACATTTGCATCGTGTCATGTTTGTACAATATCAGAAACTAGCTCAGATTTTTCAGACTAGAAAACATCATTGAATACCACCTTTAATGTCTGGTTAGTTGGCTGGAGGGAAGTGTGCTGCTCTGTGAGATGAGTCAATCTATTACGAGTTAAAGATCTCCATCAGTGCAATACATTGGGGGTTGAATGGAGGTCAATAGTTTGTTCACCTGTCACAGTGTGTACACCATATATCTTTAGGAGTACTGTAAAACTAGAATAGAAATGTTCGCATGCAGTTTAATTTCACGAGTTTTGTGAGAGCCAAGATTCGCAATAAGTAAAATGCACATGAAAGTTCTTGTCTACTCTATATATGCATTGAATGCCAGTAGCAATTAGCGAAAATTTCATGCTTCTAAAAAGTCTGTCGGCTACGATTAGTGAAAATTTCATGCTGCATAAATATCTTGCTTTACAGTAATGAATTTTGCAAATTGGGAATTGTCATACAATTTTGTGAGTGTTTGAATTTGTGATCAAGTACCGTAGTGACAAAATAAGAAATAACTGTTATTTCTTTTGAAAAAAAGAAGTAGTGATTTTCCACCTTGCAACATAAAGTGCATTTGTGTTACAGGTGGCAATAATGTTGCGAGTTATTAATACAGTATCAATTAATTTGTACAAATTCAGGTAACTAGATACTAACTCAGCAAGATATACCGCTACTGTGTATACAGTGCTTACTGTAGGGCAACCTGCAATTATCGACAAATAAAACCTGAAAGAAGCCTTAGATATTCTACTTAGGGCAAATACACACACACACACACACACACACACACACACATACAAATTGCGAATCAAATCTTACTTCCTCCTGGTAATGAAAAGGTCTGCAAAGAGAGGTGAGCACAAGCAATATGAAGTGAAGGAGTCAAGACTACTGTATCTGTATCAGTTTGGAAGAGCTAATGTTCACTGGAGGGGAAAAACTTTGGAATACTTTTTGATCAATGCAAATGTGTTTATTGGGACACGTTTCGTCATGAAGGACTCTGTCCAAAATGATTTGCAGAGGATTTTGATGGATTTCATGGAGAATTAGCCTCAGAGTTTAAAGAGATGAGCTCCACAAACATCCTGATCTTAGAGATGTTGGGATGAGGCATACCCCCCCCCCCCCCCAATCCAGTTACAGTCAAATGATATTATATAAAACCAGTTGCAGAGTCTTCCCATGGGATAGCCTTACAGATAATACACCTTAGCAGATATGGCACAAAAACATCACTGCTTAGTCTCCGTTGCCAAACCTGTTCGCATTGGCCTAGAGCTATCTTATCAAATATAAAACATTGTAAATTCTTTATGAATATCATTTGATTTTCCTCTTGCATATATACTCTTGATGATGACCAAAGATGTATCATAGTTTCTATTGTGTTTTGTGGAGGTTGGTGAAGAGTTAGAAAAAGAAAGTTTGTGTTAATATAATATATAATTTGAGTGACAACAATTTTCCAACAGTTTCATTTTGCTATCAACCTGTGGCTTGAATTCTGTTGGAAAATGACATAGAAGCATACAGCAAACTTTCAACATATAGCAAGCACAGCAATTGTTTCATATAGTAAGTCAATGTGCTGTGAAACTGGCATTTCAAGGGAAATATCAGCTTTATCTCGATGTCAAGTCAACATTGTATAAATATCTATTGGGAAGTGCAATGAATATGATTCTGTCTATAGGAGTTGAATAGTAAGGTAACTTCCATAAAACAGCAGTGTTGGAGGTATCCTAGTGAGAAAAAAAAATGCATTCTACAAAATATCCCCCATATTAACTCCTCTTTTATTTTCCAAGTCTAGTGCTGATTTTGTTAGAGCACTGTGGTACAATGGAGATTGCTCTGGATCTCATAGAGGAGATACTGGGTTCAGTTGCCTTCTTGTGTGTCACCTCCCTGGTTTGACCAAGGAGGTACTAGGCGAGCTTGCCTAGTACTGTATACGCTATAATTTTCGCGTACATAAATTTTCGCGAATTGTCGCTGTCACACATTTTCGCGAGTGGTTAAATTCGCGATTGGGGGACCAGAGAAAATATGAAGTGGCAAAGAAAGTGTGAATTTTCAACTTACTAGCAAATAAGAATGATACTAGTTATACACTGCATGAAAAAGACTTGCCAAACTCTGCGAACTAGTAAGTTAGAATTCAACATTTTTGAAGTGGTTAAGTCCATCGCGCTAAATTTCTGACGAGTGGTCCCCTCGTTATAGCGTTAATGGATTCGCTCTCTACAGTATTCGTAAGTAGACGTGGACGTGCGTAAACAAGCTTAGCCAGTATGGTCTGTTCGGTAAGCCGTGACATGGTATACTGGTACTGAAATGTCAGATTGCCTCACACTTGCTAAACGTCATGATGATGTCATGTATACGGCCGTCCCACCACATTTTCGTATCATCAAGGCAAGGGATTCATTGTGGAAGGTAACATTTTCGCGTGTTGTTAATTTCGCGAATAGCTCCCGACTCGCGAAATTCGCGAAAACCGATAAAAGTGTTCCCCTTCACCTGCGAAATATATAGCGTATACAGTACCTACGATACAAACCAGAATCCTTGGTTTGACCTTAGACTTGGTGTCTCACTCATGCCTCTTTTTCGACTAAGGTTCACAAATGGTTACCTGGCAATGCTGGGGTGCTGCAGATGACAAGAGGTCACCGGAAGTGCATCTTGTCCAAGAGTGATGAAGCTACAGTTACATTAACAAGACCATGTTATTATTGTTATGTTTTACAATTGGAGTTAGTGAGAGACCAGGAGATAATCACGGCAATGTGCATACATATGTTGCTTTGGAAAGAAATCACTCTATTCACTTCAGACAGCACTTGTCTGCTCTGGCAAACTCCTCACACACTCTCCCAGACCTACTTTATATGTCTTTTTGATATGTTCCTTTCTGTCTTGCTTACCTGGCATGAATTTGCCTGTAACTTTTCTGTCTTGCTTACCTGGCATGAATTTGCCTGTAACTGCCACATGGTCAGCCAAGCCAGACGCATGGCTCAGAGGGGTAGTGTTACATAAATAAAGGTTAATATTAGTATGTGGACAATCTCTGAAATATGGTACTGTAAAACTAAATCTAGGAAGGAGACAGCCAGGGTTAGCTGTAGACCTCCTAACAGGTCACATGTGATGCTTTTCCCCATCTAGGGTAGACTTTCTGCCTAACTCTTGGCACAATATTATCATTCCTTTCAATCACACATTTTATGATGTCACAGTAATGCAGCAATATAAAATATGAGTCTCCCTAAGCCAATATAGTAGTCATTCCTGAATTATACTGGAGGCAAAATGCTAGGAGACAACCATGAATATCATCAACCAGACAAAGTTTCTCTAAAATGTAAAGTCTGTATCCTACTACTGTTCTAACAACATAAGTGCACATTCAATATTACTGTGTGTGGAACAGGAAATGTTCATTGCTAATGCCAGTGTGGTTACCTTGATCACAGATATTTGCTTTCCAGTCAGACATGCCAAATTACACATTTTTAAGAAAGAAAGTATAATAGACAGGCAAATGCATATTTGCAGGGGCAGGGGGGGGGGGGAATTATTGTCTTTGTCAGACCAGGAAGTTGAGAAAGGAGTTGTAATTATGTTTGGAGTCACTATGAGTTGAACTTGAAGTAGATATTGTCCCTCTGTGTTTAATTACAGGGATGTTATAGTTTTGATTGAGATGGGGCTTCAGATTTTTTGGTGAGATAACGAGAAACTACTTATGAAATATGAACGAGCATACAGTTCTACAAGGTACGTTGATTAGAGTTTATTTGCTGAAAATCACCATGAGACAGGGACCTATCCCCAAAACAAAGTGATTCTAATAAAAGGTGGTTCCCACCTTTTATTATGACCACTTTGTTTTGGATATCTCAGCCATTTCAAAACCGATTTTTATCAAATAAACTTGGAATTCATGTTAGAATTGTATGCTCTGTCATATTTCCTGAGTAGTTTCTAATTACCTCACAAAGAAGTAAAAAAAAACTGAAGTCCCATCTCAACTTAACCCGTTGAAGACGAGTCCTGAGTATACTTGGGCAAGTGTCTATGGGAAATGCGTGTTGTAGCAAAATCAGTCCGTCCTCAATGGGTTAAAGAGAGATAAAATACTGAGGACATCCATCATTCAATCACAGTGTGAATTCTTTTCAAAAGAAACTTACCTGTCACACACACACACACACACACACCAAAAGGTGGGGGGGGGGGGTAGAGAAGAATGTGGAATACAGAGGCACAGATAGAACAATGATAAAGAAAGGGAGAGTGAGGGAGAGAATGGACAGGAACAAAGGAACCTGTGACTGGGGAAGAATCAACAGTTTACAGACATTCACAATGAGCTGTCAGGTAGCTCTTTGGTTATCAGCACGTGGGAAGTGTGAGAAGTCTTTTTTCTTCAGCTGCTTGACTTCCTCAAGAATCCATTGTTTGTGCTAGCAGCCTATTGGAGCAGTATACTTTGAATACCTCCCCCCTGAATAGTCAGTATTCTTCAAGGTTTTATTGGAAGTGCTTGGTCATTAGTGAGAAGAATCAACAAATGTCTTAAGATTTTACTCTTTGTTTTGTATTTTTTATAGGGGGTAGGTTGGGTGGCAAGGGGTGCCTTATTGGTCTGTCCAATGCCCACGTGGGTGGCAAAACTTCCTATTCTTTGAACAGCCTTTGTTTCTTGACCATGAGTCACCACTATCAAGGTGACCCACACAAAGCCAGGCAAGGCCCAGAATCAAGCAGAATTCGGACATCTGCGAATATGCTCGTCTGATTAGTTCTTCCTTGAAAAATGAAGCTGCCACACCTTAGCACAAGAACCACTGTAGAACTCAAGTCTGAAGTCCTAGGCAAAACAGAAAGGCTGTTGTATCATCCCCATAATAGCATTAAAAAAAAATGACAATATTTCACAATTGGTTGTAATGTCATTGATCATTTTTCACGGTGAAAAGTATTTACCTGAACAAGAAAGATGGGGATTGGGGTAGGGGTGGTTGAACAGGAAGGGAATATTTCACAGATTAACAACCTCACAAGAGAGATAGAGAAAAAGGTATGATGAATATGTGGGTGAGCTTTGCTTGAAGTAAGCTGTATCCAGTATGGGAAAAACTTTCAGGTCAATACTTTGTCAGTCAAATTGTGAAATGATCAAGAAGAAGTGTTGGAATAGAACGGTTTGCAGAGCGAGCATCCTTTTGCTTTAACTGGAAGACCTTTCCTATGTTTTATGCCTTTGACTCTTGAAAAAATTGTTGAAAATCATCAGTAAAGAAGACCCATTATCTTATGAACTATTTGAGGAACGGAAAACTGCTGTTTGGTCCATGCCCTATGTCAAATCACTGAACAGAACTTAAATCCCTGAACAATTTTCTTCTTTTTCATTTTTTCTTGTTGCATGGTGCATGGTGAAAGGTGGGTTATTGGGCATGTGAAAAACTTCTCACTACTTCTGTAAAGTTATGAAACAAACATTTACCACTCTATCTCAAACTAAAACACCCTTTATGTACAGGGGAGGTGATCCTTGTAAAGAGTATATTGAATTTAGCTAGCCTTGGCAGGAGAAAAAAGAATTGTGCAGAGTATACAATTCTTTTATGATTAATCAGGTTCAAAAAAAAAATGCTGCTGCAAAGGAAAATAAAGGAAGGCATTGATTTTGCCAGTCCTTTTGTTGGTCAGCAAACAGAGGTTCAAAGTTCACATCCGCACCAATTTTTACAGTGGCTTTTGAACATGTGAATGGGGAGGGCCAAGGGTAGGCATGATGGAAAAAGAATTTGTGCCTTTTGTGCAAGGGTATCCACCTGAAAAGAAGTGCATTTGTCAGAAATTGGGTCTCCGTGGGACTGATTGTGCAAGGTGCTGTCATCGTTTGATAAATAAACACTCGGGATAATATCTCAGCTGTCTCGCTGTTAAGGAGTGATTTGTAAAGGCTCCCAGGCAAATAGCAATCATGTGATTGATTTTTGGAGAAAAAAAAATCAAACCTGGATGGGATCAACCATGCCCTGTACAGTAAAGCGCTTATTTGCAAACACTCCTCCTGTGTATGAAATCTTGCGAAGGTCTAAGACCTGGTAATGAATGTGTGGAATTTAGAGCAAGTTTTCCTCTTTTTTTTTGGGGGGGGGGGGGGGTGGAGGCTATGAATAGCCTAACTGATGTTTGAAATTTGTTTTACATTCTTTGAAGGGACTGAAGACAGTGCTTCAGCTGCATTTAGATCAAAATCATCATGGATTTTTAAGTTATGACCGCAAAGATTATATTGTGATACAAGGAAAGGCACAATTTGAAAAGACTTACAGTAAAGTTTACCAGAGACCCTTGAGATGGTTGCAAATTTAGGACTAATTCACCGAGATGCTGAATTTTGTGTAGGTGTTGAACACACACACCTCATGCCCTGAAGAGATGCAAACATATGAATCACAGGGCATTTCCATTCTATTATGTATTTTGTTGATAAAATTCAAAGGTCACTAAGCAGCTACTTGTGCTTAGTCCTTCTCAGAGCCATTCTTGTTGTTAAGCAAACATGGGTCACTTAATGCCATGGGCTATCTCATCCACTCATCTGTCTGTATGCCGACCACTTATTGTTTATCACAGATGCTGAAAATCTTGCTTCTTGCTAATCTTCCATCCTGAAAGAGCATCAACTCTTTCTCAAGATGAGTTTGACTAAAGTGTTAGTGTGATTTTGAATGATGCATGAAGAAGGAGCCTGCAAGTTTTCTTCATGTAATGGAGAGAGCTGCATCAGTATCAATGGTAGAATCCACTGCTGTGATATCATGATGTAGGCTATGTACAGTGATGGCTCGGAGAGGACCTACACAGCGGACAAGTCCTCGTGGATCTGTTATCCATTCTCACCCCTCCTCAAAGTGGGCCTCCTTGTACAAACTTTCTTTCCGATAGCCAAAGAACCACCTCCACACGTTGACATAGCTGCTCTCTGAGTCACACATGCCCAATTTATGACTTTTTGTTTCTTTCCTATAGCGATTTGCAGTCTAAATTGATGTTTGTCCCAATTTATGACCTTACTGGTTTGGTCACCTGTGGAAGAAAGGGTAAGAGAGGTAGGGTAGTGACAAAACTGATCTCTTTTGTTACTTTAATAAGCGACCCTGAATGATTGCTTTTAGACAGGATTAGAGTGGCTGCATGACGAAATTGCTCTCATTCCCTAAATGGGATTCTTGTTTATTCATGGCTTAATAATATTCAAGCAACTATAGGCCTACATATATAATATATCTTTCTTTTTTTTTCCAAACAGATGTGTACATTGAGGAGATTTTCATTAAATTTTGATCAGGTTAGATGAAAAACATGAGAAATCATCCACTGATGTCAGGAGTTTTTGCTATTTGTTATAATGTGTCGGTATCAATGCAAGATCCTACTGAAGTCATTCAGATGTCTAATGCAAATCATGAAAGTCTGTGCCTTTGCCTTCCCATATGGCAAGACATTGACACCATCATACCTAAGTCTTTTTAAAGAAGAGCCGAAAGACATGCACACACACACACACACACACACACACACACACACACAGAATAATAAAGATGAAAAGGAATAATAATGACGTTAATGTGAATTTGTTATCCCAATCTGTAACTGTGACTAAAGTCCCATGCAGCCGTATTGTGGTCAGAATGGGACAAGCCTAACAAGATGATGTCAGTGGCCCATAACCACAAGATTTCAAAGTGGAGTCTCCCTCCCACTAGAACACGGTAGTTTCAACTGGTGCTAGAGCTTTGTCGGCAGACCAACAGGTATGAGTCAGATTGTTTTGGGAGGTAATCCCTTCAGTTTTGTGGGAAAATTTACCCTTTTGGCCCAGCATTTGGGTGGTGAAGTAGGGATTTAGGGTGCATGTGGAGACTGAGAGCTACCTGTGAGGAATGAATAAGTTTGGTGGAGTGTGACTATGGACAAAGAATGAATTGGGAGGTGATACACTGATCTCATATGTTGCTGTGCTTCCTTTTATCAATTCTATGTGTAATACTGGTACAATAAACAGGGCTGTTTGTCCTATCCACTCATATGTATTTCAACAGACACTCGTGAAGATAGTAAAGTTTTTTTTTTTTTCTGAATGGCAGATGATGTCTTGTTTAGCCACAAAGCAATTTAGTAGGCCTATGTGGAAGAGGAATTGCTAAATTCAGCCATAAAAAAAGGGATCAAACTTTGTTAGGGCCCAGAAAATTGCTCACAAAGAAATGCATTTGGGGAGAAACTTCGGAGAGTTTGAGGGATTTCTGTACAGACATTTACCCCTGAAGTTTGAGCAATATGTTTAAGAGGTATCTTTTTGAGATGATTGTGATATTTAGCAAAATTGTTTGTATGTGTAATTTTCTTTCTTTCTTTCTTTCTTTTTTGTTGGGGGGGGGGGGTTAGACGTGAGAAGGAAGCTTCACAATACTTCATCAGTTTTCAAAAAATATAGCACAGCTTGACTGCGATAGTTCCCAGTTATGGAACAGATAATGTAAATTGATACATTTGTTCAATATCTGCTTCCTGCACCATATTTTGAGAAGATAAAAGCTTCTTTCCCTTATACTTAGAGAAAAAATAAAATGATGAAGAGAGAACCCATACTTCCACTGAACAGAACTGTCCCAGACCTGGTATTATTTCCTGGCCAGGATTCACTGGTCCCTGCCTATGGATATCCGTTTGTTTTGATTCTAGAAATCACACTTGATACCTGCGATTGAGAACAGGGATCATTGAATCCTCTTCTCCTCCCCCCCCCCCCCCCCCCCAAAAAAAAATAATAATAATATCTTGGCTTAACTCTCTCACAGCCGTAGGCAAGATTTTCATTTGTAGTATGAATTCAGTTTTCAGACAATTAGTTCTTGAAGGGTTAAGTAGTCAGCCTTCACCTCCATTAGTTTGTTTGGTCATGGTTGACATGGTAGCCTCTTTCTCTCAGCAGACTGTCATATCACAAATGTTTTTATCTTCACATCTTCCACGGAAGTTATGTTTTTGCCAGCGTTGGTTGTTTGTTTGTGTGCCTTGCTGTTTGCAGAATAATTTAAAAAGTTAGAAATGGATTTGGATGAAATTGTCAGGGAAAATTGATAATTACACACAAAACAGATGATTAAAGTTTGGTGGTAATCCAGGAATCCTTTTGAATCTTTTGAAGGATTCTATATGATTGGGAAATACGGCTTGTTTCAGCATAATAATAATGTGCTTGATGGAGGTCTCCATATGCTCTTCGAGTGCTTTATTAGTTTGTTTTGCTTCATATAGTAAACAGGCCTTGTCAAATTTCATTTTCATTTTCATTTCTTGTTAACCAAAAAAGATGAAAACGATGCAACTTTCATTTATTAGGAATGCTTCCTTTGTTAGCTCTCTAAATGATTTAGACGAGTAGATTAAAGCCCCAGTATCACATTTCAACAGCCGTCCATGTGAGTTTATGATTGCCATGAATGTGAGTTTGTGTGTCAATATTTTGCAGTTTTTGTGAGTTTTCAAATCTTCCAGATTGCATCAGCTGGTGAAGATTAGTCAGTTGGTAGTAATTATGATGTTCCAATGATTTCATGTGCACAGTCCACCTCGCTGAATTGATCCAAAATGGTGAAGGGTCTTCAGATTGTGTGGAAAAGTCTTACTACCAAAGAAAAGTTGAGATGAAGTTTTTCTTTCACAATAAGGCGACAGCTGCCATCTCTCCTAAGTACTTGACATTGGAGTGTCAGGCCTGGGCATCCCTGGGTATCTCAAAGGAGAAGGTCAATTATCTGTGATTTTAGGGACCATTATTCTTCCATTTTCCCCTAAGTGGTCTGAGAATCTATGCCCCCTTCATCTTTTGTAGGCATACAACTGGCTTCGCTCTGTCATGGGTGAGAGCTCGGCTTTGAATCAGCACGATTCTGTTTTCTATGAACTCTATACAGTTCGTTTTTTGTTTTCTAAACCTTAAATGGATACCACCATTAGCTTTCATCTCAGACTTTTGCATCTTACCCATCAACTGCGTGGCACAGAATAAGCCTTATGAAGTCATTGCAAATGACAATTCTTTCAAACAAAACTGACTCGCTCAAATTAATTTGTCCTTGTTACCTCAGGCTGACTGATATGTTCCAACTCAGTTGTAAACAACAACAACAATAACAACAACAACAACAAAGACCAACTGTTTTACATCAGCTTGTAAATTTGAAGAAAAAAACAAAAACAGAAGAAAATCCACCACAAATATCTGGTCTTCTGGGCATGGCTATGGCGCATGACTGTGACCTCTGATTGACATGGGGCTATCGTCTGTAGCAGGTGATCGTTTGACTGTAATTCATTATCCCAGTGACTTCTGGGTCAGCTTGGGCCTCCAGGGCTCCTTCTAAGTGTTAGTTGGGGTGAGGGAGGGTCAGGCCAGTGCTTCATGCTATGGTATTCCCTCTAATCCCACAGAGTTAATCACATAATCACATTACTGGGCAGGGCTAAATTGGTAGGGGTGATGGTGGTGGTTTTGGTAGTTTAATATACATTGAAGTGGTTGCTCTACATGGCTATACTACAGCCAGAGTTGTCCATAGCATTGTTACAAGTTGATAAATGAAAAAGAAATGTACCAATCAAGAAAGGATCTGTATAGGCCTACATTTTTGTGTTAGGGACTATACATCATGATCCCCCACCTATTTCTGTGTCCTGCCCATAAAATTTCAGTGAACAAATGCAGACAGAATAAAACTGACCAGAAAGAAGTATAATTTATTAGTGCTCTTTTTTCCACTAATAAGTTTGAACAAGTCTAAAAATCATTTTCGTATTAAAAAGAAAGATTTTAAAAAGACATTAGGTAACACAGCAAGCTGAAACTGCTGGGACATAAGGCTGCAAACAAAGTTCATTGGATTGCACTTCATAGAATGCTGTGAAGAATAATGTATTTGTGTCTGGATACACAGTTTGGGTGAGTGTGAGTAGTGACTGCATGGTGTATCCACAGTTGATGATCCAAACAGATCCCAGACAAAATACAAACTGGGCCAAAGAGTCCAATGGTAGGATGATATGATTCTGTCAAGTAGGCCCTAAGGCAAGTTAGGTCGAAACCCAGTTGTGTTACAAATATATTTTTTGATCTCACACAAACTTTAAATGTTACAAGAAAACAAAATTGTTAAGTGTTTGTAAATGTGGTTATTACTATGCCACATCTAGCAAATACTGCACCTTACTGCTTCCGAATTACGGCATGATAGCAAGGCCCAAGTGTATCAACAGATATAAGCCTGTATACTCTGCTTGAACAAAAACCAACCTTTAATCATTATTCTTTGCAACAGTGATATGATGCAGAGCAATTTCTTTTTCGTGAGTGATAGTGTTACATGTTTGCATTGAGCAGCTTACGTTAATCACAATATTCTTTGCTGGCATGCCTGTGGTGTCCAGATCGTAGTACGTGCATCGTGGATGCCAAAGCGTGCTTTATGACATGTGGACATTAACCTGAGTTGACTCAATGGGGAGAAAAGCTGTTTGCACAGCCAAACATCAAGAGTCAGAGTCTTTTATCAGAGCTATGTGCCAAATGCAAACATTGTTAGGATACCCCAGACACATTTTTTATTAGCATTGACTCACCTTTTCGGTGTATCCCACTGAATTATGCCAGAATGTTTGCTCTGAAAAACGTGTGGGCTTTTATGGCTGAAATTTGAAAAGAGATTAGACCATTTTGTTTGAAACTTGACCCAAAGAGGAAAGAAGACCCAAAAATGTACTATGTCACATAAGTCTGTCCTTCAGAAAAGCACTTACATGTAAGTAATGTGTAATATAACAGTGAAATCATATGTTTCTTATTTATAATGTGAATTAATTTTCTTGATCATCTTGTGATGATTTCAATGGGAATGTGTTGATCAACCCTTGATGGGATCATAGCTTGGCACAGTCTACATAATGATATGTACTCAAGTTGATAACATTCACGCTGAAGTGGCCAGAATGAAGCATAGCAGAAATATCTGCAAGAACAATGATACTGGAATTTGGGGGTCTGAAGGGATAGACTACTATGCTGAAGTGACAGGCAACTTCTGTTGGACCCAAATCACACTTATCTAGACATGATAGTTGAACCTGTTTACAATCATTTTAATGGCACACATTAAACCACTCTTAAAGGGTGCTATCTCAAGAAGTTATTGCTTAAGTACATGTAAGGTATACCTCAGTGAAGACCGAGTTGCAGGCCAGACAGTTGTTTACATACCCTGTATCATGTTCCCCAAGCTCAATGCCTTGACAGACCTACTAAAGACTGCCTTATGGGGTTTAAATGCCACAGAAAGAAGATGTCACTGTGTCAAGTTTCCAAAGTGCTTTTGAGTGGATTAGAACTATCTCACCACCCAGACAACAACAGCCAAATTTGCCGTGAATTTGTATCTCACCATCATTGCAATGCAATTTCACTTGTACAAGAGGACAGTCTATGGTGTGCTGTGGATTTGTTGATTTGCCTCTGACTGGGTTCAGAGTGCTGTAGACTTTTTACAAGCTCTCTTTACTGTTTTTCTGAGCTGTAGAATGTGAATAACTTCCAGGTGTCTTCAGAGTTGGAGTCTTGGGGGATAATGTTTCTTTAAGGATTTGACTTGCCTCTTCTTAGTCTCCATGGCTGCTGAGCTGTTTGCTTATTATGGCAGGCACTCCGTAGATCATAGGTAGCATGTGTTTGATATCGTCCCTCCATATACCATACTTTTCTTGGCAAGATTTGGAAATTCCACGTCTTCTCTGCCAATTATGTCCCTTGTCTCCTCTGCTCCAAGCCCAGGTATTGTGATTTTGAAATGATTGACAATCTTCAGAGCTGTGACGAAGAATTTCTCCACCTTGCCTTGTGATTTCAAGTTTATTCAGAGTTTTCATTGAGATCAGTTAACATGGTATGTTCCTGAGTTTTCATGGCTGTTATTCCCCCAAAGTGATTGAAGTTCATGTCTGACAAACGTGCTCCAATTTCCTTTCAATTTGATAAAAATCAGCAGTGCATTCTTTGTGCAGGTAAGCACAATTGAGCTCATCCTAGACAAATGAAATTGTATTATCTTACACTATATCTTGTCTCCGATCTATAGAGATCGAAACAAGATGCAAAACTTGGGTGTGGTAACTTTAACCTATCTTTTACCACAGCACAGCACATAATGCGTGTATTTAAATTTTAATCAAGTTTAGATTACTATTTTTGTCCCAGTAGTCATCCTCAACTCTCTCATCTCTACATCATCATCATCATCATCATCATCATCATCATCATCTTTGTCATCATCAGTTCTCACCACCACTGTGTACTTCATAATCATCATCATCACCACCACTGTCATCACCATCAACACACCCTTTTAGTGAGTGTTCGTACCAGTCACCTGTGACCCTAAAGACCAGGTTCCCACGACTATCTCGCCATCTATCTGTCATCGTATCTGTGTCATCAAACTCATCCCACTATAACTGGCTGTGAGATCATTCTCTGCCAGGAGCACTTTCTGAACTAGAACCAAAAAGTGCAGCTGCAGCAGACGGTATGACACGCCCTTCTCAATATTGGTTAGTACTCAAGAGCTAATGGCTATATCATCTTTCTCTGACGCTATCATATTCCACTTACATGGAAACCGAGAGACACAATTGAGCTAGTTGAGCTAATTGAGCTAATTTAGCCTTAAGCTTTGGAAATAATGAGGGGAAATAAGTGTGAGATTGACAGACCACAAAACAATATATAAATGGATTTATTTACACTGCAAGAGGGAACACAATGTAGTGTAGTAAGATAGCAATACCATCCATTACCCTTATACACCTGTTTATAAGCACCTCTCAGGATACGAGGGGAAACTGAACACAGTGCAGTATTGTTTTGTCAAAGTTCTTTGACCTGAATGCTGACAATGACAAGAAGAGGGTTGATCACTTGCATTTTCAACCCCCATCAGCCATTACCTGTCTCAAGACTAGCAACAAAACATCCTCTTGTATGTCAACATGTTGCTCACAGAAATATTAAAGGGAACCAAAACCCAAAGAGCAATGTGGATTAGTGAAAGCAGCAGGAGGAGGTTCTTGAACCTAAACGGTACTTCTAACACTGACATGATGAGGGTTCACGTTGATACTGGGTACCCTACCTTTTGCACAATGCACACCACTGCTCCACAAGCCAGACTGTAACATCAGTCGTTAGTGGAAGAAAGAAAGGAGAGATAGATAGATAGATAGATAGATAGAGGGAGGGAGAGGGGAAAGGGAGAGAGAGGAAGAATCAATGGAAGGGTCAACTCCAGCAATCCAGCCATTATCTCATAAAATTCACCTTACTTGTGATGCCAGTGCATGGTCATGTTCAGTGATAGTGGAGTTTCCTTATCAAGGCTGTCATAAATTGATTTTAGCTGTTTTTGCTTTCTCCCTTCAAGCATTTCAGCAGTGTTGAGTATGATAGGGAGAGGAAAATGAGGGGAAAACTGTGGATTTTACGGGGAGACAAGCGTGCGGTGTGAGTCAGCGGTAAGGTGAGATGCGATCTGTCAGTCTCTCATCCATCATGTAACCGGCAAACCTTTCATGCTCGCTAATAGTGGCCCAGTTTACACTGGTTGGATTGGTTGTGACGTTTTGCAATTGTTGATGATAGTATGTACAGGAATATTGATGAGCCAAGGTCATCTATAGGCTTTAGACCCCATGTGCCTGTAGATATTAAATGGTTTGATCGAGATGTATCTGGAATACTAAACAAAAAGTGATAGTTTTATACACAATGTGGCAATTGCAGTATATTTGCATTGTAAATGTAGTGTATACTAGTATATGGTTTGTTTATGATTGTGTGTGACTTCCTGCTTCAAGTAATTTGAGGAAATTTAAAAAAAAAGGTGTCAGCATCAACATCCTATTCTACAATCATCATGCTATTTGCTTATCTTCATAAAAAGGAAAGTTTTGCTTTGTTTTATTTTTGTTGTTGAGTGGCTTGCCAATTTGTGCACTGGCTTTGACAATTTAAAAAAGGATGTAAATTCTGTACACATGGAATTGGTGGTTGTCTGTATTATGAATAGGATTGTATGTGGTAGAATTCTCTCAGAAAGTAGATGTTAGAAGAGATATTCCATTGAACTTTGCCATCGTTACAAAGTATGATAAAAATATAAACTGAGGGGACTAGATTAAGTCAGACTGTGATACCTTAAGTGTTAATACTGTATGAAGTAAATTTCAAATGTCATTTTGATATCAGCTAATTAATACAGAATGCTTGCTGACCCCTTGCAAAATAAAAGCACTGTGAAGTTCAAATTTTAGCATTCAGTTAAGTGAGATGAAGGTCATATGTTTATGATGTGCTGACTGTTGATGCAGAACTGATAATGTGGATCTACTATGGATCTATCTGTAATTAGACAGATTGCTTTAACTGAAATATTTGACATGTGTATATCTTTTATTGTGATATTACGTTGCGTGAAATGCTTAAAATTATCCACACCATAATTCCCATTTATGGTTATTTTAAGAACAAGCAATCTTCAACTTAGCCTTCGAGAATGAGAACACTGTTCCTCACTTGTGATCGAAGGAACCATTCCATTGGTGCGTGTGAAAGTGGGTACTGCTGCTGTATTAACACTTGTTAGCTCGTTGCTAGACCTGTGATGAATGCAGCGCGCAAGTGCAGTGGACTTGAGAATGCAGCCGCAGGGATCATTAAGAAGGTCTAGACCGCTCCCTCTCATTCATTTCCTGCGCTTCCTCCTTCACCTCCTCTGTTGGAATCTGCCGCTCAAGTTTCCATCTCTTCCTTTCTTGAAACAAAGCAAATATTGGCAAACAACAGGATGCCTACTGCATACAAGAAAAAAGAATTAAATGTTCTGTGCTTGTTTGTTTTTGTGTTGTTGTTTTTTTTGGGGGGTATGGCATAGGGTTTGGGCAGAAGCAACGTTTAAAGAGTGTCCACAGACTTGTATTTGCAGTAGGTTTGATGATACTTATTGATTTGTCAACATTACACATGAGCTAATTAGTTTGGGAGAGTGGTGGAAATGAAATAGATTTATCATTAATGTATTGTGATAATAATTCTATGTCAAAATCACCTACCCTGAAATCTAATGTACTATGAATCAGTCAGCCTCATTAGGTTTTGAAACTTAATAAAGAACTAAGGTAGAACTAAAGATTCAGAATACCTCATCTTACTAAAGGCTGTGTCTCAAAACATCCATGTTTGCAATCTATGGTATGCAGCTTTCGTGCATGAACATGACCTCGTGTCTCTCGTGTGATAACCATCTGCACATTTTGATGTGACTTCACAACATTTGATTCCTCTCAAAGATGCCAGAACAGATAGTCAATAAAATCTGTCAGTCCTTTCATGTAACGCAAGTCTTCTTAAAGTGTGGATATTTAGCTTGCGTTCTCTTGTCAATATCAATGAATGTCAAGATAAGTACATGGGTCAAGATATAGGTCATACATTCATGCCAATTTGGATTGTATCATGTGATTTGTTATGACACTTCTCACTTATCATGAACAGGAAGACTTTTACTCTACATGTCAGGGTCATGTCAATGTCATAATGATCCATACATTGGGTTGTGCTTATCTGATTAAGATGTCACTGTTCATCATGGTATGCCATTGTCTCCCTAACACTTTCAATATCAACTTGGAAAGAGGGATGTGGTCTGCTACCTGTTAAAGGATGTGTACAGTTCTGGTTGAGGTGAGTATTTAGCTTTTAATGTTTTACGAGATATTCAGAAACCACTCTATGAGATTTCAAACAGCATGCAATTCTAAGGGGTTTCAAAAGTTTATTTGATGAAAATTGGTTTTGAAATGGCTGAGATATCCCAAAACAAGGTGAAACAAAGAGATCCTAATAAAAGGCGTGGCCTGTCGCCTTTTATTGTTATCACTTTTTTGGATATCTCAGCCATTTGAAAACCAATTTTCATCAAATAAACGTTGAATCCTCCTTAAAATTACATGCTCTTTCATATTTCATAAGAGGTTTCTTCTTATCTCACTTAGGCCCCCCCCCCCCCCCCCAAAAAAAAGGTTGTATTGGCGTAACATGAGATTTTCAAATAGGGTCGGTCGGGCGGACTTTTTTTTCTTTTTTTTTTTTTTGCTACCTGCATTTTACGTGTATAACTCGTGCTCAGTAAACAGTTACAACTGCTGCACTGTATGTGCTGTGTTCATCTATTCTACAAATCATTTATGAGGCCGATATTACTCGAATTATACCCCTTCACAGAATTTAAAGATGTTGAAATCCCTATCCTGAATGTTTTCACTTCATATTTTACTATTTTGACTTAGATAAGATGGATGCAATTTGACCCGTATGTACGATCTTTTCATCGCACACGGCGATCTCTATTACAGTCCCACATATACATATTTGTGTAAGTTCTCCACACAAGAAACCTATGGCAAAACTGTACACAATACATTGCAGTCTGAATGCTAAGTATACACTGTAAAAATCTTGATAGAGTACGCGTCCGTGTTGGAAACAGATGACGTACTGACCAAGCGAGGCTATGTGAGGCGCTATATGCTGGCGAGATCTCTCCCTCGTACATCCGATATCCCCAGAGCCGTTTCCACTTCCGGGTTTTTTGCGATCGCGATCGCAGTCAAGAAGATACTTGATATCGATAGCAAAAAAAATAACAAAAAAACATAGGGTCGGCGAAATTTTTAGGGTCGGGCGGGTTACGCCAATACAACGATTTTTTTTTTTTTTGGCCTTATTGATGTTATAAACCTGAATCCCCACCTCAACCAGTACTGTACAGTCCCTTTAAGTCAAGATGGTGCACAGAATTTTCCTTCACAACTTTCCACAAGGCGTAGACCTTGATTTTTCTCAAAGCAAAAACATACCCTCTTTAAGTTTTGTATGTGCTTGAAGTATTTGGTCTGTTTATGTGTAACCATGACTTCTTAAAGGGATCGTACAGTTTTGGTTGAGACCTAATTTCAGATTTCTAACATTTTTTGGTGAGATAATGAGAAACCTCTTATGAAATATGAAAGAGCATGTAATTCTATGAGGAATTCAACGTTTATTTGATGAAAATTGGTTTTGAAATGGCTGAGATATCTAAAAAAGAGCGATTCTAATAAAGTGTGGGACCCACACTTTATTACAATCGCTTTGTTTTACTTTGTTTTTGGATGTTTCATTCATTCCAAACCCGATTTTCATCAAATAAACTTTGAATTCCTCTTAAGATGGTATGCTCTGTACTATATCGTAAGTGTTTTCTTGGTATCTCGCAAAAAGTTAAAAGCCCAATTCTCATCTCCACCAATACTGTACTATCCCTTTAACCAGGGAGCAAGAGAAGGAGAAGGATATGGAAGAGGAAAAAAAAAACCGAAACTAACTAGAATTGATATTCTCACTTTTCGATCATCAGAGGCTTGATATATGGGTCATTATTTTTGTGCATTTGGTTGCATTTATATACCAGTATTCTGCTTCTCAAGTCAAAACAAAATGTGATTTCAAATCATTTATGGAGTCATTCTCCAGCATGCATAAAAATCCTGCGAAGTACAAAAATTGTAAACCCTCAAAGAATACAAATTAAAATCTGTCCTATAACCAGGCACACCTTGTGCTGAAAATTGATGATGTATTCTTGCTGCCTTCTCCTCCCTCATCGTACTTTTTCTCCCTCCACCTTGACAGCATGATTTATGACGCCTTCACACTGCTGTCGTATCCCAGCAGTTGGGTTGGTATAGTACCGCTTTCACACGTATCAAGAGTGCATAATTTGAATCATGATTCGAGTGATGCATCACTGGAATCATGATTCAAATGACGCATTTTGGCTGTGTGAACGCAAACTGGAATCGCGGAGGGTGATTTGAATCGTAATTCAAATCGTAATTCAAATGATGGTCCGGAGGTGTTTTCCAGTGGTGATTCCCCAGAGTTATGCACTAAAACAGGACTTTGTGTGTACCGATTGGCCTCCAAATCGTGTTTTAGGGGTGGAGCTTATGATGACCTTTCAACCACTTCTAATATGCTGAAAACCTGTGCTCCTCAAATGCTTGCACTGCATGAGCTGCACTGCACTGTAAAGAGAGGAAAAGAGGTACTTGTCATCAAAGTCACTCGAGAGTGATTGATGAAAACTCAGAAAGAAGCCACACCTCCTCTCCTTGCTCTGAAATAAGAAAAGAAACAAACAAACAAACAAACAAACAAAACAAAATGCTGTAGATTCCATTAATTCTTCCTGGGTTCTGTGTTACAATTCTAATTGTAAGTTTAATTGTAATTGTATTTCAGCATTGCAATTACATTTCTAGCATCATGTGAAAATGGTATAAGATGCTCGTGAAATGTACCGGGCGGAGACCAAATTTCCTCATAATGTATACATGCTCGATCAAGGTGACATGGATGGGGTGCCTAGATTGAAAAAGATGAGCATTTTAGGTTGACAGGTGGCCCCATTATTTCGTCATCAGTCTGTGCATTGATGTTTAGCGATTCGGCATGCTTTTTGAGGATTTACTCTGTCAACCATAGCTCTAGTCAGGGCACGTCTGCCATCTTGTGTGGATTATGAGAGCAGAACTTGATTACATTTTTACCTGTACTTGGGGAAAATATATCCTCTTACGATCAAGTGTGTACTGATGAAGTTTTCTGAAACCTTCAAGAAAATGTAAGGCAGAATTTAGCATTTACATGTATGTGATCATATGTCCAAGAAGTCATACACATTTAGGAAAGGTAATGGCAATGAAAGACTCTTGCTAGACAAAATTGTATTATTCATCTAACTGACACATTTTTGGATAATTAAAAAAAAATCAATGTTGTCCCGTTTACTTGCATTTATGTCGGTAGCATTAAATGCAGTTAAGCTTATGTCATAATTTGTTCTTGTTTAGTGATCCCCACATCACCATGGAGAGTCATGTTTATAACATACTCATCTGTTCAGCACCAGCTCTGTTCTGTTTTTTTTTCTTATACACAATCGTTATTTTGATAGTCTACAGAACACAGACACAGACACATACACCCACACAAACACACACACAACCAAGATATTATTTTTGAAGAAATATAACAGTTAAATTGTTATAAATACTTGGGTAGTTACTATAGCTACCTTGTTGCTCACACAATCTCTCTCTATCTCTGTACTGTCCTCATATGAAAACTGAGAGTGGCAAACCATATTTCACTAAATGCTTCAGTGGTTGAAATGTGTCGTCTGCAGACGTATACAATCCCACCTGTCTGTTTACCGGTGTCTGCCGTTGACTCAATGGATGAGAGCGTTTCTGATCTATGTGCCTTGAGTAATATTTGGAGAGCAGGGCGGCATGCAAGTAATCAATCATGCACTCTAGCAAAGCTATGAGCAGTGACAGAAGAGCTAGAACCTCTCTCAATCAAAAGTTTTGAGTACCCGGTACTAATTTGTAAAGGGGGGGGGGGGGGGGGGGGGTCAAACAACATGTAAAGATTCTGCTGTAGATTGAATTTAGTCTAGCTTCCAGACCTATCAGTACGGTATGATAAGTTACTCCTGTGAATAAGAGCAAAGGAATAGTTGACCAGTATATTCAAATTTGTGGTTTATTTTTGTCTTTGAGGACCTAGCAGCAACTTCAGCAAATGTCATCGCTAGATTAATTTGTATGGAACCTTTTACATGCGTTGCTAAGCTTTCAATTGAACAACATTGTCATTGTAATTGAGCGACATCGTTGTTTTGATTGACAGTGATTGATTCATCCAGAGCTTCGATTCTTTGCTTCATAGTATTCCTGTCAGCTACAATAATCCATGAGAATAGTTCCTTCAGGTTTTGTTTTCATCTCCCCAGAGGGAATATGTATACGAGCTCCTATTTCTTCCTAGAATATTTACTGCACTCTTGGTCCATCCCATCACTTCTGGCATCGTCATTATTGAAAGTTATCACATTATTTGTATTTATCCCTGGACAGCTCTGTGATTCCGATAGCATGATGACATCAGTGTGATGAAATTTCAGATGTGTGTGAAAGTGAAACTAATGTATTGAAAAAAGAGAAGAAGAAGAAAAAGAAAGAGAGCAAAAGAGATGTTTGCACATGGGTTAGCCCCATCCCATCCCAGTATTCACAGGCAATTTGAAATCTGGAATGGCTGGACTGAACTCAGTCGCATGTCTCTGTAGCTGATAATTGCCATATCATCAGCAGATCAAAACGATGAGTAACCTATCATCAGATTCAGGTTGCTGTCTGAAAGGCAGCTAACAGACTACATATTGGGGTTAGAAATGTCATCAAATGCTTGTCTCATCATGGGTCAGAATGCCAACAAAGTGAGCTGTGTAACCTACTTTTGTGCAGTCAGTACTGAAATATGGTGGTTTTTGTTTTGTTTTTGTTTTTGTCACCTGTTGACTTTTTTTCTATTGTCAGGCAAAGGTCGCAGCATGTCAGCTCTGTAGCTGATAATTGCCATATCATCAGCAGATCAAAACGATGAGTAACCTATGACATCAGATTCATGGCTTGCTGTCTGAAAGGCAGCTAACAGACTACATATTGGGGTTAGAAATGATCAAACTTGTCTCATCATGGGTCAGAATGCCAACAAAGTGATGTGTAACCTACTTTTGTGCAGTCAGTACTGAAATATGGTGGTTTTTGTTTTGTTTTTGTTTTTGTCACCTGTTGACTTTTTTTCTATTGTTATTATTATATTTTTTGCAGGCAATACCGACAGCATTATCTGTATAATTACAGCTGTATGTGATTTGGGTAAATGTTTGAATGTTGCTATTCTGATTTGTGAATGTGATAGATGTAGCATTTAATTTTCATCATATTTGCAATGCAGCAAAACCCCATTTTGATATGTCAAATTGTCATGGAATACAAATGGAAAAAAGAAGCTATAAGTAAAGCATTTTACACTCATCCTTTATTGTCCCCGCCGAACGAGTTCGAGCAGGGGACTATGAAACGGGCTCCGTACGTGTGTGTGTCCGTGTGTCCGTCCGTCCGTCCGTCCGTGTGTCCGTCCGTCCGTCCGTGTGTCCGTGTGTGCGTCCGTGTGTGATCAAAATCTTCAATTTGCTACTTCTCTGTCATTTATGAGCCAATTTTGATTCTGTTTGCTTTATATGATAGCACTACATGGGAGCTTTGAAACTTCTACACAGAATTTCAGTCGTGACCTTTGACCTTGACCTTTGACCTCTATTGTACATTTTGCTACAAAATGCTACTCCTTCGCCATTTCTAACCCGATTTCGATTCCGTTTGCTTTATGTGATGGCACTAGGTGAGGGCTTCAAAACTTCTACACAGAATTTTGACCTTTGACTTCTTTGACCTTTGACCTTGATTTTTGACCTGTATTGTACATTTTGCTACAAAATGCTACTCCTTCGCCATTTCTAACCCGATTTCGATTCCGTTTGCTTTATGTGATGGCACTAGGTGAGGGCTTCAAAACTTGTACACAGAATTTTGACCTTTGACTTCTTTGACCTTTGACCTTGATTTTTTGACCTATATTGTACATTTTGCTACAAAATGCTACTCCTTCGCCATTTCTAACCCGATTTCGATTCCGTTTGCTTTATGTGATGGCACTAGGTGAGGGCTTCAAAACTTCTACACAGAATTTTGACCTTTGACTTCTTTGACCTTTGACCTTGATTTTTGACCTATATTGTACATTTTGCTACGAAATGCTACTCCTTCGCCATTTCTAACCCGATTTCGATTCCGTTTGCTTTATATGATGGCACTAGTTGAGGGCTTCAAAACTTCTACACAGAATTTTGACCTTTGACTTCTTTGACCTTTGACCTTGATTTTTGACCTATATTGTGCATTTTGCTACAGAATGCTACTCCTTCGCCATTTCTAACCCGATTTCGATTCCGTTTGCTTTATGTGATAGCACTAGGTGAGGGCTTCAAAACTTCTACACAGAATTTTGACCTTTGTCTTCTTTGACCTTTGACCTTGATTTTTGACCTATATTGTACATTGGCTACAAAATGCTACTCCTTCGCCATTTCTAACCCAATTTCGATTCCATTTGCTTTATGTGATGGCACTAGGTGAGGGCTTCAAAACTTCTACACAGAATTTTGACCTTTGACTTCTTTGACCTTTGACCTTGATTTTTTACCTATATTGCACATTTTGTTACAAAATGCTACTTCCGGCGGGGACATATGTTACGCACCGCGTAATTTCTACTTTTCCTTGTTTTCTATGTTGTGAGGTGGAAGTAAGGAGAGCATTATCAATTTGCAGAGCATATCTGCAATTACTGCCTTCTGCATCTTATGCGATGAGTAACAAGCCAGAAATATTGCATAGATCAGGTCAACATCCTGAGAGACTCAAGTACAATAGCTTTGTAATCTGAGAAATTTTAGTCAGAGAGCAATACTGCATTGTGCACATCATGTGTGGCTGCCCTACTCAAAGGTGGAACCAGTAAAGTGATGATGGCTCCTCAAATCCCATGGGGCCATAATGGAATGATATGGGCAGTAGTCATCCAGACAGCGGTGTTTCAAACCTCCCATTTCCCCCACTCTGGTCCAGTGAGGCAAATTCAATTCTTCCCCATCTATGATTAACCATTTTTACTTCCCAGTTCATTGCAAGCTTATTTAACCATTCCTCATTGGGATCAGTGCGTAACACCCCTCCCCGACCTAATCTTTCATCTCTTGATCTGCTGCCATTATTTTTCATCATCGTCTCAACCGCCACATGATTTTAGTGACACCTCTGACATCAGTCTCCATAATTGGAGGGTGGGTTTACCCCCCTTTGTGAGAAGAGTGAGAAATAATGGGGACCATTTATGGATGCAGATGAGATTTGACAGATAGAGATGTATTCAATTGCTTGGATATGAAATTGAGTGGGATATATCCTACTGGGATGAGTCTCGACTACCTGCTGTCTGGAATTAAGGGGAGGCTGGGAGGGGGTGGGGTGGGGTGAGGATGGGGGAAGGGGTGGGTGACATCAGTCTGTTAAGCAGTATTTATAGGTGATGAGTCTATTCACTTTCAGAAGGACTAAGGGACCATCTATCGTGAATGGATACCAACTTCGGTATGGCAGTATGGACAGTGGAAATTGGTTAGGGGGAAAAAAAAACCAGGGAGGCGAAGAAATAGAACTAGCCGTGATATGATCAGGGAGGTGATTCCACCTCCCTGATATGATATTGGCAAATCCAACTCGAGCAAAATGTGATGTTTGTGTGCATGGGAGAGAAAGGGATAGTTACCATAAAAGGGATCGTATAGTTTTGGTTGAGACTTAACTTCAGGTTTTTATCATTTTTTTGGTGAGATAGTGAGAAACCTCTTATGAAATATTAAAGAACATGTAATTCCAAGAGGGATTCAGTGTTTATTTGATGAAAATTGGTTTTGAAATGGCCGAGATATCCAAAACAGAGTGCTCCTAATAAAGTGTGGGACTCACATTTTATTACGATCGTTTGTTTTTACTTTGTTTTGGATGTTTCAGCTATTCCAAACACGATTTTTATCAAATAAACTTTGAATTCCTCTTTAAATGGTATGTTCTGTACTATTTCATAAGTGTTTTCTTGGTATCTCGCAAAAAAGTAAAAGCCCAATTTTCATCTCCACCAATACTGTACCATCCCTTTAACAAGGGAGGGGAGAGAGAAGGAGAGGTGCAGGGAGAAGGAATTGACAGGATCTTTCTCCTCATTTTCATTCACTTACTCCTGTTTTTTTGTGTTATTCAGGGATTATTTTAAAGTATTGGTGACATCGTAGTGTGCCTAGATCAATTCAAGGCCCGCATACAAATTTTTAGGAAAACAGCTCTGTCAGCGCCACTGCAACAACAATAACAGCCAAAGGAAAGGAGAGAATGCACAAAAAAATCCCCTAAAACCAATAAACATAAAGTCATTACTTTTTTGAAATCTTGTAAGAAAAGTGTGCAGACATCACAAAACGCACAGGGGTGATTCAATACATGAAGTGAGAGAAAAAAAGTCCTGAATGTAATTGATTTGACAAGTATTTCAGTGCAGTATTTTTTGTTTTGTGTTGTTGGTTATTCCCAATAGTAACCCAACTCAAACTAATGCTATCCTCTGTCCTAATGTAATATTACTTTTAGTTTTTGCAGTTTTAGTCATACGTAGACTTAGACTCCTATTGGTAAATTTGATCATTAATACCTTTGCACACAATTCTTCAAGTATACAGAGATGTGCATGCCAGTGGTACATATGCACAGCCTATGTGAGTATGCATTTCATGAACATCTTTCTCATCGTTTTTCCACGTACGGGGTCGAATTCCAAGATTCCTAAATATCGATTTCAAAACAAAGACAGGCAAATGTCTGAATGTCGAATCCTGTTAGCCTACTTTGTCAAGTTATGCATGCATGCATGCTCACAGGGGCCATCGATTCCCTAAGCCGGAATCAATACAACGCCTTTTGTCTTGTCCATGGCCCGAATGTAATTCCGGCTTTTGTGACTTATCAACATTCTTGTCTCAGTGTTAACTGAACTCATGAGGGACAAGCATTGTGGTGACACTGTGGGATACCCAGAACCGGACATGCCTCGTGAAGGCAAAGGTCGGACTAGATAGCCACTCTATTGATTATATTCCCTCCTAAATGTACTGAATGACATTTTCTGATTTGAATGAGTGAAAGTAAAGTGTTGTTGTTGGATGTCTGGTTAAATCTATGTTGAAGTAGGGTGCATTTACATTCAAATAACTTTATAGTAGTAAATACCTCCATAATTAAACTGTTGGCACCATTCTCATTGGTGAAAATACCATGGCGATAGATACTGCAGTAATTCACTTGGATGCTTGTGTAGAGTCATGTGAGAAATAAACTGCTGTATGATTGGTAGCATTTTGTGACATGGATTCACACTCAAATAGTGAATATAATAAGTGTATTTCGTGCGAGGTTTGAATTTCCTCCCTCAATGTCCTAGCATTTCGCGATGTATTTCATGGTGTATTTTGTGGTGTATTGGTATTCATGTAATACGAATTACCCAGTGAAATACCATGATATTTCGCCATCGATGTGAATGCACCTATAAATAAGGCTTCACATTTCCCAGTGGAAAGAATCCACTTGCAAAGGACATATTTTGTGACTGAAATTGTTCAATGTATACATATTAAAGGTGATCTCAATTAATGGTGTCACTAGCAGTTATAACAGTGATGGCTTTGATGAAAAAAGTAGACAATAATATATGGACAGGTTACATTACATCCTCTTCTTTTGCATGCACAGGTAAAATTCCATCTTATCTATTTAAGTGGCCCAACTTAAGTCTACTTTCGGTACATTGAGTCTAGATTATAATTTCCGTACCTTATTACTTTTATTTTTCTGCAGTAATTGAACTTTATGTTGTGAAATATTTTGAAATATCAATTATTTTATCATATCGTACATTTAAAGTGCGGAAATACAGGCCTTCCTGAAAATGAATAAGCAAATCAGTGATAAAAAAAAATGATAGCCTTGACTTAAGGCTAATATGTGTATAGTATGCAATCCACAAGTTAAGACTAAATTTCCTTGAGGTATAGGCAATTTCCCACATCACATACATCACTGCTTCTTTTTTGTGTATCAAAACCAATTTGACGCAGGATTTAGCTCGGGCAAGGGTTTTCTCTTGGGGCAAAATGTATTGTTAGGATAAAGAAAATGAAGGATAGTGCTCCCCCTTTTTCACAGTTGCTTTGAAAGAGGGAAAGGGTAGACAGCGTATCAAAATGGGCAAATTTACCAGCTGAGTGCAACTGCCGCATGACTGGGAAATGAGTATTGTTTGTGTTTGGAAACTGAGGGTGTGTTGCACTTTCGGAGCATCAAGGGTAAGATCGGCGACAGCGTCTATGAGTGATGTCATCACCAGACAGCAGCGCAGAAAATTAATATCTTTTGAAGGGAATAAACGAGGAGTTTGATTCATTTGAGTAGATTTCATTCAGGTCGGGCACTCGTGCCGGATACGTACTGTTACTGGCAGGTCTGTGCCCATAAATGTACATGATGCATACAAGATATTTCGCAAGTATCCAAGTCATGATCCAACGAGAGAATATATACAAGGTTTAAGTACATTAGAGTAAAATGATAAGAAGGGGAGCGGGAATTAAACATATGCATGTAATAGACTTAAAATAATCATGTTTTAGCACTGACTGATGGAGGGTTGAAGCAACCAGCATTAACCACAGTTTATGCCAATATTTTAGATCTATTAATTTGTTGTTTTTTTCCATTTTTTCAAGGAGGTTGTGGGTCAGTGGCATTCCTTTGGTCTCTCATTATAGCAGTTGCCCTTCAACTTTGGTCATACACCCTTCGCTTGGAAATACCTATCTTCTCAAGTGATCCTGAAGATATCAGACACATCTCACAGGATCATGACTTGAGTCCTCTTACCTCTTACATTCGCTATGTGCCTCTTGTCCAATCTTCACAAATCCTTCCGTAAATACTTCTCTCCATGCTGAGTGATGGGGAGACCACTTTGTAATGAAAACTGTGTGTTGTGCCTTCCCAGCCTGCCCCTGATGGTGACAGCAAGGCACCAGGGCCAAGATGGTTAAAGGGAAACATCATTCATGTTACAAGTGGACAGTGCATAAAAATTTTTACAATTCTTTTTTTTTTTATCAACAGAATAAAATCAAACACATAGAGCATTAAAAGTGTCATTCAAATAGGAGATTTGATTAGACAGCTTGAAAAAGGGCTATTTTAAAATTTTGTGATGTCATGAATCAATGATATCAGTGACATTTACATGGAAATTAAGTGTGATGATATCATTGCCCCTCGGTTCTCCCATTAACATGTACACAAATCTTAACATAATGTTCCCTCCTTAAAAACAAAGTCGAAAAGATCATAAGATTTACTTTACACTCAGTTATTGTAGAACATAAGAGATGTTAAAATGTAGTTGTGATAAAGGGGTTGTATCGTCGCTAACAAGTATCAACATAAAATACATTTATTTTCGTTTTAATTCTTCTCTACAAGCCAATTGGGGAGTTTTGATGTGGTGACATCATAACCTTATCAAATTTGGACCTACAATTGTATGTTTTTGACAGATACGATATCTCTCTTTTATGATGGAAAATATGCAAAACTTGTAAACTTGAAACTTTCCTCCTATTTGTCTTCATATAGTTTCACGAATCTTTCCCTGTGCTATTTTTGGTGACTTTGGTACTCTTCTAATCAAAGTAAAGTTGAACGTTGCATGTGGAGTGCCGCTCTAAGGAAGGATTCTGACCTGGCCAACAAAGTTTGGAGGCTGCCCGTAGTCATGGCTGCCTTTTCATTCCCGAAGATAGAGGGGGAAAAGTGCATGCGATATCCCCTGCTACATTCTTCAGTTGAAATCAGCACCTGAGCCACAATAATGCAAGCAAACAGAATTTGTGTCAGTTTCACAAAGAAGTTTATTCGGTATTTAGTACTTAGGGTAGAATTGCCTTCTAAGCCCCTTCTTATCCTATCACCTTCATAAGAGTTGTTAGTCCAATCCTTATGCCCTTGTTTATTTCTTCTTTTCTTGGCTAGTGTCAAAAAACAGGAGAAAGTCATTCTGTTAGACCTCTGGCTTGTGTGGAGGACAAGGCAGCTCCACTTTATCAAGAGAAGTAGCTGAGCTAATCCTCAGATTTTGTTGAGGAATGCTGAAATGGAGATGAACAAGTTACAACTGGGCTTAATCTGTTATTGATCGTTTCGCTGATCCGCAATCTGCTACTTTGCAAGAGGATTGAAGATTCTTGTGACAGCGGAGAATAACTGTCTAGCTGAAGTTTTGCAAAGAGCAAAATTGAACTGTTGGCCAAACCCTGCTCTTGATCGAAGCTAAACAACAGAAACAACGCATTATCAGTGAAAGTTTTAAAGGGGAGATCCACTCAAAATATAAGTTAGTCTGATAAAAAAGAGTAAAATCTTACGAGTTCAATGGTTAAAAATGTCACTCCTTCAAAACAATTCAAGATGAGCCTAATATTTCACAGCATATCAAGATTTTAAACTATAAAACAATAGGCCTATTTTTTTTTTTTTTTTTTGCAGTCTCCTAACTTCACCCTTTCCTCTTGAGATGTTGGCTTCAATTGCTTACTGACAAGCAAATCTCTGAAACTTTCTTTATCCTCATCCCATTTAAAAAAAAACAAACTTCAGTTACTTGTGGTGAATATGTGAAAAAATGGCATTCTATCTTCCAAAAATTCCACAGTTCTTGTTATCATATTTACAATTAGAGCTGACTCTGTGCTTCTAAAAACCTCTTTCTGTTTAATAGTTATTCCTTGTTGGACAGGAAACATTCTCGTTCTTCAAGGTGCAGCAGCTGCACAATGTACACTGCTTAGAAGTGACCTGTAAAGTAGCTGAAGTCAGACAGATTTTTATGGACTCCAAGGCCCTTATGCAATGGAGTGCATTACACAGATATTGTCATGTGAACAATGATGATGATGATGATGATGATTATGATGATGACAATGATGATGGTGGTAATGGTGATGGTGGTGATGGTGGTGATAACAGTGCAGACATTACACATAAGTGCGGGATTTATAAGCATGCTTCATGTCCCTGGCCTTAAGTTTGGCAAGCGTCTCTCATCTTCTCGTGGTCTGATCCTGCCTTTATTGAGAGCTTCTAACCATCACAGCAATGATGAGCTATCTTTCATTAATGTGTCTGAATACAGGGAATCATGCAAATGTGCAGTCATGAAAAATGAAGATGAGTTCCTCGATTTGTGAACTTGGACGCAAGAGCATTCACTTATACCCCGTGCCATTCTTCCCCTGTCTTTAATTGATCAAAAATTTGTCTGGCTGTGGCATTGATGATATTAGACTGTGGTGCTCTAGACCCTCAGAAAGACAAGATATTCTGAAAGTTGCCAGGGAGTCAGAAATATGGAATGTGGACGCCTGCATTATTACGTTGATGGAGGGATTAAATCATACACACACACAGTTACTGCATGCACAAAGTCATTTATTGGTAGGGGAAATATGGGCTGGGGAGGAGAAACATAGTTTTCACTAACATGAAGAAGGAAGCCACTTTCTGTTGCGGCCTTCTGCTTTCATTTCCCCTCAACTGCTGACAATGTGCCATGAGGTGAGTCAGAGGGGGCTCTCACACTAATAAAGAAACTCGTTTGCAATCACGTTTCCAAACGTGTTTAGAATACCCAATCAAGTGTAATTCTAATGCAGAAATACATCACTTTGCTGACTGCTGACTGCAGACAACATTCCACACGACAGCTGCATCACAAATTCCACATTTGTCAATCAAACGTACGACACTTGATACACGTACATGCAAGAGTTTCACACTTGCACACATCATGGTTGGAAGTGTATGTTTTCAACTGTGTTTTAGAGGCCAAACCTTTCAGATTAAAAACATCCAGAATCCAGTGAAAGCCATTCAGAATTCACCTGGACTGCGGCTAGCCAGTTGATGTGACATAATGTGATGTGTTTGCGAGAAGCATGATTCAAATTTACATTCAGCTTTTAAAAAAAGCAAAACGGACTATCCTACAGTGTATGTGACTAGCATTAAACATGTTTCTAAACATATTTACAGACAAGTCATCTTGTGAGTATGAAAGCACCCAAAAGCCACATGAGGGGAGAGACCATGTGAAGATGAGAACCCATGATGGGGGGGGGGGGACCACAGCCTCCCCCCCCCCCCCCAAAGTATTGACTCAAAGTGATGACTTGTACCCCTAATGAGGAGTTCTAGACAAGAGACAAGGTATTAACCCCCAAACGTGTGAAAAACCATGTGTAAGACACAGCAACAAGTCAAAGCTAGACATATACATATAATAGATAATACATATACATATAAGAAGGATAGTTATTTTTGTCTTTAGGCTTCCATGACTCCAGCAAGTATGACTTTGATAGAAATGTAAGCATTTGCAATTGTTATCAATATTCCAACCTTAAATACTATATTCAATAATTGTCCCAGGGAAGTCCCAGCTGACCTTCAATTTCAGCAAAAACACAGAACGAAAATAAAACCAACGGAATGAGGAAATCCTGCTATGTGTATACTCAGCTAGCAAGTTCATATGAAACTTGATATCATTTCTACTCACAGCAAGTTTACATGAACTTAGATATCTTCTGTTATTCCCATGATCACATGATCATTCTTAAGTCAACAATTTATGAAAACGCACTCGCATACATTCATTACTTTGTGTATACGTGCAGTACGTGTTAAACATCCAGTCTCTACAATGAAGACCATACAGAAATTATTTCATTGGAGTTTAAGGTGTACAATTTTCTGGAGTGGATCTGCCAAAAATCTTGACATCATTGATTACTGATGTACTTTGCTTTTCTTATCAAAAGGAGCAAATGGGGAACACTCCTAGTAGACAGTTTAAAGGGATGGTATCGTTTTGGTTGAGATGGTGCTTCTGGTTTCCAACCCTGTTTTTATGACAGCTTTCAGAGATAAGGAGAATTCTTGTAGAAAAAATGAAAGAGCATATAATTCTAAGAGGAATTCAAAGTTTATTTGGTGAAAATTGGTTTTGAAATGGCTGAGATATCCGAAACAGAGCAATTCTACTAAAAGGTGAGACCCGCCTTTTATAAGGATTGTTTTGGTTTACTTTGTTTTTGGACATCTGAGCCATTTCAAAGTCAATTTTTATCAAATAAACTTTTAATTCCTCTTAGAATTGTATGGTTTCTAAGTATTTTGCAAAAAGCTATAAGCTGAATTCTCATCTCAACCAATAATGTACCATCCCTTTAACCCATTGAGGATGAGCTAATTTTGGTATAACACACATTTCCCATAGACACCTGTCCAAGTATACTCATGACTAGTCTTCAAGGGGTTAAGTATCTTTGACCAGTGTACTAAATGCTGTCAGAGATGGGAAAGGAAGACACTGGATCAAAACAGAGTCCAGGATGCCGGAAGAGTAGGATCGCATGACACGAAGTAACATCCTCTCCGAAGACATGATCCCGAGTCATGTTTCACCGCCGAGCATCAGAATGTTATGATCTCCCTGATTGTAGAGATCACAAAGCATTGTTTTAAAAAGGATACTCCATTCCAGACCATGTGAACCTAATGTGCAATATGGTCAAACTCAAGTTCTTACTTACATGAAACATCCGGACAGACAAAGCACTTGTGGTCACTCCCCTTAGACACACACACACACACACGCACACACACACACTATGAATATATTTAAAAGTGTGTCCTTTCAAGTTGCTGTTCCTTCCCCAAATGTTAATGAATACTGTTGTTAGACTGTAAGAAAGCAGTAAAAGCATACGTTCATTCTTGCAGTTTTTAAAGCAGTTTTGAGGTTTTATTCTTTGTTTACAACAGATGATGTCATAGGTGCAGTTATGATTATAAATCATGTTTGGCAAAAAGTTGCATTAGTTTGAAATGGGCACAGTGATAATCAAGATGCATGCATCTTAAAATGGTGTACTGTGCATATACAGGTTGCAGTGTCAAAATATTAGTTATGGTCTGAACAATCTACTTCTTTCCTGTGTGTTGGTATGACAAATCTAGTCACAAATCTGTCTCCATAGTCTTGGGTTAGGCAAGCATGTGTATTGTGTGTAAAAATAGAAGGAATAAATGACTTCGAGCGTGGGAACCAGTCAATGGCTCATACTTTCATTGTTTTTTGAAATCATAGATAATCTGATGTTGTCTCTTGAATCACTTACTTGGCTCAAATAGTGTCATTTGTTTTTGTTTTTCCTCCATCCACTTTGTTTCCCCAGGTTTGCTGATCATAATCTCGCTGGTTTTGTTCCCTGCTGGCTGGGGTGCAGAGCGGGTCCAGAATCTCTGCGGGACAGATGCGGCCCCATTTGAACTGGGAACCTGCTCCCTGGGCTGGTCCTTCTACGTCGCCGTGGGCGCCACCGTGGGCACGTTTGTCACCGCTGTCCTCTCGGTGCAGGCGGAGATTGCCACGTCCAGCGATGACATCCAGGACGAGATATCGCAAGGGAAGTACATCATATGTCTGCCTTGAGCGAAGGCTTGCTATCTCCCATGGTCTAACTCTCGTAGCAATCGGGACCAACAGAGGCTGTGAATTTGACCCCCATACTAGGACCAGGGCTGAGAACTCTTTGTAGATAAGCCCAGATTATTCCTTCCTGGGCTGGACTTAAGGGGGCTATAGTCAGTGTGACTAGACTTTCGATCAAAGTGTGAAATGATTGCTTTCTTCTTCTTTTTTTAAGTAATCTTACCCCTTGATAGTAAGCAATCAACTTGTGTTGTCTTTTCTCTTTGTCAGCGTTCATGTTCAGGTATTATTTATTTGCAGTCGTGATTAATGTGTACACTGTGGGATTTAGGTTGTCGAAATCTGGATATTACATGCTGTAACCTCCTGGTCCTTTCTGCTGCAACTTTATGGACTGGAGGGATCTTCTTCTTTATTATCTTGTGTGCTTATATGGCTACGATGAGAATTGGTTCCGGCCGTTAGCTACTGTTGTATTGCCCATTCTAGGAGCTGAGATTGATAACTGTAGAAGATAATTGTAATTATTTCTTCTTGTTTGTCATTGACTCAGATCAGTTTTTATGCTTTTGCAAAGTCAGAGCAGATCATTTCCTAGGGTTGGTATAACCCTGTGCCTGACCACTGATGTAAGACAATCTGATGTGAAGATGATAGAAATGAGAAACAAAAAAATGGTATTAGAAGCCCATTGGAAGAAAGCTAGAAAATGCCCATGAAATCTTCAGATAAAGATAGATCAAATGATTCTGACAAATGCTTTGTTTTTTCATTTGGAATATTGTCTTATTTAATTAGTGTAAAGTGACTGGTTCACACTTATCATACCCCGTATGTACTTGATTTCCAGTGTAGGCCCTTCTTCACTTTTAAGAACCAGGGTAAAGATGTGTTTTTTATTACAGCAATTGTTTGCTGTGTAATAAGCACTGTTTTTGCTTCATATTAATTTTGTTGGACAGAATGTTACTAGAAATGTCAGAATCTTTGAGAGAGATATCAAACATCCCAACCTTTGTTGAAGATTTTTTTTTCTTGAAATAAAGCTTTTCTTTTTGTTAATAATTTTTATTTCATTCTATGTGTTCATGTTTTTTGAGAAGAGAGAAAATCCTACATATTTGCTCTAGTTCTGAGCAGTGTCCATTGTAGCTTCGTAACCCATCCATTCCGCCCGATTCTTGCTGATCCTTTCTGATGCTTACGGAAATCGGCCGTGGCATATGTCATGTTGGGTCAGGTAGAGGAGTAGTCTTCACAAATCTTCTCTCTGGGCTCTGAAATTTGTTCAAGTGAAAACATAAATTCAAGTGTCACTGACTTGTTTTTTGTACACGTTTTTAGAAGTAAATCTATATTTTGTCAGTAAAATCAAAGGATGCTCTAACACACTGTCAGTGAGGATGTAATTGCAGTTTTGCTCTCGACACGGTCATGGGTCGCAAATCTTCCACCATGCACAAAGTGAAAGAAATCCATGTTCTGTTGCTGACTGATTGACAAACTTTTGTGTCAAGGGGAATGATACTCAAAACTTGGCCGTACATGTAGGTGTAAATATTTTGTAATTCATAATTGCAAGACAGTCTCCTTAACTGGCATTTACACTAGGCCTTTAAAGTCAAATGCCTGTACATATTCATATTAAATTTTCATCAAAGTAGTAAGAGAATTGCACAATAAAGAAAAAAAAATAGTATTTTCATTGGTAGTGAACCTATGATAAGAAAGTTAAAGATTTTAATATTTGTAAATCTTTGGGGGGAAAAAAGAGAAATAGTGCTCACAACATGTAGCCTTCAGTGTGGAACGGCATTTTACTTCAATGTGCTGTGAATCATTTCTTGCATGTCTTTCAAACTACTGTGAAACGAGGAATGTTCGCATGCATTTTGATTTTGCAAATTTCGCGAGCGCCAACATTCACGAAATTAAATTGCACACGAAAGTTCTTGTCTACACAATATGCATTGGATGCCAGTGGCATTTCGCGAAAATTTCTTGGCGCGAATATATCGTGTTTTACAGTATGTCATGTATGAAAGGAGTATCTCTTAAGAGTGGTTAGCTGGCTGGGTGTTTTTATCAGACAAGCAGGAAATGCAACTCTTATGACCATGTCAACTCGTCTTGAAATTTGATCTGAATTTTGTTTTATTTCAGAGACATAGGGCAAATAAGATAAGCTGGCAATATGTTGTGTGAGTGATTTGAATTTGAATCTCGTAATTTCTTTGTGACTCTAGCAAGAGGGCTTTCAGAAATACCAACATACATTTTTTTTTTTTCAATTGCTTATGTGTATGCATCATTGCAAACTATAATCATGGCTGAAAATCCATCACATTACCAGGAACTTGAGAACCCACAATATGTCCTTATAGTTACCCTTTTAACCAATAATTAGGCAGCATGCTTTTATTCCTCGGTCATGTTTTGATATGTTGCAAAAGAGAGCAAGGAAAAACATCCCGTATGTTTGCCTTACCAATATTTGTGCATTGTGTCTCAACAAAATTGTCGGATCGAGACAGTAATGTGTCTGCAACTTCCTCCTTGATATCCATTTAAAGCAGAGAAGGATATTTAGGGCTTCAAGTGAATCGCCTGGATGTCATTTTAAGAACAATTGTCAATGAGTCTTTTCAGTGTTTTCCGTCGCAACCTGGTAACAGGAAATCCTGAGAATATCTCTGCTCAATTTAAATGTCCAGGTTGATTTCCTTTTCCACGAACCTGAAGGTAACGGTGAACTTCAGAAGATATCTATCAAATCAAGAAAGTGTCCAGATTATTCTTTCTGCTACTCCCATTTCATTATAGATCCTCTTTGAGACTGAGCGGAGTGCTGGCAATCCACTGCAGTAAAGAAAAGTTTTGTCATATCTATTCTTGTTCTCTGACCATGAGCTGTAGAGCAAATTAGCTGTTTATACTTCAGGGATTGAATAGTTGAGGTATTTCATGGTAATTGCTGTTGTTGGAGGCAAATATGCAATCCTTTATACTGTCAAGTACAACACGTTTGTCAAAGTATCAATAAGATATTTTTTGTATGTAAAAAAGAGTGATGGGACATTTTACAGGCTCAAAAAAACCCAAAAAGCTTGCTTGCTTTGGGCAACCCAGACTGTCTCTAGGTTAAGTAGATTTAAGCACATTTGACTATTGTATTTACATAATTTATTATGAGACACTTGCTGACTTTTGTGATTTAGCAAGTGTAGTTTTGTTTTTTGTGTCGCCTTGCAGATAGTTGTGAAAATGGTTTGTTCTCTCTTCCAAGTCTGTTTTCTTTCTATCTTGTCAAAGACATCGATGACAGTTTTATTATCATTTGACTTATGTATTATGATGTATTAGCTACATGTATATTGTACGATGTGTTAAGTGGAAGTCAGTTCTTTGTTACAACTCATGTCGATTACGCATGTAATGTATTTCATGTCTTGGAAGTGTGTTAGTTACCTCACAGTTGGTACACATAGTGGTATAATCTCTTCAAAGTAATCTGAAATGTTGATTCTCCATAAAGGCAGTTGTTTGTGTAAATTTTCCAGTCTAACTTGCTTCATCATGTTTCTTTCATTGGTGTACAAGTAGTTTTTAGAAAACTGCATGGAATGTCATTGTATAAAGACTAAATCTTTATTTATCGAGAGTGTCATGACAACTGATCTTAAAGTGATGACATTAATGTTTTCTATGTATTTATTTGCAGTCTGTATATTTGAAGTGTTGAGTTTAAATGTAAAAAGATGAGTTTCCTTTAGATTTTCTTAAAGGGGTATCAGTAATGTTTCTGGGGTTTCCCATATGTTTTCTGTAAATGAAAGTGTTTATGAACATGCACAACTCAACATTTGTACTCTATGAAGGAGCTCTGGATTAAAGTTTACGTAAACTTTTAAAGCCATGTTTGCCTACTTCTCAATTTTATATGTGTGGTTTTCAGCACTTCTATTGACTTACAATGACTATGGTTCCTGTTTTTTTTTTTGTCTTCTTAGTCATCCCCTCTTCTCTTTTTCCTTTTATTTTTCCCCGTCTTTCATACTTTCTTCTTGTAATCATGGTATGACCTAATTACAATTAGATGATAGGAAAGACATAAACAGATATAGAACCATATAATGGAAAGTTGTGTGTCAGTGTTGGTGAAAAGTGTGTGCATTGGGAGGGGGAAGCACGGAGGAAAAAAGACACGATGCATTGGCAACTATTACTTTTATAAGTGTCATATTGATGGCCCAATGGGCAGCTAAAATTCAAGATAAATTTGTTGTTGTTGTTTTTTTTTTTGCACTACATTCATTTTTTTGTTTGGGCCACCAAAACAAAAGTCAAATTCAAAGATTTTAGTGGTCTGAATGGGATGCCAGAGGAAAAAAAAAAACCAATAGTGTCAAGCCCATATATATATACACTCAGCAAAAAAGGAAAGTAAACACTTTTTCAAATTCATATTTCTCTTAGAATATTTGACCAAAAACCAATGTATTATATACCGTAAAGGTAATTTAAAGGGACTGTACAGTACTGGTTGAGGTAGGGATTCATGTTTTGAACATTCCCCAGTGAGATAATGAAAAGCCTCTTATGAAATATGAAAGAGCATGTAATTTTAAGAAGGATTCAACGATTACAAGCCTGTATTTGATGAAAATTGGTTTTCAAATGGCTGAGATATCCCAAGAAGTGCTAATAATAAAAGGCGACATGCCCCAACTGTATTAGTATCTCTTTGTTTCACCTTGTCTTTGAATATCTCAGCCATTTCAAAACCGATTTTCATCGAATACATTTTTGATACCCCTTAGAACTGCATGCTCTTTGACATCTCTTAGAGTGGTTTCTGAATATCTCACAAAATATTAAAAGCTAAATCTACCCCACGACCAGAACTGTACACACCCTTTAATTGGCTATACTTGTGGCAGGTCAATTAAAGGGGCAAAGTTATGCATGATTGAACACATCCGTTTCTCTCTTCCAAGGCACAAAAGTAAAGATTGCAAAAATGAACAAGTTGTCTCGTATGCAGAAGTGCTCTTCCTTACATCAGTGAGAAAAAAACAAAAACAAACAAACACAAATTGAGCGCAAGATGCATGGACTAGAAATTTGCAGAAATAAACTTATGATCTCTATAATGTCTTTGTAGTTGCAAATATAAAGAAAGGGGACAGATAATTTTGATAGGAAAATGAGGACTCTTCTGTCAAATCCAAATTAAAATGACATTAAAGAAGAAGCAATATTAAGAAAAATGTTAACAATTTGAATTGTTATCGCAAATTAGGAAAATTGAAAGCAATATTTGGGCCTTGAATTTGTCTCACGAATTCTTAAATTCCTAAATTAAAAGAATGACAAAGAAATTCTGTACATTTAATCACCTTTGTGGCTTTACTACCCATTGGCAGAAAATTCATATTTCTCCCTTTAGCTTCCCACTTTGTTTTTAAGGCTTTATAAAGAGATACAAGAGAACAAAAACTTTTTTTCTTGCTGTTTCATTCATTTCTATCATTGTGGACATAGGGCATTTGTGTGTGAATGACAACATGTCAATTTTGCAATTTTTTACTTAGTACCTTGGACGACAAAAATGAATGTGCTCAGTCATGCGTAAATTTACCCTTTGTCTTGACCTACCAGGTTGATAAATTTGTATGTAATACATTGGTTTCTAAACCAAAATCTTGTATGAAAAATATGAACTAGAAAAAGTATTTACTTTTTTTGTGTGTATTAATGTATGTGTGTCTGTAGCTTTCACTGTTTTCGGAACAAACTAGCATCTTGTTTTCATCACAATCATGTATTGGAGATTCTATATGCAAAAAAAAAAAAAAAAAAAAAAAAATCAGCAAGCAACATCTGCTGCGTAGAAACAGATATCAAGGAATCCGGGAGAATCGTGCTACATTGTAAGGTGCTGCAATTTCGTTCAATATAAGTAGGTTATAACCCAGGGCAAAAAGTTTTACAATTTAACAATCTTACGGGCAGAGTTCACATGTGAAAGGGGCGTGTTATGTGACTATTCAGCTCAAAGGGTGGTCGGGATGTAACAACCACAGAGTCGAGATTGTATATTATCTATGTGCGTATCCTCATAAATGGTTACATCATTGTAGCTCTATGGTTACATCACTCATCGCTCCTGATCCATCATCGGAACGAAATATTTAGAACACAGGGAAAGAGTAAAATAATCCAGACAGATATTTACAAGGCAATTGCGTTGCCATACCGAATACGTATGTCTGCCAGCACGTCCTGTGTTTTCGTTCAAGCGGGGCCAAATTCTTCTGATCTTGGCCTACAATACACGTCTTTCTCCCTTCTGCTGTCTGGAAAAGGTATTTAGTCCTTTCCCAAATTTTTCTTGCCCCCACTTTTCTTTGGACAAGAACATCAGCAACCATGCTCTTGGTTCATTCACCACTCAAGTCGTTTCTGTAAATACGCTTTAGTCAGCCGTTGTGAAGAAGACTGTTTGCCCAAAACTAGCTCGAGTAAACTTGATCACAAAATATAGTTAGAATTATGAAGCGAAAATTGCGTGTAGTTTGGGCTCGGCTTCGTTCAATTTGTGGTCACGATGTGATACATTACAGAAAGAAAAAAAATGTAAACTAGTTATGTTTGCTTTTCAGTCGCAAATCTTGACAACGGAAGATTCCTGATGCACTTAAATAAGATAGAGGATAGACATAGACGACGAGTTGGTTATCCAGTCAGCCAGCCACGCGCTGTTATTGAAGTTACTTTATGCACGATAAATTGGAAGTGAAAATGGGGGAATGAGTGTAAGAAAGAGACTTCCAGTTACTCTCTTTAATTCAGGACAGATCGTTCTTGATATCACCTTTCACGTTCACCAAGTATATAACATTATCAAAGTAACATTATCAAAATACTTGATGTTGTCAAGAATTAGAACTATTTCACAGAGCCTCAAAGAATTTTTTTTCTTCCAATTACATCCTTCCTACCGTAAATTTGAACCCTCCTCAATGCACGTGGGTCAACTTACTGATTTGTGTGTTATTTACTTTTTTTTTCTCTCTCTCTCTGTCTCTTTTCCTTGAGCAAATAAATCCGGATATATCTGAGTATAGTTCGATGAACTGGAGTGACCCAAACTTCACCTCTATGAAAGATATATTGTTTACGGTCAGCAGGGACCTCCAAACGAAAAAGAAAATTCCCAGACGAATTAACCAGGTCAAAATGTCTGAATTCCCGTTTTTTCCTCATCTTTTTTGTTTTATTTTTCAGAAAAAAACGGGGGGGGGGGGGTGGGGGGGGGATAAGACGGAATTACTTTGGTTGCAGATTTTCATCGGGGGTTAATTTATTTGTTTCTGTGTTTTAAGGCTTACAGTATATTTCATCATTTCTGGATTACGGTAGTCTGGCCCGTATGGTATATGATACCATACTTTATAGGCGTTATCAAAACACAATCTTTTTCGCGAAGTCATGAATAAAATGCTTTGGGGTTGTTTAGAAATACATAGTAGACCAGCCAAACCTCAAAAAAGGCTCTAGATAAGGATTCGACGGCATTTTTTGTTAATGCTCCGTTCTCATACTGAAAGTCTTGCAAAAATACTAAGGAATAGCGTACGGCCGGATGTCACGCGCATTTTTGCCGAAAAATGTCATTTTTAGCACAAAATTCAGAAGCATGTCAAAAATCACGATTTTTATTTTTTGCTTGCATTCAATTGATATTTGAAAGATCATGAGTTTCAATTGTCCCTTTTAATGAAATTGCAATTTAAATGTGTTTCCTTAGCATTTTAAAAAGTCATTTTGTACAGCCATATATGGGGCTCTCAAATGTTTGGGTGTTGTTTTTTCGAAATAATATTCACAGATTACTTAACGTTCTGCAAAGTTTGCTTTTCCAAGCTAATAAGATGATCTTCCAAAAGTACTTTAATGTTTTATAAAACTACAAGTGCTTCTTTAATTGAATGTGTCAATATTATTTCTAGTTTTCGTGAAGAAATCTTTACTTTTAATCAAAACTCTGAACTTGCAGGAACTCAGAAAATGCATTTTCCGAGCATTTTCCAGTAGCCCCGCGCAGCTTGTGTGCGCGCGAATACTTAATACGTGTGCGTACGTCTACCACGCACTACCCCTACGATCTAGCTACATACAGGTAAAATCTCTCGCGCGAGAGCTGCATGTTTCGGTCGTTGAGTTGGAAACGTGGTGACTGGAAAAGGGACTATTTCCTTCGAATGTAAGTAACTTAGTAAATAAATACATAGTTCCTTATTGCACTGCATAACGGAACTTAAAAATCTGTTTTGATCTATTAGTTAGATATACAACTTTGATCTGAGACTTGGTTAATATCAAGGTTCAAGCGCTAGTACTACGTTAGGCCGATGTCTTTAATTACTGTATTTCGCACCGATCCCGTGGGCGCGGGCATGCCTACCAACCCCCGGGCCGCCACCCGACCGTGCCGGCGGTGTTTGTTAGTGGAACAGCGATTATTCCGTAAAGCACGTCTTGACACGGTGCGAAAAGAGGCCTAACAAACATTAGGTCTACGTCTAGATTTAGGTGTCTTGTTAGTTCGATCTAGGTTTGTAATTTATGGCCTCATCACATGCAGTTGGACTGAATCCTCGTCTACTGTTAGGTCTAATCTATCTAACGGTAATACACTCTCTCTAACTGTTAATACTAACGTTAGTGTTAGACATTCTAGCTAGTAGGTGTAGTGTTACTCTAACGACGAATGTTAGTGTTAGTGCTAGAATGTACGGCTACGCCTGTTATTATGCCAAAACAATTCAATCGGGCTAGGCCCTATGACACTAGTAGTATAATCACAATGAACTTAACACCTAACGTTAGCACATTAGCAGTTGTATAACGTGGACAGTACAGGTCCACTACTACTAACGTTACTGCGCTGGTTAGATGTATTTCTATTTGTAGGGCTAGAGCCAGGTCCAGGGCAAGGGGCTGTAGACTATAGAAAATCTAGAGAAGATGTAGATGTAGATCTACCAACGTTTAGAGTCTAATAGTAATATACTAGACCTACAATATAAAATCTAGGGCCGGGGTCTGAAGCATAAATAGCTGGCGTCTGGAATTAGGATCTAGGTCTAACCTTAGTCAAGATCTGGGCCACTGATTCTACCTAACGTTAGAGGTTTCTAGTAATCTACTACTCATATCTAGGCAGTTTTGTTGTAAAGACCCAGCTTACTAGGCCTAGCTAGACCTAAGTTTAGGCATCTAGAGGTTCTAAAATCTATGCATAATAATTATACTATATATGTAGGCTAACTTTGATCAAAAAGTTCATGTTAGATCTAACATTAGAAGATCCTAACATTAGCTCTAACGTGAATTATCTAGGCTAATATTAGTCTCTAGAGCAGAGGTCTAAGGTTGATTCCACTCTTTCTGGTATTTGTAGACCTGTGGGTTCAGAAAAAGAGTCTAGGATTTAGGCCTAGGTGTTTTATATAAAAGCGAGTCTACAACCAAGTGATCTTGCCATTCGAATATGCCTGAAAGAGAGAGAGAGAGAGAGAGAGAGAAAGTGTTCAGTCCTGACTGCCAACCTCTCCTAATCTGTGAATCATTTACATGTACTCTTCTAGTTTACAAATAGATCTAGTCAAAGAGAAACTATTTAGAAATGTCTTTACTCATAAGTACCAAGTTCTTATGTTAATGTCTCAAAGAATAAAGGTTCATTTGAAAAAATGTAAATATTACATTTTTAATGGATCATTTATACCGACTCACTGAAACCTAAATATCTTCTTCTTTTTTAACTTTTTAAAAACCAAAAAAAAAAATCATCTTAATGAAAGAGATATATTTTTAGTTATAATTGATTTGCATGGGAAACAAAGAAAATTATGTCAATGTCAAGATGCCTTTTCAAAACAATTAAATTTCAAATTGATTTTATTTTTTGTTCACTATTTAGCTTATAATGCTCTGCTTTAAAGATGAAAAAAAAATTATTTGAGTCGTGTTGATTTCTGTTTTCAGCTAGATGTACCAACAAGTGGACAGACTGAGTCTTGTCTTCAAACTTCACCAAAGAGAGAGACATATGCCTATTCTGACTTGCCAAAATCTAATTGTAAAGACTGAGCTCTTTCTACCTGCAACAAATTGCAGAACAACCAGAAGGTAAGAAACGGTAAATGTCTTAAATAGCGGTCTAATTTGAAATATCTTTTAAATACTAACTTACTAAGTGTTTGATTATCAAATGTATCACTTCAGTGCCCAGTTGAAAATAATGCCAAATCTAAATACATTGAGTATCAAATATTCCTATTCCATTTGAATAAATTGTAACAAGCATGTTTTCGCTTTGACAGTTGTATTACAATGCAGTGTACAAATACTTTGCAAACAAAGAGAGGAGAATAATCTTATACACGTGTATCTCCATTTATATAATAAGGGGAGCAAATCTATGATCGGATGTGTATTCTTGTTTTCTTGTAAATTCATTGCATGTTCTATTGTAGAGGATCATATGAAAGAACGGTATTCTATCTACTGAAGATGAGATCATATAAAAATCAAACATAAATGTAATCAAGTAAGATATTATATGTAATGAAATATTTCTCAACCATGTCAATTGGCACAAGTGTTTAATGTGTGCACAAATGAAAATACGTCTGTAGTCACAGATCAATTAACTTTCCATTGTTATTATGTTGCGTTAAGTATGACGTAAGGGTGATATGCTGTGATGTATTGTTCTTTATTTTTATCAAGGTGTCACCAACAAATGGACATGCTGAGTTTGAGATCACATCCACTAGAGTGAGGGGGAGATAGAAAGATGTCTTGACTGCGATGTGAATGCCCTTTCCAGCTCAGAAGTAAGTGTCATCGATTTGAAATTAGGAATATCATCTCATGAATACAAATCGATTTATGCAAGGAAATCATATCCTAATCCACATACAAATGAGAGCATGATACAATCAAATATTTGTGTACAGGAATTACAGGTGTCAAGATGACTTCCATCCTGCATAATTCATTTTCAGTAAGATATGGCTTTAGAGCATCAAAGATGATAATAACAATGACATGATTAATGTATTACATGTAAGACAAATTAATGTTGACAGTGACCTGAAGATCCAAAATCTCATACTAAGGGATTCATGAGATCGTGATGATTAATTCTAATTCATGATGAATGTGTTTGTTTATGTTGCAGTATGATTATCCTGTTTCACTCATAAAAATGATAACTTATTTAAGTTTTTGTTAATTGTATTTTCGACCAGAATTAGCACAAAGTGGACAAAATGGACCCTGCAAACCACAGCCAACTACGGACAAGAGAGAGAGAGAGAGAAAAAAGAAAGAGAGAGATGTCCTGACTACCAACCTCTAATCTGTGCATCCTGCACTCTATTTCGAAAGGAAATGTGGGAGGTAAGCAATAATACATGTACATGTAAAATGTAAACCCCAATATGTTGGAATATTTTGTCAAGCCTTTGACATCTTGACCAAATTTTTGACTGTCGATCGTTCATTGGGCAGAAAATTAACGCATGTTTTGCTAAATGAATGCAGTACTGCATATGCATGTAGTCAATCACTCCAACAACGAAGATTTACATGAATTAACGCTGATTATTATTTTTTTTTTAGCCTCTGTCAAAGATGGTTGCAGGAGTTTTTATGTTGTTGCAGTCATCATTCACACGCACATCTGTCCTATTCTCATCTTGCAATAACTTAACATTTACTCAGCAGATCATCTTCAACTTTGGTTTTATACAGAAGAGATGATTACCTGCTGAGCCTTGTACAAGTAGCATTTTAGTTATTGTTGTGATTTTGCTGCTGATTGTAAATTACAGGGAAACCCTGATTTTTATTGACTGTAGAGCATTGCTACCATGACATTATATTTACCTTCGGATGGCAAAGTTACCATAACCTCTAAGCAATTTGACTTTGATTAGTTATGAGGGTATTGATGTGAAAGGTCACAGGGACATTATATGCACGAAAGTGTTGAATGTATCCAGTTGCAGTATCAGGCAAGCACTACCTTGAAATTCTTCTGAATGGAATAAAAAGCTTAATGGAAAGAATTGGATATTTGGATCATGAAAGTTTCCTACATTTTATATTTCATCGTGTACTCACGGTTAAATTGCTACAATTAGGATCTACTGTATAAAATAATATACTTTACAGTTTCAAGGAAACACTACATATAGAGGAAATCAAGTAACCGTATGTCTTTATTAGCCTATATGTCACTGTGTCTTCACCAAAGATTAAAATGCCCATGTCACTTTCCTCATCAAGTAAAGACAGATACACCATTCTTTCTCTCTCTCTCTCTCTCTCTCTCTCTCTCTCTGTCTCTCTCCAGAAACAACCCTGCCAGGCTATCCGGTCCGCATCCAGATTCCGTATGAAGGATGTCATCAGAACCTGAACTTACATGTGGAATGCATCCATCTAAACTTCTCAAATATAATCACAATGTGCTTTCAGAACTATTATAGAAGTTGAATATATAAAAGACATGTGTATATATTAGACATTTCTACTAATCCTGATTAAATGCTTCTTTTCTAATCTTTTTTTTCTTTTTTTTTCCCTTAGTGATGAAGTAAAACAAGACCTGATATCAAAATGTGCACAACACTACTTGGCAAAGAGCATTTACAATATGATTTGATGTAGATCTACTTCCAATTTTGATGGCAGCATTAAAGGGATGAGGGATGGCCTACTTTTGGTTGAGATGGGGGCTGATATGGAGATTTTGTAAAATAATGAGAACCCTGTTACGAAATATTAAAGAGTAAACAATACCAAGAGGAATTCCAAATTTATTTGTTAAAAATTGGTTTTGAAAAGGCTGAGATGTACAAAAACAAAGAGGTCCTAATAAAGGTGGCACCCACTTCTAATTATTATCATTCTGTGTCACTTTTTAAAAAAATTTCTCGGCCGTTTCAAAACCAAGAACTTTAATCAAACAAACTTCAAATTACTCTAAGAATTTGAATCTCTTTCATATTTCATAAGTTGTTTTTATTTGCTTGCAAAAAGTTAAAGTCTGAATCTCCATCTCAACCAAAACTATACCATGCCTTTGAGACTCACAGTTACAAGCCGCATACTAGTAGTTCATGGAAATTGATCCTGTTATTTCCTTTGAAGCCCAAACGCCAACATTTTAATCCTGTCAGATTGGAATGTCTTTTGTTTTTGTTTTTATGGGGGGGGGGGGGGCAACAAAAGGGAAGTGAACTTTACCTTTCTTCATCAGTTGGAGGAAAATATGTGACATGTTAGTCAGAAAAAAAAAACTGCACGTTGAAGAGCTTAAAAAGAGAACATTTCACAAAATAACAGTTGGTGAATCTGAAGGGAAAGAGCATAGAGCATGTTTTTTCTTTTCTAGTTTAAGATATAAAAGAATAGTATGTAGCTTAAAGGAACGAACATAAGTAAAATGTTTCAATCCAAACGCCAAGTACAAGAAGTAGTGAAAAGAAAATGTACTGGTCAAGATGTATGTTTTGCCAGGTTTTCTTTCACATGTGCCATAATTGTCATGATGTTGGTAATACTGTAATATATGTTAGCTATTCAGGGCCCCAGCAATGTATTCTGGTACTTGGAATGAGGGAAAGTATTAGAGGGAAATACCGGTACCATGCATTTTGGAGAGGTGATTTTTTTTTCTTCATTGAGAGACGAGTATTCAGTACAGATACCTTATCACACTGGTTTGCAGAACACAAAAATAATATCAGACTAAAAGTAGATTTTTAAAAATTTGGCAGTCACCATTCTAATTTAGTTGTACATTGACGAAAGTTCAATGCAACAGCGTACAGTCATAATTAGCTAGGATATGTAACCACAAATTTTTAAAAAGATAGAGATATTGAAATATTGCTTAAAGAGAACATTTTGTTTTTCTAACTGGTGTAACGTTTGTGATGCTGGACACATTATAGTATATGTCACATTAAAAAAAAAAATTGAGGCTGTCAATGCAGTTAATGTAGTCAGCGCAATTTGTATTTTTCAAACTCTTTTGATGTATATCACAGAGATTTGTTCATGAAAGACATTTTCACTGAGGACTCATTCTTTTCTAAAGCTTTTAATCATTTAAGAAGATTGCTTTCAGATGGATTTTTTTGTTTGTTTTTAGATGTCCACAAATGGAGACTGAGGTTCTTTACCTTTCAAAACGAAATACTGTTGAAGAGAAATAATTATATATATTTTGCAGGATTCAAGCATGTTCTTACTGTGTATGGTATTCTAATCAGCATTTTGGTAACCAGCAACATAGATGTCAAGTGCTGCTATTCTAGTAAATGTACGCTAATGGCAAATCATTGCTTTAAAAAAGAGAAATTGCCTCGTTTACTGTTTACTGTATTTCATTCGTGAACGCTGTTTGAGACGGTGGTTGCGGGCGTGTGCACATTGCGTAGTACGTTTTGTTGGTTGACTGGGAATTTAGAGTGTTGGTGATAACTGAAATGATTTTTTTTTTTCACAAATTTGTGATAATATAGAAAAAAATCGAATTGCAAACAAACAAGTTGTTACATGTCTGCTCCAAGGACATAGAACTTGGCCAAGGATTAATATAATCTGCAATATAGACTCGATGATATAACCGACTTAATGATGGGAAGGGGAAATAAAGCTGTTATTGCATTGTACGCATTTCACTTCTACTTCCTTTTCGCTTCTTATTTTCTCTTTTGAGGGTGATATTTGCCTTACTTTTTCACACAAATCCGGGATACATTATAACATTTTTATGTCGCCGACTAAGTGTGCGTTCTAAACAACGTTCATGTCAACAATCAACCATCATAAAAGAAACATTTAGTATAAGTCTTCTGCGGGAGAATAAATCAAAATAAAATGCAAACACCTCGCCTTAGAACATTACAAAAGTAAAAGTGATTTCGTGCCTATCCCTTGCAGGGCTCCGTTTCAGGGCCTGAGAATGCAAACTATATAGCATTACGAATTCCAAAGCATTCTCGGGGGAAGGGGTGAGTATGCAGGATGGGAGATTTGGTATCGTAATTTTTCCCAGTAACATGTGATTTGTTATCACGGTTTCCATGACAACCATTTCCGAACATAGTAAACAATTTTATATAACTCTTAGGTTTCATTGTTAAACATAGATTAGTTAGATTGACACATTTTTCACACACACACAAAATGTTTCAACACTTTCGTACGTTTTACAATTATGAATATTTGAAATTTTCAGGGAGTGACCTAATGATGATCAGTTGCCATGGTAACAACACTACTGATTTTATTTATTTTTTTTGGGGTGGGGGGGGGGGTGGGGAAGAAGCACATTTCAGTCATATCAAGGTGCCACAAAGGGTTTTGCAGTCAGCTATCCAACCTGTCCATTGACTTCGCCAATTATGTAAGATAAATACCTACACGCACTATACCATGTACAACTATGGGCTTACGCTATACATTCGATTTTTCATTCAAAATGCGCGTCCGGTAAAAATACATCGTCCCATTTAGGATAACATAAAACGAGTTATCTTTCGCCTTATCTTTTAATTTCTTTGCTGCATAAGATATCAGAATATATATTATATTTCGGAATAATAAAAACTTTTGAATAGATTGATTTAGGTAGTTTAAAAAAAACTTTGAAATATTGGTAGATTTTACAAAGTATTATTTTGAGTAAATCAAGTTTTTATGTTTCATTGCGCCATATATGTGCGTGTAAAAATTCTACATTCAAATGCATATTAGTCAGGTTCTAAACTTGAAATGGAAGATAACACATTTCTAGTTTGAAAGGTACTTATCAACCATTCCTTATTTCGGTAAAAAAATAAAAATCGTGATTTTTTACATTCTTTCAAATTTTGTGCTAAAAAAGACATTTTTCGGCAAAAACGCGCTTGACATCCGGCCGTACGCTAAACTTGAGTATTTTTGCAAGACTTTCAGCTGGAAAACTTAGCATTAACAAATTTTGCCGTCCAAAGTAAAAAAAATCGTCTTGGCTGGCCTACTAACATGTTTCTATTTGACAAGACCGCAAATCTTTACGTTGTGACATGGTATACACAGGAATGTACATTCGAACACGAATGACATGTCTGTTAAAATGCTTAGCTAGCCAGGTCGAAACCGTCCACGTCCACAAATAACTCAGACGAAACAAATTAATTACTAGTAATTATTTCACCTAGATGAAAGTATGTGTTGTTACTCGAAAAAAAAAGAGTAATATTATGGAACTACACACCAAGAGATATAGGGCTAGGTCGTAGGTCCTACAAGGACCCGAGCTTATCCGTTTTTATTGCAGCGTTGTAGTTAACGAGATAACTTACGTCGTGTCACTGTGTATTATTAACATGCTTGTTTTTGTTTTTGTTTTCGAGTCCCCTTAAAGGGGATGGCTAGTACCTGATCAGTGGGAATCAGTGGGAATGCTGGGGGATGATTGTTCCAATCCTTGTGGGATTAATTTAAGAGTATATTATATATCTATTGTTGTTGTGTGAAAATTATTTGCTTCAGAATGGTCTCATATTCAAGTAATGTCACTGTACATGCATGCTAACCTGGAAACATTAAACTGCAAATTACTTGAATATGAGACCATTCTGAAGCAAATATTTTCACACAACAATAGATACATAATGCACTCTTAAATGAATCCCAAAAGGATTGGAACAATCATCCCCCAGCATTCCCACTGATTCCCACTGATCAGTTACTAGCCATTCCCTTTAAGGCATTAAGCTTTCCCGACCTAGCAATTATCTGCAGACGCAGAATATTTCTCGAGCGTATTTAGCGGGATATATATATTATATTATACATTTCAGCTTGAATTCAAAAGCCTGGGCCAGTAGGCCTGTCATTCATCATCTAGGTCCTTTAAAAGCGTTCAAGTTTTTAATTCGAATTCTTACTCTGAAAGCCCCAGCGACGCGCACTACCTTTACAGGTGTAGCTATGCCAGGCAAGCCACAGAGAGGTTGTACAGTTGTCAAGGGTGACTTCCGTTATCAAAATTGCATAGGCCTAAATCGTACGATAGCGAGAAATTAAAAGGATAGTGTAATCAAAATAGGCTTTATCGTGCTGCATGTCATCAGTTGACCTTCGCCGATTTCGACATTCAAACAATGAATCAGGTTAGCTGTCAGAAAATTCAATTTCCTTTCGATTCTTGAGCGCAGTATACATACAGTTTCATAAATCATGAGATCTTAAGGGTTTTAGTTTGCGTTGACAATTGTGGAAATCTTATCAAATTCGCAGGTTTCCGATTTTTACTGAACAAGACTGTTTACGGGTTGTTTTGTACTCTTTACCTATCTTGACTTTCCCGTCTTTATAGACCACACCCCAGTAGTATTATGCACATTCAGTGACGAATGGTTAGTCGGTCCAAGGAGTTATGTCTGACAACTCCTTGGTCGGTCATTTTCGTATCTGAATCTCTGCACTCCCACGCCCATGGCACTGAGACCTGTCCACAACTGGGTCATCCAGGGCAGTGTGGGTGGGTCATGTCCACTGGTGACCTTCACTGCTTGAGCACAGGTCAAGCTCAGATTCAGGTCACAGGGCATATGGACACAACACGTGGGTCTTAGCTGCTTTGATGAGTGAAGTACAGGCGACAATGAATTGATGATGGGTTTCTCGTTTTCTTTCCTTCTTTTTTTTTTAATGGCAGAGTAAGGAAAGACTGTCGGTGAATTTCCCCCAACTGTCACTGAGTGTTTCACTACAGTCTTTCGAGAATTGATACAATATCATAATGTTAAGGTATTTATAGTAATGTCATCGGAACGAGCTATCTTCTTGTATCATGGTTACGGTTACGAGTCAACTTGATCGTGCGATAAAGTGGTTTTGCGCTTTGAACGCAGAAAAATCAGACCCGACCAGGGATTGTAACGACTAATGTGAATCGCACCTGAGTAGTCAGACGTGGAGTAAAGAGTCACAAAATAGAAGCTGGTTCAGCTCTAACCTCTGCCAAGACCTGTCATTCAGTGCAAGAAGAGTAAACAGGATTGTTTGTATAAATTGACCAAGGAGCTCGGTTTGACCAAGGATAGATACTGGTTTGACTAGTCGAGCCATCACCAAAAGCCAATTTTTACCCATCGCTCTGACTCTCTCGACTTCGGCACTGTAACTCCTTTCGCTCACGGCTACCAGTGCTAACAAAGGCTTATACAGGGCCCTTGAAAAATGCTGTCAGCTCCTTATTTATTGTCTGGACGCATTTTGTTGTTCCGTGCCCTGTTTAAAAATTGATAATGATAATGATAATGGTGGTGATAATGATGATGATGATGACGATGATAAAGTTATTTAGGTAGTAGTAACAGTAAAGTAATCGACTATATATAAGTAGTAGTAGTAGTAGTAGTAGTAGTAGTAGACGTAGTAGTAGAAGTAGAAGTAGAAGTAGTAGAAGTAGTACTAGCAGTAGTACCGTGAGTAGCAGTGATAATGATAACAATCCGATAACAAACAAGGTTATTTTTCGTCGTCGTCGTCATCGTCGTTGTCACCGTCATTATCATCATCTGTCATCATCATGATCATCGTGATCATCATTATCATCATCTATCAACTATCATCATCCTCATCATCATCTTCATCATCATCATCATCATCATCATCATCCTCATCATCATCATCTATCATCATCTATCATCACCATCACCTTCATCACCTTCATCACCATCATCACCATCATCATCATCATCATCTATCATCATCTATCATATATCACCATCATCATCATCATCATATTATTATCTTCATCATCATCATCATCATCATCATCACCATCATCACCATCATCACCTTCATCACCTTCATCACCTTCATCACCTTCATCACCTTCATCACCTTCATCATCATCACCATCATCACCTTCATCATCATATTATTATCTTCATCATCATCATCATCATCATCATCATCGCCATCATCACCATCATCACCTTCATCACCTTCATCACCTTCATCACCTTCATCATCATCACCATCATCACCTTCATCATCTTCATCTTCATCATCATCATCATCATCATCATCATCATCATCATTTCTTTTGAATTCCAGAGGGGTAAGATTTGCCTATTGATTTCCAACGATATACCCTGGAAACCTGGATTCCCTCCTCATTCCGTGAACTTTTGTTCGAATCCCTCTGTCGTGCTGCTTGTCCAGTCTCTTCTCCACCCCCCCCCCCCCCCCCCCGTCTCTGCCTCTCCATCCCTCCCCCTCTCTTCTCTTCCTATTTTCTCTTTTATCAACGTGGTGACTGGATAATGATATAGACCAATAACATATCTACTTGTCATCATGTTCATGAATCTTGAATAAAGGGGATGGGTGGAGGAGGAGGGAAGAATAAAATACTTCTCATGAATCCCACATGACAACAGGGTGCGTGCATCACAGGAGAGCGCTGAGTGATGCCTGCGTGGGCCTCGCAATGTTTCCCAATTCTCACTTTACCCCTTCCCAGCATACAGTGTTGCGTAGTCTCACCCTTGAACTTAGATGGGTTACCGCGTGACCACAATATACCCAAAATATCACGGAGTACACATTTCTCAAGGGACATTGAAAGGGCATTCAGACATCTGATACTAGAATAGAAGTCATATATTGAAACTAGATGATCCCAACATGCCTTCCTGGATCACTCAGAAAAAATCAACGTGGTTAAGTTTGTTAGGTTTCATATTACCCTCCATGAGTTAAATGTTAACCTGCTCGTGTCATATTACGGGAAATTCATCCCAAAATCAGTTAGGCCATATACATCAATCACTGTCTATTCACAGTATTGTAACTGCTTACTTTTCTAATTGAACGCGGAACACTAGACGTTTTACTTCCTTGCCTGTCCATTTTTGTCTTTCTGATTAACTTAGATGTGATATGATCTGTTAATGTTAATATTCCTAAACACTCATACAAATTCAACATTTTGGTCTGATTTATCTCTTCATGTACGAATACTGCTAAAGGACTTTTGGAGCACAAATAACGTAGAATGGCTTCTCGGCAAATTCGATGAAAGTTAAAGGACAAGTTCACCATCACATACATGTGGATTGAGTGATTGCAGCAATATTAGTAGAACACATCAGTGAAAGTTTGGGGAAAATCAGACAATCATTAAAAAGTTATGAATTTTTAAAGTGCTGGATGAGAAGATTACTACAGTGTATGATGTCACATGCATACAATGATATAAGGAAAATGTAAAGAGAATTTAACAAAATTCTGCTTTTTAAAAAAAAGTGCAAATTTCCTCGACTCGTCACTGACGTATGTTAGGGTAATATTATTCCTCCTAACCTTCTAAAAGAGGGAAGTCAAGTGTTCTTTTAGTATGTGAGAAAAATGAAAATATCTTGAATTTTCTTTATAATATGTTCTTCATATCGTTGTACACATGTGACACCACAAGCTGTAGCAGGGGCGGATCCAGGAATTCCATAAAGAGGGGGCGCGTTTACAAAATTAAAGGGGGGGGGGGCGCACGCACCCCTCCCCGATTTTTTCTTTTTATTTCTTTTGTTTCAACAAAAAATAAAGGGGGGGGGGGGAGCATGCGCCGGTTGCAGTCCTCCCTGGATCCGCCCCTGCTGTAGTAGTCTTCTCATCCAGCAGTGACTAACTAGAAACTTCAAAAATTCATAACTTTTATACGGATTGTCCAATTCTCCTCAAACTCTCACTGGTGTGTTCTACTAATATTGCTGCATTCACTCAATCCTCATGTCTATGAAGGTGAACTTGTCCTTTAATAACTCATGCATGATGGCTACTACTCCTCACCAGGTTTTTTTTTCCTCCCCCATCAAGTGCCATCCTTCCCTCCATTCCTTCCTCCCAAAGTCATCGACCAGATCCCTTCCTCTCCCCATTCCTTTACCTCAACATTCTCTACCTCACTAGCTCTTGTCTTCCTTCTTTAAAGGCTCTCCAGGGGATATTTTTCCTCCCTCAAGACAAAAAGAAAACTCCGTCTGAAATACATAACTTTCTACAGTCCACTGACAGAGAACCACTAACTGAGAACAAATTGTGAATACATGTATGTAATGTGGCATAATGTTTAACTATGAGATCAGTCAACTAAAATATATTTTTCCTGTACAAACTAAAAACTATGCAGTTTCCCCTTGGTCTCGTTATAACGAGGTCGGATAGAGCAAGATATCTGATGTAACAGGTAGTCTTTTCTGTCACATTCCTTTTTATATTCTTTTATCATCCCTGATATAACAAGATACCTGACATATTGAATGAATTTCAGTGGTCCCGAGCAGCTTGTTATAACAAGGTTCCCCTCTCTACATATCTTATATAACATTATCTCGATCTTATATAATATATATATATATATATATATATGTATATATATATATATATATATATATATATATATATATATGTATATATATATATATATATATATATATATATATATAATACATGATATGTTTTCAGTGAACTTCTTGTACGGTGAGGATACAAAAATGATGACTTGGTACAAGTCTATAGCATAAATTCATTTGTCCTTCTGCAATAATATTCTACTCTCAGTCACAAAATGTCCAATATGGTAAGTTGTGTGTGAAAATTGTACTGGCGCGTGTTTGGACTTATGCAAGGGTTGCAGGGTTAGCAGTCACACTTTCTTGTCAGTCCCACATATTCAAAACAGAAATGATTTAGCAAACATATCATGTTGTCTCCATAATGTTCCTGATTGCACAGCAGTACATTGATGATTATGTTTGAATGTCACTACTCTTGTGTCATTATGATCCATGTGCATTTTCATGATTGCTTACTGTAAAAGTGGATATTTTTTTGTGTGATTAATTTTTTTTGTTTGCGCTTGGCCAGGCAAGAAGATTTTCGCGTGTTTTTAATTCCACAGAATCAAGACATCAACAACTGGAATATAAGGCAAGCAAAAATATTTGCATGCTTTTGTTTTTGCACGAGCTTCTGGTTGTGCGAAATGTGCAAAAATTTCAACACCACAAAGATTTCCACTTTGACAGTATATAAAGCAGTAAAAAAAAAAAGCAGCATGAAACCCTTAGCAAGGGTTTCCATCTAGCAACTTGTAGCTGCAAATTGGCAAGGTAGAGCATAGAAGCACCCACATGAAACACTTGACAAAGACACGACAATACAAAATGATATTGGATTGATGAGTCACACATCACATTCTGTCCTTTAATTCCTTTTGCACATTTTGCCAATTTGATATACTTGCATGATCAATTTGCATTCCTTCAAAGACACTTGCAATAAGTGATTCTGTACACAATCATATTTACACATCATATAAGTATATATCACACATTGTCCACACATTTACACACTGATAATGTCCTATTACTGTACAATCTATGTGAAATGAATAATAAAACCATTTAACCATGGAGATGTGACTTAAAATAGTGACATTGTAAACTTTCTCATGGAAGAGAAAATCATTTAAAATAAGGCAACATCTGAAGACAAGACTATCTTGAAAACAAGGTAAAGATGATATATTTTGTGCTGCACCTTTGGATTATTCAAGAGCAAACCCTATAAGAATCATGCTTGCACTAAGATATCAGCTGAATATGACAATAGATATTGAGTTGCTGTTTTAACATTTCTTTTTAGTACAAGAAATCAAGGAAAGACATGAGAGATGCTAAAATGCTGGTCACTAAAGATTAAGAAAAAAAAGAGGAAACCAATGAGTAAGATACAGATGCAGTAGATAAATACTACAGGTATACAACCCTGTATTACTTTATATGGAAATAAAATTATTTGAATTGAAATTGAAAAAATGAACCTAAATTTGGCTTCCGCGAATATTCATCTATTGCTAACACAGATGAAAAGTAAAAATGATGTTGCACACAGAAGCCCTCATCTCACTCCGGAACACACACTTGTCAAGACGTGGATGAAGGGTTTTGATCAATATGGTAAGCAGCACTTTCAAGCATGTTGAGTACTGTGCGAGAGTCCAGATCAGATCTTAGCAGGTTTGGATCATGCAAAGTAACTAGTATGGCCAAACATGACTGATGCACATTAATAACAACAGGAGCTTATCATTTGCATAATTGCCTGTAACCCTATTCTCAACACAAGTACATTGACTAAAATGTTCCCATAATGTACAGAAAACCAGAGATGTTTGACCAAATTATTTCAAAGGGCCTTTATTGTTCCTAATGATTACTGTTTAAGTCACCAGAGCTTAAGTGGATCTTATGAAGCAATTGCACGCTCATAATATACTAGCACGTCTCACATTTCACGAACCACTCATAACAAAACGCAAATGGATACTGAGACTTGGTGTTACATGACCTCATCATGTGACCGACAGGATTTGTTGTCAAGGTCTTTGCATCCAGTAAAGAGTTCATTACAGCTTCTGTTTTTACTGCTGTCTAGTCTACAGAAGTGTAGCTGCTGTTAGTAAAGAGAAGACATCAGAGTGATGGTCATTCATTGCAATCCTACGGGGGACTCACAATCCCTGTACAGATTTCGTCCATGGAAATACGCTTTCAGAGAAAAACCGTCGTCAAAACTTTTCCTCATTACCTACCATGACTAAAAGGACATCCTTAAAACAAACAAACAAACAAACAAACAAACAAAAAACAAGAAAAAATTCTCCATGACATTAAAATATCTTCAGCATGAGAATGCCGTGGTCACATGGCAGGGTGAAAAGCACTTGCATGAGAATCAGAGGCATTCACAATAGGCTACAATAAAAAAGCGAATTATCACCTCCGTGCATTTTCTTGAACGCCTGTGCCCACAAACACTCGTATATCCCCGTGAAGAAGAACCAGCCAGTGAGAAGTGCAAGTGCTGGAGAGAGTGCGGGTTCATAGGACATGTGTTGGCTAAGCTCCTACCATGTTCACAGCCTAAGATGTGTTGGTTTTTGGGAGTCATTTGAATGCGATGGACAAAATAATTTTGTGGATAAGATTTGCAGCATTTGCATCTAAAATGCATAAGTGCACTGTTTTCCACAAAGGAAATTGTATTACATCTGAATACAAAACAAAGGTTGCCTACATATCTTTGGGTGTGCTGAACAATACTGTAGTTCACTTTCAAATTACATTGGGGATAATTTCTACCTCAAACATTAAAAACAAATTAAAAAAACCCAACAAATTGCAGTATCACCATAACAGAATTTGCTGCATCCTGATGAAACATTGTTTCCTCTCTGGGCAAGTGTATAACTGCACTTTTGGGCCTTGAAATATTTTCAGACACCCATCTAATCAAAGAAGTACTATACTTTCCTTGTGGATTAAAAAAGAAAAAAAAAACCAATTGCTCATACATTCATTGCAGCAATGTATGATGCATGCCATAATGAAAATCAAAAAGTGGCATACCAGTAATAGATACGATTAATAAAACCATACCTGTGAATTGATACATTTCATTAAGATAGTATGAGAGAGAATGCCAAATTTTTATTTTAAGATGCAGGCATGCTGCTGGAAAGTAAATATCTTCAAATATTTAAAAACTATCAAGTAAACACAAAGACAAACTGTGTATCTCCTATTGAAATATTTGCTTGGTATATTTACACACAATTTGGCACACCAGATTTCAGGTGCTTTGTGATGGCTACGCAAGGAATTAAGTACCAATGGGTGTATATCTAGTTGTTCTAAAATGCCTGAACCTTCTGAAATACAATGTCCCTAAATTAAGCATTGCTATTTTATGGGAGACTCATCATACAAAGAAGCAAAAGCAATTACCTTGTTTTATCAGGTTTCTCACTATTATTGTCTATATCAGGGTATAAAAATAGAGAAACATAAAGAGTTGGGCCCTGCAAAATCATCTTCTTATATTAAAGGGGAAATCCAGTCCAAATATAAGTTAGTAAAATATTGCGAGTTTAACAGTAAAACTTTGATCGAAATCTGATGAAAAATAAGGAAGTTATGACATTTTGGAGCTTCGCTAATTTTTGGGGACACAGTTCTTTAACGGTCAATATGAATATGCAAATGGAAAAGTGAGCATGTCATCCCCTCACAACTTGCCATATAGTTTGTACATAAAATTTTGAAATTTGCATTTTTTTATTTCAAATGCAATTATGCCTGAGGCTCAAATCCTGATATATCTATTACACACTGATCACTATTCTTAAGTTATTCAACCAGGAATAACATCATGTTGCAGACTTCCATGACAGAAACATTGAATTCAATCAATGGAAAATTGTGAAGTTATGACATGGTTAGTTCAGTCATTTGCATATTCATATCCACTGTACAAGAACTGTTTTGCAGAAATTAGCAAAACTTCAAAATGTCATAACTTCCTTATTTTTCATCCGACTTCAGTCAAATTTTTACGGTTGAACTCGTAAGATTTTACTCTTTTTTATCAGACTAACTTATTTTTGTACTGGATTTCCCCTAAAGAAGGTTTTGTTAGATCAGACCGCTCTGTAATGAGGTTCTACTGTACTGCAGTGTGCACCCACTCTTTGTTCCACAGAAGCTAGTGACCTTCATAAACAATTATGTTGGTTACTACAGGCTCTCTACATGCATATAGCAAACTTATGACAGTATGATGTGCATTTCCATCATCAATAAAGATGCTTCAGATGCTTCACAGGAATTGGGCTTCCCTGAATATGATCACTTTCTTAAAAATATGTGTTGCTCAACTAAACTGACTCACAACCAGGTTTTCTGATATGAAAATTAACAAAGTTCAAAGATTAAAAGCAAAAAACTCCAAACCACACTTCCAGAACAAAGCCCATCTACACACACCCAGTACCTCAAAATCCTGCACACTCCATAACTATCATATTGGGCCTTACAGTAAAAAGTACACAATTTTGCACCTGGATAAAATTTGTTCATGCATTTCAAGCAAAAACAGAAGATTCAGCCCCAGTGATCAACTTCACTGCATAGTGGCTTAATTCGACAACATGGCTTATCATAATTGCCAGTACTCACAAACAAGCCGTGCTATTATGCAAAATGTTGGTATAAGCAGTTTCACACACTGGTATATATAAGTGCTTGGTGGTACATGTAATGCACCATTTCTCTCAAGTATTCATAAATTACGTTTCATAGTATGTGCTGCTTCATTTCCTTCATATTGGTCTACAGAAATGAATCAGACTTTGAATTAGTATATATGTTATAGGAGGTGTCCAGTATAATGATTTCATCAAAACTTGATGTGCCGTGATGTAACAAAAAACATGATCCCACAGCAAAGTCTTTGGCAAGCTAACATACTGCGTTGTGGACATGCTCGGTATGGGTCGACCCCTCCTAAACTCTAGCTCTACGGTGAATCGTGCTCTGGAACATCACAAAAAGTGGCGCAGAGTGTGAACACACCCGATATGGTGAAACGACTTGTGCAGTGCCTCTCAACATGAACAAACACGAATACCATGTGCATCAAGTTCAAACGCATTCATGTGCTCGACGTAACTCTGCCTAGCTTGGTGTTCACACGGCCTAGCTAGGTGATCACACTGCCTAGCTAGGTGTTCACACGGCCTGCATTACAGATGTTGCTGCAACCAGCTCAAGATATTTGTCTCGTAGTGCTCACTAGTTTCCAGTCGCCTGATTCCATGTCTCTCTTGAGGATAGATCTGATGTAGACAAAACAAGAGGAAGTCATGAACATTAATTGTGTCATACATTAATTGTAAGAAAGTTTGAAAAAATGAACAAAAATCTTCATGCAATCAAAATTTCATAAGCAAAAGAGACACACATTGTGTGCACTAGGAATTCATTGAGGGCCACACAATTTTAGAAGAAATGTGCATTTCAAAATGTCTTTTTCTTCCCCTACATGTGGAACATTCCTTGGTCAAATAGTTAGCAAAGTTAACCCATTGAGGATGGACTGATTTTGCTATAACACGTATTTCCCATAGACACCTGCCCGAGTATTCTCGGGACTTGTCTTCAATAGTTCAAAACGTTTTGGTATAATATGATACATGTAAGGCACTTAGAAACTGTGTATTAAGCGTGATATAAATGTTAATTATTATCAATAGTTTAAGCCTGAATATATATTCAACTACTGTAAAGCCAGAAATATGAAATTTTCACAAATTGGAGTAGACTGCCTTTTTGGCCGCATGAAATGATCGCGAATTGCAATGGGCATTCAATGCAATAGTGTAGACAAGAACTTTCATGTGCATTTTGATTTCGCGAATCTTGGCTCCTCATGAAATCTGCGAAAATTTCATGCATGCAAAAATTTCTGGTTTCACAGTATGAGATTAGCTTTCCATTTCAAGCGAATAAAGAGACTTACTGACTGATACAGATTTTCAAGTTGCAATGGATGGTAAATATCAAAGACTCCTATGATAACTGACAAATACTGTATATGCCATATATTTAGCGAGTCTAATTTTTCGCGAATTGGGACTTCCCGACGATTTCGCGAGTGGTTAAAGGGGATGGCTAGTAACCGATCAGTGGGAATCAGTGGGAATGCTGAGGGATGATTGTTCCAATCCTTGTGGGATTCATTTAAGAGTACATTATATATCTACTGTTGTGTGAAAATTATTTGCTTCAGAACGGTCTCATATTCAAGTAATGTGCAGATTAATGCCCCGTCACTGACCAGGGACGCTTACCTGGAAACATTAAACCGCACATTACTTGAATATGAGACCATCCTGAAGCAAATAATTTTCACACAAGAATAGATATATAATGTACTCTTAAATGAATCCCACAAGGATTGGAACAATCATCCTCCAGCATTCCCACTGGTTCCCACTGATCAGTTACTAGCCATCCCCTTTAAATTCGCGATCGTGGAGTATAGCACTGAATGAAGAAATGTATGCCTGCATGCACGTCACATTCATGTCGGGATTAGAGTCAATATTTTTGAGTGTCTTTCAATTTACGAATAGCAGCTGATTCACGAAATTTGTGAAAATAAAAACCTCGCTAAATATTCAGTGTATACAGTAGTTGTCACCACCTAGGGCATTCACATAGGTCAATTCAATGGAAACATTAACAGTGCTAATGAAATGTTTCCAATGCTGGTACAATTCTGTCAGTGAAATTAAAGGTCTGGCCAGCCCTACCTGCAACTGGTATGGCTTGCAGTGCTTGACGAGTTCGTCGATGAGGAGACTAGTGTGGTGGAAGTGAACGTTCTCGTCTATGAGGCCATGGACGATGAGGAGGCGGTTCTCACTGAGGGGTCAAATAAAAGTTGTCAAAATGAGAGTGAGATGTTGAATCCAACTTGTTAGATGAGATCAAGACGATAACTCGTGTTAAGTTCTAACAAGCACTATCTCCCATCTTACAATTATTGAATTGACAAAATCTATAAACAAATGTTCTAATCTTTCAGCGACAATTTTACAACTCAATGTTCACAGACTAAGTCCTGTTAATACCATCCTTAACTTGAACACGATAGTAAAAACTTACTAAACTCCCCTCCCCCCCCAAAAAAATAGAAAAAGAAAAAGAAAGACAAAGATTGACGCTTCGATCACACAAGTTGATACAACCATCCCCTCCTGTAAACCCCCAAAACAAATAAAACAAAACACACACACAAAACATGAAAGAGAAGATGTCAAAAAGAAAAAAAAAGGAAGAAAGCAACAAAGAAGTTCAGTGGTAACTAAGTTTGAATGGAACCCAGGCCTGGAATATTACAGGCAAATGTAGCCTTGACCACTCTCCCCATCCCACAACAGGAGGTGGGTGGATTAAATCATAACTGCCAAATCCCCCCCCCCCCTTTCATCTCATGTTTTGCCCACTACCACTCACTCATCAGGGAAGTTCTTGGCCAAATTGAGTACTGAGCTCTGCACGTAGCCTGTGGGGTTGTTGTGGGGAGTGTCCAGGTAGCGCTCCGTGTAGCCGGTGTCGTACACCGTCCAACAGGTGACAGGTGCCCCTGCTATTGCAACCTGGGTGTAAATAAAAAAGCATTAACAAATTACCTGGTACACATTTCGCAGATATTTTTGAAAACAAAATGCAAGGATAGTAAACTGATGTCCTTTCATTCACATGAAAGCCATTTTACAATGACATATGATACCAGGAGGTACATGAGTACAATAGGGAAGCAATGAAAATAAATAAGCAATAGGACTTGTAAGACTGGATGACTGTTATGTCTGATATACCATGGCAAATAATATGCAAGACAACAGTGACCATGTATTGGTACTCACTTTCCCCATCTACTTAAAAAATATATATGTACACACACACACACACACACACAAAAAAAAAAACCTAAACTAAAATATAAAGCTATGAGCATCAATACAGACCTTTTAAAAATGAAAAATGAAAAAAAAAGTGAATGGTGTATTGATGGGCAAAGGGATGTTCTGTCACAGGGAAAACATCATAATAAATTGAGAACTTATGTACCATCAAAGTTTCCTGAACTCAAAAGGAAAAGAACTCAGAGTTATCTGGATTACAGTCAGATTTATTTTACAAAATCAAACTAAACATATCACTATCATTCTGTAATGGATATCTCCTACGACGTTCACCATGCACACAGTGAAAGAAATTGAAAACAAAATGTGGGATAGACACACCGACGGACAACCTGAAACACATTTCCCTGGAACCCTTTCTAGCAGAGGCTTAAAAAAACAAACATAAAGTGTTTGGAATGATAGTGTGTCACTCAATGTACCTTGTATGCATCCGGCCTCTTTGCCAGCCCCATCAGGGATAGGTAGCCACCATAAGACCAGCCGTGGATGGCTACTCTACTCAGGTCGATGAACCCAGACTTGGCCGCAATCCAGTTCAGTCCTTCTACCTGGTCATCCAGCTCCACGTGCCCCTGGGATGAAAGGACAGAAACCATTCTTTGACCATTTACAAACAATGTTCGCATTTACAACAACACAGTTGATTTTCACAAGCATGTCTTCCCTCAGATTGGCATACAGTGCAGTTACTTGCAAGTATCCAAAGTTTACATGTTGGCCTTTCGAGAAATCATTGGCTGGATTTGACTCCTGTTATCTATCATATAAGTCTTCACATAATAAATCTACTGTAGCACTCAGTGTTTAGCACTCTGGTATTGGCTGAAACTTGGTGGGCACAGTGAGGGTTGCACAGGAATGCTCTCATTACTTGCATACATCAAACCACATTGCCATTACTGCCCAGGGGCCTCACAACCAGGAGGGGGGAATGCAGTGCCCCCCCCCCCCCCCCCCACACAATTTTCTGCTCTTCAAAAAACAATAAAATACTTGTGTGGTTTAACAAATTACTTTTAATCAAAGTGGGGAATGGATAATATTCGGATAATATTTGAATTACGTCATGAACTGAATAGAGCTGATAGCATGATTGTTGTCAACTGAAAGAGCACATCTTCGTAATTCCCAAAAAGATAAATACCTAAAAAAAATGTCATCTCACGAGTATATATTCTGCTAGGTTGAAGCTGATGGCTAGGCTGTTAGGATATCATATTAAACTGACTGGTTGGGAAATGGTGGATATGGCTTTTATAGTGAAGATGTCACACAAAACACTCTGTGGTCCAAGTTAGGAGCTTGGATGCCTTACATTTGCAGCAGAGATTATCACAGGGACATTATAAAAGCTGTCATCTTACCAGTCTATTCCTGAGGACGCCCTCAAACTTGAGACCCCTCCGACAAGAACCCCGCCCATCAACAATCACCACTGCATAGCCCAGGGAGGCAAGTGTGTAGAGACGCAGGAAGCGTACCCCCTTGAATGAGTTGGACACAAGCTGCACCTGCACAGAGCACGCAGAAGGAAGAGAGAAAAGATGTAAAACTCTCCTTCCAACTACCATGGTTTTTCAAAGATTCTTTGTAGGACTTCATTAAAAATCAAAACCCATTACGTGTATTCTCCTGAGGAAGAAATAAAACAAGAATCTTGGAGGAATCAAATTTGGAAGTTTTGCTTTAATTACTCTTTCACGGCAAGTTCCATCATGTTCTTTTTGTTTGGTTGTTTATCTTGTTATCAGCACACACATACAAAAAAGAGGGCTACAATGTTAATTGACTTAAAAGTCAATAAATAATGGCATTTCACACTGCATAAGTTGTGGAAAATGAAAACTGCATAAGTTGAGGCAGGTGTAATGCACGGCATCACTCCCGTAGTCCTTGTTAGTGCAGTCCCACACAAACCATTTTACTTATCATGTGAAATGTGACTTCAGAACATGTGGAAATCTTTTTGTATCTCTATCTTGGTATTCAACAGTGAGACATACATAGACTTTCTCTTGATTTTTTTTTAATTTTTAGTTTAGTCTTTAGATTTTCGTTTTTTTTTTTTAAATTTTTACCTGAGGACCACCATAGACAAATTGGACTGTGGGATATTGTCTACCGGGTTCCAGGTTGTGAGGTTTGAAGAGCAAGCCGTACATATCGTCCCCCGTTGACGAGTTCTTGTAGACGAAGAGTTCCGGTGCCACAAAGGGAAAGGACATGGCTGCAAGTGAACAGAGAGTTGACGTTGAAGCATTAAAGGGATCGTATAGTTTTGGTTGAGATCTAATTTCAGGTTTCTAACATTTTTTGGTGAGATAATGAGAAACCTCTTATGAAATATGAAAGAGCATGTAATTCCATGAGGATTTCAACGTTTATTTGATGAAAATTGCTTTTGAAATGGCTGAGATATCCAAAACAGAGCAATTCTAATAAAGTGTGGGACCCACTTTTATTACGATCGCTTTGTTTACTTTGTTTTTGGATGTTTCAGTCATTCCAAACCCGATTTTTATCAAATAAACTTTGAATTCCTCTTAAAATGGTATGCTCTGTACTATTTCATAAGTGTTTTCTTGGTATCTCGCAAAAAGTTAAAAGCCCAATTCTCATCTCCACCAATACTGTACCATCCCTTTAACACTGGAACCGAATGTAATTAACACTGAATATAGCATTTTGCAAATGTATCTTGCTATATCATACCAGTCACAGCAGAAACAGAGGTTAGCTATGCCACCTGATACTGCAGAAAATAGACTAAATCTGGGAAACTCTTCATGAGGCCAAAACAAGAGTAAAGTGTCAGAATGACTACATAACAACGAATAGTCAGAGTGAATGCTTTGCCATATGCAAAGACAAACTAATCATTTACACTTCTGCTCAGTGCTGGTGACTTACTGACAATCAAACAAAAATTAGATCAAGCAAAAAGACTGACAGAACGAGACAGATAGACAGACAGACTGAATGACAGAGAGACATACCCAAATACCCCCCTGGCAGAAAGGACCTAGGGAGGAACAATCGATTTAGTAGCAAGTGATCGTCTGACCGGTTGATTGACTCACTCTGTGGAACCATGAGCTTGAACAGCTCCCGGTGAGTGACGGTCAGTGGCCGGAGGCTGGTGAAGTCCAGCCGGGAGACAACGGTGAATGGCGGCGTCGTCAGATTGCTCTGGGTGCACACACTAAACTTGAAGTCCTGTGGAGAAAGACAGACAGATACAGAGAAAGACAGATTGAAAAACCTGAATGCACCAATCAGACAGACATGAGAGCCAAATATGACAACAGATGGTGGGCCATTCCAAAAACAGTGGGGTAGACAGATAACCCTGAGACTACTTAACAGTCCAAACACAAGTCTCTCTAAACTTGTGTTACATCAAAACCGGTCTTTGACTCATTCACAATCAATTGTTGCAAAAAGAGATGGTGCAGGTCTGTCTGAGGTTCTGGATGATCTCACAACAGATATCAGTCAATATGTTTTCTTGTAACCCGTTGAGAACGGACTGATTTAGCTACAACGCGCATTTCCCACAGACACTTGCCCAAGTATAATCGGGACTCGTCCTCAACGACTTAATCTTGCCAAAATGCCTATCATTTAACACAAACTCTGTGTGAATGAAAAATGATAATAAAGCAGTTATCTGTTGGTTCAAATTCCCCACATCAATCAATTGCTGTAATAGTATTCATTTTGATCTTATCGAAATGATTACAATTTAACATTGAATACAAAATGAACTAGAAGTATAAATCAGCTTTTTCATATTTCCCCTATGATGTGAACATCTTTCCCCAAAGAATCTCTAATTCCAGAATGTGGGCACATTTGTGTTAATGGCGTTGATTTAATATCATACTCACTGGGCTTATCATGGCGCTCTGTATACTGTAACCAAGCTGTGAAATCCTCACAGGAGGATGCTGATCCTGGTATGACACCACATACCTGACACAACAAAACCAAAATACAAAAAAAGAAAAGAAAAATAGATAAAAACAAACAAACATGTAAGTAGATAAACACAAAGGCAAGCACTAGCAAACACATACACACAGACATACAAATGTGAACACACATATTTTTACAGATCATCATATTTAGCCTTCTATGGACCCCCATTCTTAAATATGTTCAAGATATTACAACGAAGACCGGAAACAAACCAGACTAAAATACGGAAGATAAAAAGGGAATATATCCTTCCTACCCACAGCGAATGTACTACATTTCGGAAAAAGAATATGATGTACACATAGCATGGGGAGGGGGGGGGGGGGGGGGGTCTTGCGGGGTGAAGACACACTTTGCTGCTATCAATCATAATGATCTTGATAATGATACTACTCCTGCTACTAATAACAATGCTCATAGTATCTACAATACTGAATATTTTTCAAAATAACAGTTTTCAACAATGCCGTAGCACTTGGGCTACTTTACAAACTCTGTGGTGACTTACAGGTGCTCTTCGATGGGCGTGTCATGGAGTGCTGTGTAGCAGACCACACCCCTCTCCTCATCTACCCACAGGTTGTGACTGGACACCTCTCCATGCCCCCTGGTCAGCATTTCAAACCTCAGGATGGCCGGCTTCAGGCTCCCTGCAGAGAAAGCAAGTCCATTTCATTTCATTTCACTTCATATCATTTCATTTCTTCCATTCTTTCTAAGATGCAAAAGAACAACAAAGGTCAATACTTAACAACACAACGAATATCACAAATACACCGTAGAAAGAAAAAAATGGCATACCACACATAGAGAGAGGGGGAAAATGCTTTTAAGAGAGTACAATATCAAGGAGAAAGCAGCAGTCATTGACATTTCAATGGCTGGGTTCCCTCTTGAGATTTTACATACATTTAAAGATACACTTAAAAGAGCGATAAACAGGGAAACCATGGAATGAATACGGCATTCCACAGGAGCGGGCTCTCATGTAATATCTCAAAATCATGTGACTGGTCATGCAACTACTCAATACTGACCTCAAAAAAATAAAGAGTATCTGTAACTGATTTTCATCAACCTCCCATTGCTCTGAAGCAATCAGCACTGTGTTGAATTCACTTTTAACTGGCTTTCATCTCATTCAGTTTCCTCTTTCGGGTACATTCGTCACAATAACACAATGGGAATGACGCAGGACCAGAGGGGAGGTGGTGGACGGACTGACCTGGAATGGCTTCCCTTGGGTGGAGGGCTGACGTGATGTGGTAGAGGTGTCTAGTACCGGTAGCCTCACTGGCCCAGATGAAGCTCATCTCACCCAGGCTCGATTGTGGGAAAAAGTGAATGATGTTGTGTGCCTGTGTATGCATGAATGTGAGAGACAAGCAGGAACATAGGGGCAACTTATTTTAACAGAGCACTGCACTGTTTTGTTTTGTTTTGTTTTTTTTTTTTTTTTTTTTGGGGGGGGGTAGGGAAAGGGACCATGCATTCAGCCATTATAAAAGAAACGGTTTGAACATTAAAACATTAGACACATTTTGGTGGATCCAGAAAGAAAATGATGACAATTTGTAAAATGGTTTTCAATTCAAGCAAACCACATATCTCAACAAGAAAACAAAGCAAAAGGAAATCACACATAAATGCAGTCTTCCAAGTGGTCCTGTAAGCTGCTTGTAAGTGTTGCCTATTCTACATACTTGTTAAAATGTAATAAGATGTTCATTTGAATGTAGCAAGCATATCTCTTGTGCTCATTAGGAGTGAATACTAGAAATTAATGAGAGGTTGACCTGGTTTGGACATATTCTACAATCCCCTAACAAACTGTGTACAGCTTTATCACTGATCTGTCTAAGAACAGACACAGATGAAGAATCTCAACCAGAGTCGACCGTTACTGATGAGTATATACTTTGATGCACGTATTTGCCAACAGGTACTATTTGCAGTTTTCAAATGTATCCCGGTGGGCAGCGAATGAATTGGGCCACCCATGAATCCTCACGGTACCAGGTCTTTAACTTTCTGATCAAGTTTCACGCTTCCTCATGTGACTGCGGGCTGGGAACACAATTTCCTGCACAGACCTTTCAGTTAGTGTCAACTAGCTAGGAAGTTGACTCATACAAGAAACAGACAGAGAGGTGGAGAGGTGAACCAATGCAGGGTTACACATCGGCCAACATATGAGTATTCTGTATCTTCCCCTTACACCACTCTCCCATACTCCTCCCCCACCCCTTATTCTCGTCCACAAACCCCAACGCCACCCCTAAGAAAAAAGAGGGAAAAAAGAGGGAATCAGAGAATGATGCAATGTTATTGATGAGAACTCACATTGATCCAGACATCCGAGTGTTCCTCGTACAGGACGTGAACGACGGGTTTGGCCGGGTCTGCCTCGGGGTCCATCAGCTGCTGCTCAGGGATGAAGCTGTCCAAGGGTATGAGGACCAGTACTGTGCTCTGTTGGGTGCGGCTGAGGAGCTGGGCCCACACACTGGTAGAGGGAGAGTGGGAGACAGGGAGGGAGGGTGAGAGATGTAGTTGAATTGAGTCATCTGAGGGATAAACATTTTTGTCAACTACAAATATTTTTACAATTCATTAAATCTGAATTTCATCTGCTCTATTTGGGGTATTCCAACACAAATCCTGTCAAAATCCTCAATTGTTCATCTGAAAGCTAAATTTAGATGTTGTGCAGCAGTGCCCTTCTGCACATGCCTGCTTTGCTAAAACACAACCGGGGGCGGGGCATTTTATGAAGTGTTTTGTCAGGTATTTTTTTCTGACATACTGTTATAAGCTACTGAAATCCTTGCATCTGACTGGCTAAGAGCAAATTTGTCAGAAAAAAACATCTGACGAAATGCTTCATGAATGCCCCCATGTAATGCCACTTCACCTTGAAACTACACAGATTCACTTAAAAAGTGAAACTTGAAGCTTCTTGCTTGTTACCATTATCTTGTTTTAAAATATGATGTTTCCTGAAAATGAAAATGAATGGCAACTTTAGGGGGATCACTCAACAATGATGGAAAAGGAAGAGTAATTTGGGGATAGCTATCAACACCTCCTCTACAAGTAAATAAAAAAAACGTCATCCAGAGTTCATACTCACTATCTGCCATTTGGTGTCCAGCCTAGTCTGATTATATATTCCATCCAGGGAAAGATGTTCTTTAGAGGCTCTCTTAGCTGCTTGTACTCAATTTTGTCTGTAATCTGATACAAAAAGAGAAAGAGAGAAAGAAAGGAAAACAACACAAGTTGTGAACAAACAATAAAAAAATCTGTGCATTTCACACATTTTATTCATTTCTACCAATTATGACTAATTGCCGGGGAATGTAACAGAATCAGAAATGCCAAACTAGATGTATGCTGTTGTGGCATCATGTTTGTATCTCTGGTATTTACCACTGATACAACCTATGTCTTAATTGTAAAAATCTTGGCACAGAAGAAATGCCTCAATAACCACTTGAATTCTAAGTCATCTGCACAGCTTTAAAAAAAAACACACACAATGGGTATAGATTCAATGTACTGTCAAGATGGAACAACGAAACCACTACACAAATAAATGTATGGCTTAGACAACAGAACTGTAAAAGAATTGAATTACTGTAAAACATGATATATTCGCGACATGAAATTTTCGCGAATTGGAGCCGACAGCCCTTTTCGTGGCATGATATTTTCGCGAATTGTCGCTGGTGTTCAATGCATGTAGTGTAGACAAAAACTTTTGTGTGCATTTTAATTTCGCGAATTTTGGCGCTCGCGAAATTTGCGAAATTAAAATGCACGCGAAAATTTCTCGTTTTACAGTACTTGAATCTTTAAAAAAAAAATGTTATCTGGACGTCTTCCTACTGAAAGTTATGCATTACCAGAACTGAATCAAAGAATGCTGAAACTTTCATTACTTGATGCAAAACATTAAGTGCTTTCTAGATCTACATTTAAGATGATAAGTGAATATTACAAAATCACCTTTCCATCCTCTGTCTTGGTGAATTCCACCATTTTGAGAACCACCTTGGCATTGGTTGTACCTGTGGATAAAATAAAACGGGCTACTTAATAAAAGAAACTACTTTGCCTATAAATTGTAAGAAAGGAAACAAACATCCTTTTTAATTCAGTACGAATAATGCAGGCATCAAGAAACTATATATACAGAAATGCAACGCAACAAATTTCAATATCAGGCTATAATGAAAGTAAATATGTTTTGCTGGAGTTTGCGAATGACAGTAAGGGGATGACTTTCCTTTAAACAGCATGATGGAATATTTGATGTCTCAAAGGTAACATTGTTTAAACACTTTTCCTCTCTTGTCAGATGAAGGAAACAATCAGATCATTTCAAAAAATGCATGGGATGCAGACTTTTTTGTTGTTGCTTGGTGTTAAGTTCATATATATTTGGTTTATATTTCCCTGCAGAATTATTCAATGACATGCAGTTCATGCTAACTGATCAGTGAGGTTTGGATCTTGGATAATTTTTCCAGTAAGTGGAGCAGCCCTGGCATGAAACCTTGTGCACTTATTGCCTGTCATCCACACACCTGCTTTGGGGTAGCGGTATCTGTCCACGCCCCCATCCCCTTGGCCCGGGGCAACGATATTGAGTATCTCCACCTCTCCCTCATCCACCTCCTCGTAGAGGATCCGGAAGACCGGCCGCTCCGTCTGCTGCTCGTCCGGGATGCTGGGTTGCCACCAGTAGCCGGTGTAGCGGTCAAACTCCTCCTGGATGATGTAGCTGGTCACTCCAGCACTCTTGGGGTCATCGGCTATATTTGGGAGACCTATTGACAGGACAGCCAAGCGGACAGACAGAATACATGATTAACAGAGAAGAGTCCTCCATTTTCTGATTTACATCACGCGATGAACATTTTGATTCCCTTCATATGTGATATGACTACACGTAAGGATGCTTGGTGAATTTGCTACTGTGTGCATTGATGTATCTCACACACACACACACACACACACACACACACACACACACACACACACTCACACATGCAAAACACGAGGAAAACTATTTTTCGTTTTCAACTGACATGATGGCTAAGAGAAACAAAGTGCACTGGGAAAGCATGATGTGATTCCATTTTTTTTTTTTAAATACGCTTAATTGAAAGGATGTCATTCATTCTGAAAATTCATGACACAGAGAAAGTGACAAACTTGTTGAAAACACGAATAAGATTTTAAAAAAGGCTCACATCTAGACTATCCTCCTTAGGGAAACTATCTGCATCTTCAACATTTCCCCAGCCCCACCTATTAATGTTTGTGAGACTACTTCGCTTGGCACACATACTTGTTTTTGTGAAAACACGGTGATAATGAGAAAGTTTCTTTTCTCAAGATTCTTCCTTTGGGGATGCACACAGATCCCTTCAATGACTTTACATACTGATAACAAAACAACAAAACACCAAGACAAAAACTGATGCTGTTCAAGCAAACTGGAAAAACATTCACAAAACATCAGTTTCCACACTCCATATGCTATAACATCACAGCCGTGTGCCTGTCTTACTGCTTAACAGAAAAGTGGCTAGCTTCAGCAAAGAAGCAGACAAGCATCTTCACGATACGAGCCTGGTACTGACCACCAGAGTCTCAAACTCACCGAGATGAACAAAGGTCAGTCTCCTCTCCTCCCCGCCAACAGTGTCTGACACCCAAAGGTCATTCTGGTTGATGAAGGCGAGGAGGTTGCTGTTAGTGGGACAAAGTTTGGCATCCATCCGCACCCCTTGGCACTGAGTGGGAACCTCGGTTGGGTAGACAGGTTGGGACTGCATGGGCGAAAGAAAACGATGTTGACTTACAAGTAGGTCTGTGGTGTATGGCAATCTGTGCTGGGTACACTTTCTTTATATATCGTGTCTGTATGACAGGTAGAATGAGGAAGAACTTCATGTTTCTATTTGTGGAATATTTATTGTTGTAAAACACCTTGGCTAGGGCTGCACACTAGCCTATTTTTTTCTACTGGTTCGATCTGTCCCGGTCAAACCAGTAGATACCCAGTTTTTCAATTTTTTAATGACCCTGTTCTTTTTTCCAACTGACCCTGGCAATGGTACTTAATTCACAGTCATGTGGGACCAGTAAATTTGGCAATTCCTGAAAAGTTACGAGCCCAACAGCAGGCCTCGAATTAACCGACGGCCACCAACGGCCATGGCCGTCGGTGCCCCTCTTGTTGGCCGCAATGCCTTTTGTTTTTTGATCAAAGTTACGGCCAAAAAAAATGTGCCCTTTTTCTTGGGGCCGTGGTGCCCTTTTAGAATGAAAGTTATTATTTATGACGTATAATATGCCCTTTCTCAAAGTCTACACTTTAATATTCAAGCTTGAACAACTTTCCTGATCTCAAATATCATACCTTCAGTTCACTCGCGTTCCAATATATCTGATTCAAACTCGAAGTATCTTTCCGAGATACGAGACGACGTGTACGTACATGTACGCCCGACCCGCTTTTACCGTCCCGACTGCCTCCGCAGCGCAGCGGCCATAGAGTTACTAGCTAGGCAGCGCATATTCAGATAGAGTAGTAGAGTGAACACCAAGTTCACCAAGAAAAAAGAAAAATCCCACGATGCCAAGGTGCCAGACCAGGGAATGGGGAGGGGTGGAGAGAGAGATAGAGACCAATCAACATAAGAAACCGCGCGTACTGGCGCATTCTTGGAGGTCATGAACTGTCTGGGGTCTTGGAGATGAACAGGGAAAGAATGCTCCCAGGCCCTCCCTCCAGTCGAGCATGTCACACACGCGCGCAAATTCCTTTGCCTTGTGGTTTTGCCAGCCAGCTGTCGGAATGTGCTTTGAAGTTACATGGCAGCCTGGCCTGGCTGGCCTGAAAGGGTGTCGAGTTTCAATCAATACCTACTGTTGTTTTATTCCTGTTTTAAAAATTGTCGTTCACCTGAGAGAAACGCGGCAAACGGGAATGCGTTATAGCTGAAGGGAAGAGGTTATTGTTGTGTGTTGCACTTTGTGTGTGTGTGTGTGTGTGTGTTTGTTTTTCTCGGTTTTTTCTTCTTTCTTTTTTCATAAACACCCAACATGCCCTTTCCAATGTGGCCTTGGTGCCCCTCTGACTGACCTAAGTGCCCTGGGCTCTTGGAAAAAGTGCCCTTTTCTAAATGGCCCTGCCCCTCCAAAATCTTATTTCGAGGCCTGCAACAGTCATTTTTACCAGTCTTGGACCATCAGACTGATGCCAGTGTTAAGCACTGCCATGGTCATTCTTGTATGTGAAGGATCACTGAACTGACCACTGAACAGACTTATCATTTTCTTGTGGACCCAAAATCACTTTTAGACAAAATACCATCAGATACCTTTTTGCAGACCATGGACAATAATAACAAATTCAGTGCCAAAAAGAAACAAAAACATACATAACACTCAAGAATTGACATGTAGAGGAATATGCCTTACAGACTTGGAGATTCAACAATGGGCTTTACAGTCATCAGTTGCACAAGTTTCAAAGAGTGAAGATGAATTTGTAAAACCCCAGCAGGAACAGGATGATCAGATTTTTATATCTAGTGTCATCTAGGGTAAAGCTGAGTGACTCGTGCAGGACAAATTCTACACCTCTCAATCCATCAACCTTCTACTGTCCTTGGAAAACAAATTTTGTGAAATGTTTCCAGTATTACTCACAATAAGATCAGGGTCTGTGCAGGTGAAGAGGCTGCCGCTGGCTGGGAAGAGGAACTGTCCCGTCTCCACATCGCAGTCGTACGTGGTGATGCCAAACGTCCCCATCCTCTTCCTCTCCCTCAACAGCTGCTCCTCCTTGGAGAAGTTGCCCGTCTGCATCAGGCCTCGAAATGGTATGAGGAGGGGTTTCCACTGGGAGGTGGCGTCAGCCATGCCTTCCTGCTCCGAAGTAGGCATGTCGGCGTACAGCAGGGTGTTCTCGCGGTTGCCAGGAGGCACCCCAAGGAAGTAGAGACGGGTGCGGGATGCGCCCTGCTCGGTCTTGACGACTCGGAAGGTGAACTCGAGGGACACATGATTGGCCAATAGCATCTGGATGCGCCTCATGGACTTGACATTGCTGTGAAGCTCCTGCCAGGAGCGCTTGCGATCACCAGATGCCAGACCATGCTGTAGTAGAGGGTTGGATTCCGGCACAGTGGAGGTGGTTGGGCCGGTGGCCATGTTATCTGCGGATCAGCACCCCTGCCTGTCTCTTTGATGGGTCTTTCCTGTCTTGACAGATTGAAAGATTGCATCGTACCATCATACACAATTTAGAGTGTCACAATAATGTTGCGGTCTGTATATATGAAGACAAGCATTGGATATGTACAAATTCTATATAATCTTTTCTTTAGTATTCACTGTCCAGCACATGCACAGTTTTGGGCAATCATTCAATTTTGACTACAACATCTTACTTCACTTTCATAAATAAAATGGAATGCATCACTTCAGACTTAAAGAAACATTCATCTCAGGAACTTTTTCATGTCATGAACTGAAATGGTTATATGGTGTTCTATGAGGAGTTTGAGCATTTTGCTGCAACAAGCTCTTCAATGTAATTCTTGTACAACATCCTCAAAAGCCACCAACATGCAAGGCAAAATCCTCAAGTATTTGCAACGTACGTGCTCAACATAAAATGTATATATACACATGTGAAAAACGTGTGCACAACTTGAGAAACATTGTGTTTTGTACCATTGTTCTTAGAAAAAAGAACAAGGGACTGAACATCAAACGTAAGAGAAATAAGCTACAAAATATTGCGCAGTACTTTACGTGCATTACAAATTAACAAATTTACAAATTCCATAGTATTCTCACATTCAAAGCTTGCAACATACTCAAATTTCAAGTTGTGGACCACCCTGGATTAAATATTTCAGAACAGAAAAAGAATTACATGTAGTTGCAAGCCTCATGATTAATGAAAAATTTATGACCAGGTATCTCCAGGGTTCGAAATTGGCGATGGTCCGCTGGCCATTGGCCACCCAAAATCATTTCGGACTAGCTAAAAATCATAAAATTCTGAAGTTACTAGTCCGTCTGGCTAGCCAAAATATTGCTTCAGTGTCAAAATTGATTCGAAGTAGTCCGCCTGGCTAGTTTAAAAAAAAGTGAAGTGCGATCCCTGATTTCTCCCTTGTAAATACATTACAAAACCTTTCTTTTCATCATGTTCAAAGGATGTGTTCAATGCTTGTTTAAGTCACTTCATAATCGAATGTGATTTTATGCAACATTTCGCTTTTAACAGTCATATGGTGAAGTCCTCTGTTCATCCAGATAACTGACTCATGATTCAAATCAGCAAGTTGACGATGGCATACTGTATAAGCTGTTATTTTCGCGAATGTCGCGAATCACTGCTGGATCACGAATTGAACAACACGCGAAAATGTCGCCAGACGCTAGTGTAATAGTATGTACATTTAGATTGGCGTAGGTGTCAATTCGTGAAAACAACATCTCGCGAAAAAGCCTGTGACCTCCTCATTCGCGAAAATATCTGTACGTGAAAATAACAGCGTATACAGTTCTATGTTCTCACAATTTCTTATTTCAATATACCTACAGCAATGACAAATATCTCATATTTCAGCTGTATAAATATAAGACTTGTCTTAAAACCATACAAAATGAAAGAGAACAAGGGTTTTTATGTCAACTCTGAGTCTGATATAGAACATTGTCTTTCTTGCATGGAAACATGCTTTTACTATTAGCTAAAAATAACAATTTTTCTAAATTTTATAACATGTGTCATGTGATGTGCATACATTTGTACCATATTTATACAGAGCTACCAAGTCTCACGCATTCTGCGTGAGACTCAAGCATTTAGGGGCCATCTCACGATCTCACGAATGGCACCCATTTTTCTCACGCATCGGGTGAAGTCTGCAACTTGGGCCTATAATAATGAGCATAGCTCAAAAGATTAAAGTGATAGTTGCAATTGAAGGTATATTATTTCCTTTTGTCTTTCAAAATAAGTAAAAAATAGTCACTTAAGTATGCACCTGATTGCACCATTAAAAAGCTCCCTACTGTGGGAGGCCATGGGGGGGGGGGGGGACCCCTCCCACACCCTCGCTCGCGCGCACATTCGCATGCCGAGATGCCGAGTCATGAAAATCTCATTCAGAATTCTTTTTTGAACTTGGCATCCCTGTTTACATGGGTAAACTCGGCCTAACGGGTAAACTCAGCCCCTACTACTGTACTAGTGCCGTCATTACAAGTGGCCGAGTTTACGCATTTCATTATAGGTAGGCTGAGAAGATTCTATGAAGGGCGTCTACCCACATAACTATGAGTATGATACATGAAAAATTAAGATAATTAATAAAACTAAATTTATTTGTCGCTGCAATTTGGCTGTGACAAGCTCATATCAAAAGAGATGTTGTGGAGATATCTATCTTTGACCAAAAGATCAGTCTGTATCTGGCAATTGGGGAATGTTCCGCGGAGACTGCGTCTGGCTTCACGAATCCCCTCCGTATACAGACCAAAGTCAATGATTCCGGTTCCTGTGTGGAGCAGTCGTGCACAGATCAAACGTTACGATAAACCAAATTTCAGACAGCTTTTTTACATTCAAACAAGTTTGACATGACATGACACATTATGCAGCAGTATTTGGGGTGAATTTCTCACATTGCGCAATCGAAATACTCACAGTAACTCGGTTATAACGCAGAAATTTTATCCATATCGCAACGTCGCCGTTCGCTAGCTGTAAGTCACCATTTTGAATCTGTAAGCCAATCACATGCGAGGTACCTGTTTCAGTAAAAAAACACGTAGAAACTACCTCGCATGTGATTGGCTAATAAATTCATACTGTATGTTTCTGCAGTTTGAACGTGACGACGCGACGGGCTGGTTGATGTGTGTTTTACGTTGAAAATTCTACCAAAATGTTGGATTATTCATTGATCTGGTGAGTGTAGTGCATTCTTAAAATGCTGATTTTTCTATACAAGCTTAAATTTACTGACCTAGGGCCGTGAATTAGACGCAATCGAGAAGGGTGAGGTGTTTGTACCTCACCCAATTTTCCATGCAGACAGTGGTTAAGAACATCCACACAGCGATGGGTATTATAAGATGGCTAAGTAATTTCCAGCTTGCTGATTGGTCAAAGCGTACCACGTGATCATTCGCGAAAAAGTGTCTATCCCTGCACGCCCGTGGGATTTTCGCGCACCCAAATTGTCTAATGGACGGTTTTGGCGCATGCGCAGTGTCTCAAAAGTCGAGATTTCGATTTGTACCAGCTTATATGCTACATGAGGTCACGTAAAATGAAAAATGAACTTTTCATAAACTAATTGCTTACATTTAGAAATATTCCATTAAAATTTCATGGTTAAATGTGATTTCAGTCATGCACTAGTACGGTAATATAAAAAGAGACTCAATGTTGTCTTTAACCGAAAATTGACTCGTGTCCATGACAGTCTGCCGTACACAGGCACAACACACAAAATCACCTTATAACTTAACTAGCTAGCCGTCCTGATCCACCAGATCATGTTGAAAAAGAAATTGAATTTATGACACAAATTCATCGATCACCAGGGACGTACCGACAATTTTTCAGTGGAAACTCAGTAAAAATAACCTTTTGCAGTAAAATTCTTCATTTAACCAGATAGTTTCAAGGCCACCACTCATATTATTTTATAGGATTTAAAACTTGTGCTATCAAAAATTAACTCTTGCTGAAATAAGAGTTTTTATGGCTCCTCGTTTTTACTGATTTTGATCTAGTCTATCTCACGATCTACGATCTCGATTACTGATTGGCTTAAGTTTCGTCGCTGTAGCCTGCCTTTGTGCGTCTGTTTCGAAATCACAACTCATTCAGAAACCTTGAGATATGGCGTCTGTGAATCAAACAAAGGAGGAGGACTTTTCCATCTCAATCCAAGTGTTACATGTATGACAGATGAAGAGATTGACCAACTGGTAAACGACATGGACAACAAAGGGACAAAGAAGGTATAGAAATTTGCTAAATGTAAACTCATGGACTTTGCAAAATTCACTGGAACTGATTTGGAAGAAATCGCCAAGGATACCAAAGATTTGGACAAGTTTTTGACCAAATTCTACTCTGGAATAAGGAAGGACAATGGAGAATCATACAAAACAAGGTCGCTACAAAACATTAGGTTCGGTGTTCAGAGATACTTTGTCGAGAACTATGGAATAGATATTGGTGATAGCAGCAAGTTTCCTCGAGCAAACCGCGTTTTCAAAGCGATGAAAGTGAAGGCAAAGAAAGAAGGTAAAGGATCTGTTGTAGTACACAAAGCCGTGATTTCGTCAGACGACATGAGCAAGATACTTGAGTCACTAGACCTCTCCACCCCCAGAGGCCTCCAGGATAAGGTTTTCTTGGACGTTCTCACCTTCTACTGTAATCGAGGACGGGAGAACATTTGTGGGATGAAAGCTGAAGACTTTACCATCAAAGCAGATGATTCCGGACGGAAATACGTACAAATGAGAGACTTTCTAACAAAAAACAACTGCGAAAATGTCATCCGAGAAGCCAATGCTGGCTTGATGTTTGAAATGCCTGAACTGTGTGAAAGGTGTCCGGTAGCCACATTTGAGAAATATGTAGCGAAGTTGAACCCCCAAAACCCTTGGATGTGGCAAAGGCCACAAGATGTTTTGAAGAAGGAGCTGGCACAAGATACCCCATGGTTCGACAATGCCCCATTAGGCATTAACACGATTGGCAACAAACTGAAAAATCTGTCACAAAAGGCCGGATGCAAGCTAACGTACACCAATCACTGTCTAAGGGCAACCAGCATCACAACACTCAATGCCTGTGGATACGAGGCTCGCGATATCTAGAGTGTCAGCAGGCACAAATCGGCAGATTCGCTGAAGCACTATTCCAAAACAAACCAGACGAAACTGACAAAAATGTCTGAATCGTTGGCCACTTGCCTATACTCGGATGTCAACAAGGACAATAAGAACCAGGAGCTGGGCGACCAGGAATCTACATCTTGTAGCAAGGCCACTGCGGAATGCCCCTCCACATCCAGTGCCATAGCAACGACAACAAGCAACTTTAGTCAAGAAACTGTAGCATATTATATGGCTATGACTACGACTCCGAGTACGAGTGCGATATCCGGCAGGATAACATCGTTCTAACCCAAAACCAAACTATTAGTACACAGTCGAGATCGGCGATCACGGTCAGGAGGGACACCGTTCGTTCGGAGAATGGAAACGTTTTCCACTTCCACGGATGTAACGTGACTATCAACGACTAGATCTAGGCAGTATAAGCTGTCAGATCTGCTGTAAATAGCTGTAAATATGTTGAATTCTTGAGAGTTGGAACATTTTCAATTTCATGAGTTGGATTTGAAACTTTGGAATATATCACAGATTCAGCACAAGCTGGGATAATCTCGGAGAAAGCCTACTCTGGACCATTTTCCAACGGTAAGTACAATTTCAAAATCTTTGATATTTGATTTATTTCATTATTTCTTTCTCATTCAAGGTATATTCACCTCGCGTTTGAAATTACTTAGCCATCTTATAAAAGGAATAACGCATTTTCCCGTCGTTGTTTAGCGAGCATGCAGTGCACTCGAGGTTTCTTCTTCGCATGCACACTCCACACTCGCCTCTGGCTCGTGTGGAGTGTGCATGCTCAGAAGAAACCTCTCGTGCACTGCATACTCGCTAAACAACTCCGCGGAATGCGTTATTCCTATACTAATAACATAATACCTCCCGTCTGTCTACGGAGGAGAGCGATAACGTGAAAAATATAAAAGACTCCTCCGGACAGACGGATCTTTTTCTACATCTATCTCTGCAACCAGCTAGAGACTGGAAAGAGTCTCTGAAAAAAAAAAATGAACATGTTTGATTCTCCCCCCACCCCCCCCCCCCCCAACTTGGATACATTCCATAATTAGAATAAATAAACATGATGGAAGATGTCAAGGAGTGGCAAAGTTTATACAGCATAATGATCGCTTCGAAGGACATGTGTAATACAGTTCGGGAAACCCACTCACAAGGGGGGCCCCTCCTTATAAGTAACCCGTCCCCCTTATAAGTAACCCCGCCCCCCTTATAAGAGTACATCTCAGTCGCCACGTCTGCACTCAAGCATTGCCGCGCCGCCGCGCCTGGCGACACTCACGCCAGTAATCGCTCGCATTTCAGCATTCGCATGGGTCGTTTGACATCGCATTTAAATCCATGATTTTAGATATGATGCCTCGAACCGATTTTGCTCAAATTTCATGAGTAACTAGGAAACTTGTGAAGCTTTATGGACATAATCAAGCGAATTGCCGCAGTCCTTTCATTTTCGCGTTGCATTGCAAAAAAGCGTGGAGACTCCTTATAAGGGGTGCCCCGGGGGTTACTTATGTTGTTGTTTTAGATTTGATGGAACTCTCTGCCGGGTGGGCAATTTGCTCCAAAAAATATAATTATTCAAATGTGCCTTTAAATTCAATTACAAAACCTATACTACTTCAAATTATTTACAAAAAACTAATCACATTTATTTTAATATTTACAAGAGATATATTTACAAAGGAAGGAAAAGGGGACAGGGTTCCGGAAATGATGTCATCTGCCTACTCCTGCATCGAGAGAGATGTGATGCAGGGTTACGCCGTTCCCGTCGGCAAAGCAGGTATAGGACCCGCCCGTCAACGCCGGTGATGTCTTGGCCTTTCCTGGGGGCAGGCGCCTCTAGTTATCTTATCGGCCTAGGTGTTAAGTTATTATTAGCCTAGTAGGCAGAGACATCGTGGAAGAGAAGGGATGATAGAAGAATAGCGGAAAGGGTGAGGACAGAACAGAGAAAACAGACAGCTAGGGGGGTGGAGGGTGCTGAGCTCCTCTCTCTGACATAGGGTCAGCCCGTTACCAAGGTTACAAGCATGGGATGTGAAGATGAGTCACAAATAAGAGGCGTTGCCATCGGTCACGAGCCATTGGTGATCCTAACCTGACAAAAAAAAAAAAAAAAAAAAGGTGCGGATTTACAACTAAGGACGGAGTTGAGTATGACGGTGGTACCGGAAGAACATTAAAGACGACGTTGAGTATAACGATGGTACGTGTATGAGTTCTCCCAGTAAGTGGGTGTTTAAATAAAAGCATTCCGTCGATTATAGACCACTACGAACCGCAGCTAGGCCTATGTATATTATGTAGGTTGTGGAGTAGAGAAAGAAGGAAAAAGCATCAAATATTGAAATACTGGTTTGTGTCCTTTACATACTGAAGCAGGTAGTCCGTGGACTGCTGGTTCGAGAAAAGATCAGACAACTGCAGGGTGGATTTATGTAGACCTAGTCTTTGTGCTAATGTTGTACGTTGTTTTAGGAAGCGTGTGCAGTGTAGCAGGTAGTGCCCTACCGTTTCCGGAGAGTTGCAGGTATAACAAAGGCCAGTGGGGTGTTTGTGAATTAAATGTAGGAAAGCAGAGAGTCGAGCACGACCCATTCTGAGTCGGTGAATGATAGTTTCATCTCGGCGGCAAGTGCAATCGATGGAGAAAAGCTGTTTGAGAAAAGGGGTTACTTATAAGGGGGATGGGGTTACTTATAAGGGGGACGGGTTACTTATAAGGAGGGGCCCCCCTTGTGAGTGGGTTTCCCGAACTGAATATACATGAGGGGGGGGGGGGGGGGGGGGGGGAGAAGAAGGTAGATCCGACTTTAACTCTAACTGCATGGCCGTGGCCGTGGAATAAGATGTCTTGGAGGAGAAAAAATGTTAATTCCCTTTCTCAGTCTTGATATCTCGGGATTTGGGGATTCTTGCGTAATACAAAACACAAACTCTCCTCTGCTCAGCAAAATGTTAGACAAATCAATATAGACTTCATGCTCCGGCAACCTGTCGTACTGCCGTTTGTCACTGAACAACATAAATTTACACTTGTTTGACTCACCCTCTTCTCGGCCTATCTTCCTGCACTGTCCGTAGTGTCAGCGACCGCGACCGGTATCCGCTAATTTACTTGTCCTAGGCAGCGTAGCGTAGAAATGCACAACAAATTGTCGAAAGAAAAACCCTCCCTAATCGTTAGACCTAATCACAGACTGCCGATCGGAGCAGAGTTTTCAACCGTTGAGATTTCGATTGAAGAAATCGGAATGACAAAGCAATCACTGCTAAATGTCTCAATATATGACCCGGCCAACTCTCCTTCACATTTGGCGTCTTCTCGGAAGGAATCGAGTAACGTTATCATGGGTCGCGGTGCAGTCAGTCCCAGCGCTGATTAACTACACACATCACAGCCCTGTCATCGCTGCATGTTGTGCTTCCACACACATCAACACAGTATCAGGACCATCAGGACTGAAGTTACCGTCTCAAACAGAGAGCTACTGTTTTAGTAGTGTGCTTACCGTGCAAGAGTGCAAAAAAAAAAAAAAAAAAAAATGTCGGGACCACACCAGCAACACAAAACCAACAAACTGACAAACAAGGAAATAAAAAAAAAACCACAAAAACACACACAAAAAACAAAAAACAAAAAACAAAAAAAAACCCCACAAAACAACAACAACAAAAAACAAAAACAAAAAATCCCCCAAAAAGAACACACAAAATGAGTGCATAAACAAAAAACTCGCATCAAACTAATCATTCGATTGCAACTTTGAAAGTGCTTATTGAGATGGGGCTTCATTTTTCCAACGTTTTCTTGATAGTGTTTGTTTTGTTGTTTTTTGTTTTTTTAGATAGTGAGAAACCTCTTATGTAATATAGAATATGGAAGAGAATAAAAGAGGGATTCAAAGTTTATGTGATGAATATCGGTTTTGACATGGCTGCTGAGATATCCAAAACAAAGCAATCCTAATAAAAGGTGGGGCCCACCTTTTTAAGATCGCTTTGTTTTACTTTAATAGGCCTATATCTCAGCCATTCCAAAGTCGATTTTCATTAAATAAACTTTGAATTCCTCTGATCCTCTGGAACATTTCATGGTTGAAGTAGGCCTATAGGACCCCCTACTTCTCACCTCAACCAATAGTATACCAACCATTTGAGAAGTTTAAACCATTGTCATGTTTATTTATTTTCACATGTAAATGTGTATAAAATGTCAATAAGATTTTGGGTCATCTTTAAACAAGTCTGCAGAATTTTTCCATGGTATGCAGATATCCAGTCCTCAAATGAGGTGTTAGAAATGGAGATGGACCAATAAATGTGCAACAGAACTGAAGAAATTTTAGAAGAAATAGAAGAACCTGTATAGTCGGCTTGAGAAATTTGAAAACTTGTAATTTTGGCGTTGCAAAAAAGAAGTCATGCCGGATATTATTTTTATAAGACACTCCCTGTAGCGGCAAAAGTGAATTTCTCCCAGTTTCACAGGTGCCTATTTTGATTCTTCTTATCAAGGTTTTTGCCTACTAAAGAGAGGCTCGCCATGAAGGCAGGGGGTTGTTCTTAACGTTATCATGTCATTGTATTGACAAATACTGAATCGTGGATGTTAATACTTTTTGGGAAATATACTAAAAATCAGCGTGGAATTCTCTTTTTACATTGTCTCTTTTCCATGATTTTGACATCACGAATGGTTAGGGCCTATCCATTGTAGCGATGGCTAAAATATAGGAAAAATGCATTTTATAAAGTTAAGGAGATTGAATGGCTCGTTAAGAATTTTCCTTCTAGTACCCTCAGGAGTGAATTAAATTGAATAGATATTATTTGAAAAAATAGGGCTTATATCATTTTGATTAAAAAAGGATTTATGGAGAGATCTGTGTGCAGGAGCTTGGCTTTTTAGTGGAACACTGTTTTCCCGTCGTTATGATTATTTACTTTTTTTTTGTTATCATGACAAAGTGCATTTTTTCTTTTTTATGACATCATTCGTCCATATACTTTATATTGTATTTGAAAAAAAAAACTTCCCTTATCAGACGAATGAAAGGGCAGATCGACAATTTGTACCGCTTTGAATCATGTTTTCTTTTTCTTTTTTGATGATGGAAATAAATGAACTGCATTGAATTGAATAATTGACTTATAGTACCGTATTGCACTGCTATACACTCAGCAGAAAAATGAGAGATTTTCAATTCAAGTTATTACGTTAGCATGCATGGGGTAATTTATACACAAAATCAATGAGCATACCCCTGAAGTTGTTATGCGATTGGGACATTCTCCGTTCAGAGGGTTTTGATTTAGGGGAACTCAGAAACGAAGATGGTATATCACTCATTTGTGGAGGAGGAGACGAGATAAATGCAGCTATTAAAGGCAGAAAATTAGGAGTTCATCATTTTGCTGAAATGGGGTTTATAGACTTTAAAACTTATATGTATATCTGTGCATATCCTTTGCATCTCATTCATGATAAGGCGTTATATACTTATAGTCATGATGATATATATAATACGTATACATCCTTTATGGGATCGAGTGTTTTAGTGTTGATATGTGGGTGTATGGATGTGTGAGTTTAGGACCTTTCTGGGATTGGAGCTGAGGGTCGATAATCCTTTTTGTTTTTGTAAATCCCAAGTGATGTATGTTTTATTATGGTTGTTTTTTTAACTGCGTGATTTCATATAGGCCTATTACTGTTTGTATTCATAAAAATGAATTTATAAAATGCAATGGTAACAATTAGTTCGATTATTAATTTGCTGAATGATTTGAAGGAAATCAGATACAGATTTCGGGAAAGGAGAAGCTTTCTGTATGATTATCTGAATGTAGTTGCCAGGAAAATGAGACCTGCTGTGACGGAGCAGTTGATCATTAGTGTGCCCTGCGGGCTCCCCGATCCGAAACATTATTTGGTTGGAAACACTCTTGCTTACTTTGTATAACATGGTTCATTCCAGAGAGAGTTGATTAAAAAAGTCATTGGTAGTTTCTCAGCAGTACGATTAACTTTGCACATGATATATAGGATCATTACAAGTAGATGTCGGAAAAAAAAAAGAAGAAGTATTAGTTCCCGTTTCCTCATTCAGTCATTAGACCAACCGTTGAGCAGCTACAACCGGATGGCACTTTGCGCTACTGTACCTAATTCTGGTAATTTAGGCGGTACACTAAAGATATGCAAGACTTCTGTTGCTATCTTCAGCTAGCAGGATTCTCTCGTTGAAGGAGCTCCAAAGGAAAAGTCACATGAATGACACGAACGCGTCTAACAGAGTGAGTCGCACTAGTGAAACTTTTGTGTTATTGTTCATTAGTTGAGAAGGAAAAGTAAACAACTGTGATAAATTTCAGCTAATAAGTGTCGACACGTCAGTTTGACGTTCGATTCCGAGCCTTGCCGACACTTTGGTGATTGTGAGTGACACTTCACCGAATTGTGACGGAGCGGAGCTAGTTGCCCGTGCTGCTTGATGTTGTGGCTGTGCAGTGGTGGGGTAATTATTTACACGTTGTTGTGGATTCTTTTAGACATAGCCATCCGACTGGAGACTTCACTGAGTCTAATTCAAGATAAATTCAAATACTTGTTATAGCTTCAAGAATACAGGGCTTATTACTTCATTGCACATATGTAGCAGTATTGTATTTTTTTCGAGGGCGGAACCCTTGTACAGTAGTCCCACATATTTGTTATTGAGATGTAAACAATTGTGTTTTGGAAGATGGTGTGGTGTAACCGCAGCAGCGACCCCAATACGTACCGTATCGCCCCTTGCCGGCGTTAGGTGTGGTGGTGCGCAGTTCAGTCCGGGAAACCCGCTCATGAGGACCGCTCCCGCGTATGAGGACTGCCCCCTGAGTTGCAGTCACCCCAGGGCGGGCGGGCGTAACCAGAACATGCACATGTTGGGGTCGCCGTGCGGTTTGTGTGCACTCTAGTTAGTTGTGGTGTGACGTTAGATGTATCATTACTATCAATTAATTATGTCATGGAACTATAATGAAATTTACGTCACATAAATTTCAATTCAAGGGAATTCTACCCATATTTTCAGAATTCCTCGCATCGTAAAGACGTGCGCGTACGCGCGCGTTGAAATATTTGTATGCTCCAATCAAGCTCAAATTTTTTTTGCATACGTTTCAGACCATTTGGAGCATTTTTTGAAAAATTGAAAAAATTGGACGGACGCGTACGCACATATACGCACGTACAGCTCATATGCAACAGAAATTTCCCGATTTTTTACATTTATCGTATTATTAAAGCCAATGGAACTGGAATAAATGGCGGCTTTTGCTTTTTTGTTTTAAAAGTACTACCAAAGAGGCAAAGTAGATTTCTAAGCACTTCAATAAAAGTGATAGAACATGTAGAAATGTAGATCTCTAGACGCTATTATGTACAATTGTAAATGTAGCCTGCCTGCCTGCCTGCCGACCACCAGACGCCATACACCCATGCAAAGCCTGTCGTGACACTTGTGTACAGTGACAGGGCTGTGTATAGTTGGCGCTATAAATGTACTTTCGTATCCATGTTATCTGGTTATTGCAGATATCTCAAATTCCACTGAATTCAGTTGCACCAAAATCTGATCCGATGTAGTCATCAGAAAGTGTTCATACTAATGTTGACTTTCAAGTCGCACCTAAAAAAAAAAAAAATCACTCTTTACGAGAGATTGCGGCCTACACTGCACTGAATTTAGCTGTCTAATATGCAAATGGGGTTAACCTATGAGCTCATCAAAAGCAGTGTGAGATGTTGTACAAGATCCATTATGGTTTTATCAACATAGCCATGCCAGAAGAAATCAGCATAGCAAAAAATAGAACAAGGAACCACAACCTGTCATACCACTAACCATACTCCAGAGTCAACTACTACCTTTACAGTTTTTACCCCAGAGCCATAAAAATTTGGAACACTCTCCCTGCCAAAAAAGTAGTAACATCAGGTACTTTGATAACCATTACTAGTGCAGTCCTACCTGTCATTAGACAGATGGCGCCGCCCCCTACCCTCAAGATGCTGTATTGATGAGAGGTACACCTGCACCGAGCACCTGCACCTGTATGTATATAGACACACTGGAGCTCACATCACCACAGGCACATGCTACAGCACACTGCACAGCACAGCCCTCTCCAGGACAGCATCTTTACTTTGGGAAGAGTACTCATTCAAGGTTCAAGTGTGCAATGATTGTGGCAAGTTGAAAGAAGTTGGTTATTGAGAAATGCATTTTATATGTATGTCTGTCTGTCTGTCTCTGTCTACCCTATCTATCTGTCTGTCTGTCTGTGTGATCATGAGCAATCTAGGAATTGCATTTCTAATCTGACTTCATTCAATTTGCCATAATTCATTTATACTATTTTTTTTTGTTTGCTCCCAGATACGTGAAAAATATGGCGCCTATTATAAGACAGCTAATTTCAGGTTCAGATTGTGCAGGCAGTGTACGCTGCGATCGCTCGCAATCCAGAGAGTTGTTTTGAAAGACGACATGAAAGTTGACTGTAGTCAACTGTATAGACCAATAGACCAATTTGGTTCAAATGTATGTGAGTGACTGAAAATAAACTATATATTCTGTGATTTTGGTGCAATTTAGAATTGTGGAATTAGAGATATCTACATGGAAAAGAAAGTACATTAGCACCAAATTGTAATTTATGCAACCTGTTTCATGCACAGCAATACAAGTTTCTCCTTCTCTTTCAGGTCTGGGAGAAGATTGTGACAATATAGAATTTCAAGGATGAAACTGCTCATTCCCTGCCTTAGCCAGTAGGATTCCCTGAACTTTGACTTGAACTTGGAAGAGGAGACATGGAAAGTTCAAGTAAGTCTGCGGACAAGGAAAGTGTTCCCTCGAGCAGCGCGGACTCTACTTGGGAAAGCAAAATATCTGGAAATGCAGAGAAAGATGTCGGAGAGGATAAAGGAATCGCAGAACTCCAGGGCGCAAGGCCCAAGGAGAGGAAAAGTGACAAAGGTACAATAACAATCCCTTGTTATAATCTTATTGTCAACACAAAACTGGATTTGCCATTGTACATGTTCATTTATGAATGAAAATGTTTTCAATTGAATTGATCTGTATCTATGTGGTTGCTGTAGAAGAATGAATGTTTGTAGGCAAGCAACCACCGGACCAATGGGTTAACATCACCTCCAAGCTCCAAAGAGCCACGCAACGAGGATAACGTGCCTTGCCTAAGGGCACAACTGCTGCAACCAGGGGACTTGAACAAGTGACCTTGTGATTCACAGTCTATGGTCTCATCCACTGAGCTACAACAGCTCAACAACAGTTCCTCCTTTGGAACTTGACAAATGTATTCTATCTCCAAATGATGTCCGGTTCTTTTAAATCTGGAACAACAGAATGAAAACCTTACATGCTGTAGAAAACAAAGAAAATTCTAGTGGCGTCCTTTTTCACATAACTTGGATGCTAATTTTACAGATTTCTTGTCAGGTCAGCATACTTTTATTCAATTTTCTTCATTGGAATTCTAAGGAAAGCGAATATATTTTTACACATGGGATCAATGCGCGAACAATTTTAGTGTTGACTCGTTAAGTTCAGGACACAAAATGCCTGATGAATGTGCAAATGATTTATCAATTATGCATTTTGTCACCAAAAGGGGGGGGGGGGGTTGAAGCCCTAGTTATTTTAACCCATTGAGGACGGGCTGATTTTCTTACAACATGCATTTCCCATAGACACTTGCCAGAGTATACTCAGGACTCATCCTCAACGGGTTAAACTCTTCTTGTTGTTTTTCTATCTGAATAGATAAACAAACTGCAGAGGAGACAGTCTCAGATGGTGGTATGAAAACAGAGACGGAGGCAAAACTTGCATCCAGTCCAGAGCCTGACACTGTGTCCTTTCCTGACTCCTGTGTAGAAAACCTTTCGATGGGATTTCTGCAGACACTACTTCCCCATTTTCATCAACATGAGCAGTCCTTGACAGAATTGTCGTAAGTTTGTGTATGCAGATATTTGTTTCTGATCATAATACTGTTCTTTAGAATGATTATTTCCTTGTATGTTTCATTCTGTTGTTTTGATATAAAGGGACGACTAGCTCTTGTAAACAGTCAGACTCATTGAAATATGATATCACCTAGATGATCTGTGGTAAAGAAGAAGATGAGTTTGGAGGTAGTTTTGGTGCTTTTCTTCTACAAAGTTGCAAGAATTTATGAAAAAAAAAAGTGGATACTTGAAGAAATGAAATGAAGAACATCAAAATCAAAACAGATAAGGAAACATCTTTTCAAATTCTGAACACATTCAGAAAATGCAACAGTTTTAAAAGTCTGAATATTAGAAAACATAGTGTCCTACCCATAGAGACCATGAAAGAGTGGTCTGCTTGATGAGCCTTTATGTCATCACTCACAAACAATGTCTGTTCTTTTGTACGTAGCGTATAAGATAACAAATTATGTACAGTATTTTCCATATATATGTATTTTCCCTGTTCTCTCTCTCTGAGGAAGGTAATGAGAAATATGTGACATTTTGGGCTTATAACAATTAAAGAGAAATATGCCAGTGTCATCACAGTCACACGACCCGAGGTGATAATATGAAGCTACTGACTGGCATCATGTAAATGACTTCAACATTGAAATTGTATTTGGTTTGTCAGTATATTTTCCATGTTACTAAAAATGTAACTAATATTTACTTGCTCTTCTGCATTCATGCAATATAAATCTCTTCCATTTATTTCCCTGACAAAAAAAAAATGCTTAATTTCCCATTATGACTAGTTTTGCATTTGGATGTCATGAATTTATATGTATGGTACTCATGTGTTCATTCAGTTTGATATCATTTATAGGAGGAATCAAGTGATTAGAATATTCTTGCCAAAACTGACTTCAGAGGCACAATAACGAACAAGTACACATATTATTTTGATATGAGTATAAAGTTTGTTTCATGTCTTTTTATTTTCAAGGAGAGACCAAATAGTACTCATTGAGACCTTGCAACAAGAAAACCGAAAGTTTGCTGAAAACAAGATGGTGTCCGAACTCACACAGAAGGTATGTGGTGTCACTTTTCAAAGTTTCTCTGCGTAAGGTTATGTATACATATAGGCTGTGAAGCAAGCAGAAGTAAGCTATATTGTGTGGCTTCGTTGTTTTGTTTTTTTCTTGTAAATTCATGGCAGGGAAAGAAGTGGGAGCAATGGGCCGAATGCATAAACGCTAGCAATTGCTTGTGCTAGCCTTTTACTTGAATCCGTATGCATAAACACAAGCAGTTGCTTGCGAGCAGAAGCTTTTGCTAGCAAGCTAAAGCAATTGCTTGCTGCCCTCAAGCAATTGCTTAGAGACCAAGCATTTGCTTATAAACGTATGCATAAAGCATACCTTTTGCTTGTTCTTGCTAGCAATTGCTTGCGATTTTCCAAGCTGTGTGAAATGAGCTTGAGCTTTTGCTTAACTGGGACGTTCCCTTTTAAGTATCATTTTTCATATTAACAAAAGAAAGACCACCCTTGTGCAGGAGTGGTATAAATCTAGAAGAAATTACTCCTAAGTAGTGTAAGAAACTTTTTGTTTCAACAACGGGAATGTCCAGTGGTTAGCACGCAAAATGTGATGAAAAACAGGTAGGATGTCTGACTTTGGTGGAGAGCAAGGAGACCTCGCTCCACGTGCGATCTGGAACATCCGGGCTACTATAAGCAGTGATGGGAATCAGCCAGTACGTGTGTGTGTATAGATGTGTGTGTGGGTCTGGGTGTGCATTTATGAGTGTCATTTCATAGCTCTTCTGCTATGTCAGGAAATGTTTCCGCACACACATGCCCTTTCAAATATATGCCGTCACACTCGCCTTTGTTCTTGTGTTCGCACAGGCGTGACGTCCTTTTTGTTGAAAACGCAAGCAATTGCTTGTGCGGGACAAGCAAAAGGTATAAGCACAAGCAGAAGTTTATGCATATGGATTTAAGCAATTGCTTGAGCTAGACCTTTTGCTAGACGAGCTTGTGCTTTTGCTTGAAGCAATTGCTTACGAGCAATTGCTTGTTTTATGCATTCGGCCCATTGTACGGCCTCCTGGAGCTAGTTGACGGACCTAATCTCTAAACCAGAAATTTCACTTCATGAAACCTTGAAACAGTTTGAGATGTGCTACCATGATGGTTGTACCAGAACTGTTGTAATTTGGACCATCTAGTTAAAAAATTATATCCATTCTAAATGTCAGTGTTTACTTTGTCTTTGTTTAGGACAGATTCTTCCTAAGATTAACCAACAAAAGATGATGATTATATTTCTGCATTTGTTTTGGTTCTTTAAGTTGTCTGATTTTTATTTTTCAAAGAAAAGAATATCTCATGTCATATGCAATAATTTTTCAGGAGTGAAAATGGCCATCTAGGAACAGTAATTTGTGACTTTGTACAGTGGAAGGTGCTCTGTTCATTGGAACATCATTGTCTACCGATGTATAGAGAGGATAGAGTTGCAATATACTCGACTCAGTCGCACAGGACAGCACTTTCCTTTGCTCTCCGAGGAGTGATCCTTGTTTGCTCTGGTCTTCCTTTGATTTGATATTCAGCCTCTTTAGGGGAAAGATTCACCATCTTTGAATATGTAAATATCTGTATTTTTCCCCTCGCAGATGCAAGAAGCCAAACTGTACCAAGCCAAGTTGATGGCAATCAAGAAAGAGATGACATCTCTGCATGAAAAGTCCACCAAGCTAAAGGTAGGAATACCTCTGTGTATTTGATATTTTTGTCACGCTGTTAAAGCTGTGACCTGTGTTTACAGAATGGGGATATCTATTGTGGGCCAAACAATCATATTTTAGCTCTGTTGTAAAAAGAGAATCTTTTGGCAATTTTACCCTGTCTCCTACCATGTTATATAAAGATGAAGTGGTATATAGCTGGCAGATTGCCCAGTCAAGTCAAACTATTTCATATGAAATATGTAAAGTGATATGAGGCTGTTAGACTTACCTCAAGCATACACACGGCAGTAGTCTAAAGCTCTAATTAGTGCCTTTATCTTCTGGTGACAATTATATGTAAGTAATAGTCATTTTTATTTTAATGATTATAATGATTTTTTTTTTTTGGGGGGGGATGGGGGAGGGGGAGAGTGGAAGAAACAGGATCGGGTGTATGTCTGTCTAGACTATTTCATTTCAAAGTGTACAGGTTGAATTTCTGGTGCGTGTATCGATTAAAAAATGAAAGTTTATTGTCTGTTATGATTTATCAGCTGTATGTGTCACTATCTCCTTATGTACTAAGCATCTTTCCGTTTAAGCTTGTAATGCTCAAACCAATTAGCTTACCATTTAGAGAAACATTTTGAGACTTTCAACTGACTACAGTGAAAGAGAATGCTTCAGCAATCAGAGACTTTGTCATATGACATTTGTTTTGTTGCTTCCTTCGTGCAGAAGAGAGCCCTCAAACTCCAGCAGCAGAAGATGAAGGAGAACTTGGAGCGGGAGCAGCAGCGAGAGAGGGAGATCGAGGAGGACAGGAAGCTCACGGCCAAGAGGGCGATGACGTCGACGACCCCAGCCCAAGCCCCCGCCCCCCACAGGTAGCCTCCACTCAGTGCTGCCATGGCAACGGGAAGGCATCAAATTTGGCTTTTGTAAGGGAAAGAGTTGTAGTGGATGTCACCATTCCACGTGACCCCACCTCTCCATTGGTACTTTGATTTATGTGTCGATGTGACGATGGATTAATTTCAAGATAGCAAAGTACTAAAATTATGTTTCTGACTCCATTTTGATGTAGGCTATTTGATATTTTTGCCAGTGTATTTGGTATTGCTTGACATTTCTAACCCACTAACTCCGGACTTAGCCTTATATTGATCCTGAAGCAAGCATACCTGTGCATGTGCATAAATTCATATTCCTGTCATCAAAACAGCAAGAATGATACTTGTAAGGATGCAAGTATAGTCCTGTCCATTCAAAAACGGTTGGAAAAAAACTTGAATTTTAAGAGGTGCAGATATCCTAGAAGTATTTGTATGACAAGGACATATCAGCAATTACATTTTTACCTTGGTTTGGAATTTGTGGTACGAACTGCACTTTGTTTATGATGCAGGACCATTTCATACTTGTGCTTGTCTTTGAAGAAGTAAGTTCACCTCAGTCAGCCAAGTAGTCATGGGGAGGTAAAGTGAGGAATAGAGTACTCTGCCATGAAAATATGAAATCAATTTATTGGTATATTTCACCTTATGTGATATGTACTAGCTCCATTGTAACAATCAAGCAAATGACAGAGATTGATTATTACAGTGCAGTGTATTGTTGCCAAAGCAAGTATGATATTGCTGTGTAACATTGCCTTTTTTCCATTTTTGTTGCATAAGGTGATATTGAACAAGGCCAATGCCATGCCATTTTGATGTGAACTTGCAATCTCTATCTCATTATTTGTGGACAGAGGATTCATGCTGTTACTGTAATGCCAGCAGCTAGGAAAATAATGACATGACAAAGGGAGATTTTGTTTTGTTTTATTGTTGCTGTTTTTTTTACCACAAATGTTGAATACATATGAACTGTTTGATTGCAAAATGAGTTGATTCCATTCTTTTCAATTTGAGATATTTGTGATTAAAGCTGCTAAAAAGCAGACAAAATCATACAAAAATATGAGATATTTTAATCATAAATTCAAGAATATTCCTTGCTATGTTTAAAATGAGGTATCACTGGAAACGTTTTATTTTGCTCTATCCGATGATGGACCTATTTTTAATGTATTAAAAAATAGCGCTTAACCCATTTTGCGATCAAACACTTCATACATTTTAAAAGTCTAACAATTTTTTTTCCTCTCTGTATGGCATTTTAGAAGCATTTCCAAAGACATCTAAAAAACCTCAACAGGTCAGTCTCCTGTTAATCCTCTTTCATCAATTAACAAACACCTGCACACAATGCCCAATTGTCTGGGTTCGTAAATGCAACCAGGTTACCTGAAGACATATTGGATTATTGAAGATAACATACACAATCCAAGTATACAGCATTAAACTCAAGCAATACTCTTTATTCTCAGTGCTAAACCAGGATTTTTTTTTCCAGTTTTTTTTTTCTTTCTTAAAGTAAGATATGATTTTTTGCTTGTAACTGGAATATAAAAACATCAGGTTGGGACTCATAAAAGAGAACCCTGTACCTTAAAGGTATAGTGGATATTAAAGATAGCAAATTATAATTGCACTTGAAACGGCAAGATAAATACTCAAATCTGTTTTAGCTATTTAATCATTTAGATTGTTATCTGTATATATGCAATTATTTCCTTTAAAGTGCAATGCCAACTGATATTTTGTATCTACCGAAATGAGGAATTTGATGTGTATATGTTGTGTGTTTCTGAGATTGAAATTTGACTCCCATTACATAGGTCTCCTTTCTCTCATCTGTTCTCATGGTCGGTCATCAGGTGTCTAGTGACGGCTGTAGTGAAAACAAACCCAGGATCAGCATATTTTTGAGACAAAATTAGCTACTTTTCATCCATAATTGGCTTTGGCATTCTATGGAAGTGTCAGATATGGTCCATCTTAACATTTCTGATAGCCACAAGGAATGTTACTGACAAACTATGGTAAAGAATGGTAGATCGCGTTTGCTGAATGCAGACGCTGTACTAATTTTGTAGTGTGTCGGCTGTATCACCACGTAGATTCTTACACGCTCGTACGCTCGAGTTCAGCACTTGTACTGTGCAGGCAAGCTGTTTGTTATCACTCCAGCTATACTAGAAGTGATGTGTACCTGACCATGAGAATAACTTGTTTGTTCTTCTGTGCCTGCATCTCATTAATTTCTTTTTCTTGTTGGTTGTGCTGCAATTTGATGTTACACCGAATGGTGAGGTCTTCCAAGAATTTATAGCAATCCTCCTCGGGCTTTTAGTGTCTGTTGGGTGATATTTTTGTATTGTTCGCAAAAAACTCAAAGACTTTGTTTGGTAGTGCGTAATCATCATGACCTTCGGGGGGTTATCTTTCTTATTCTTCATACAACACTTTTAAGTGTGAAGCAAACTGCATTTATTCATTCATGGTAGAATTCAAACTTGTAGTCGTAGACATCATGCCAAAGAAATGTCATCAAGGAGGAGTAGTTTTGTTTGTTTGTCTGTATACCCTTGTTTGTTTGTGTGTTTGCTTTTGTCTCAAGAATGAAGCACATAAAATTGTGTATAGATGTGAAGTACTGAATGACCGGAAAGATGCGGTGCGATTTTGGTGACAACACAGTATCCTGCGGGAATTAGTTTCATTTTGTTTGGAAGATGAACATGTGGCCCTCCTCATGTTATGAATCATACGAGTCAGCAAAAGCTGAAGACAGCTACAAAATCTTGCAAAAGATTGTAGGTGCTTACTGATTTTATTATAAATGTATGGGACTGAGACACCTTGTTTTCCTTTCCTTTTTTTTTTTTTAATGCAAGTAAGAAGAGTGATTGGTGGGTGATGTCAACCTTTTGTGCTGTGCAGCAATTCATAGTCTGATGTAACTCTTGCATGCAAATACATTGTATGATGTATTCACTCATACAAAAGTGAATGAAAAGCAAAGATTTATGGTGAGTTATCTTCCATTTTACCAAAACTTATGAAGCTTCACAGGCCCGGTATTTAGTTATTGGTATTGAATGTCATGTTTTGAAAGAACTGGACAATTTTTTTGTTGTAATTCGTGTAACATCCATGTGTTTTAATTGGATAGATGATCAAAATTTAAGCTTGAAATCATATGTGAAAAGAATACACAAGACCATACAGTTGGAAGTCCTGACACAAATATGGCTATGTACGTGTAAGGTATGGTAGGATGTTATAATCATTCTTTCACTTACGAAAACAATATGCATAGACAGGTTATTCAATTTTTTGTGTCTGAACCTTTCATGCAATATGATACTTCCCCAGAGATAACTATAGAAGATAAGTGAAGATCTGCAATTTTGACGTTCTTTGAATGGCATACCGGAACAAGGCCAAGCTGCAAAGATTTTGTGCCCATAATTTCTTGATTCACCATACTGCAATGTACTACATTTTCATCAGCATTGGATGTAATTAATTGGATATATTTTTATATTCAAGGAATTCCTTTCTATTATGAATAATAGCCAGTAAAAGAAAAAAAGAGCATCAGAGTAATGCTGGATGAGAGTAAAATTTTCATGCATACCCCACTTGGAAATTTCCATGCCAGTAGCAGTAAGGTCACATAACCCAACATGACTGGCGTACGGTCCCCATTTTAAGTCATTTTCATGTGGCGTGCATTCAAATTGTCCTCCGTTTTTATGGTGCAACATCATTTGTGTAAAGATTATCTGTTTCTTGAATCCAGCAATTATGTTAAGAACATTTTACTCACTGGCGTTAATGCCTTTAAATATTCTTATTTATTTATCTACTTTTTTTTTCAATCTCGTGTTGGATTCTTGAAAAAAATAACAAGCAAGATATACATGTGGCTATATTGAGCTGTGTGACAGAGTAAATGGATAAGCTCGAGTGAGACTTCTTTTACATTTTACGGTTTTATTGATATATCTTTGTACACTGAGAAACATTCTCTGTAATCTGTGTAGGGGAAACCAGTGAAATGGTTTTCTGTTTCCACTACCTGTATATCTTCTTTGTTATGAAATTTCATGAAAAGTTAATACACTGTACTCAGTTCCTGTGAAATTAATTTTTGTGTGTTTCTTTTTTAAGCAGAATCCAATGGTGCTAATCAATATTGTATGCAGTCCTAACTGTTATTTGGATATTGTTCTTTTCAAGGGTCATCTGAAGAAATCTTTTTTTTTTTTTTGGCCATTTGCAGCCAGTAACCGGTTACGAAAAAAAAAAAAAATGACTGCTTAGCAGGCAGGCAGGTGAGATTACATGGAAAAAGGAAATACTGTAAAACACGATTTTTTCACAGCATGAAATTTTCGCGAATTGGAGTCAACAGCCTATACGGCGTGTTTTCGCCTCTAACATTCAATGCATATAGTGTAAACAAGAACTTTCGCATGCATGTTAATTTCGTGAATCTTAGCTCTCGCGAAATTAAAATGCATGGGAAGATTCCTTGTTTTACAGTACATGTGAAATCTGAGCGATATGATGCTTCATAAGTCGGTAGTATTCAATTTCAAATCCAGTCTCTTTAATAGCTAGTTTGAGCATCTACACTTTTCAAAGGTTTCAAGGCTTGAATTGTATTGGTGCCATCATTCACAGTTCGGTTTTTACTGTGTATTGATACATTATATTTGCACATGATCATTGCAAGTATTCACTACCAAAGACACAACTCTGTTCAGTTAAAGAGAAAATGTCCCCAAATACACATGTGGATTGAGTGAATGCAGCAGTATCAATAGAATACTTCAGTGAAGTTTGAGTCTTCTCATCCAGTGATGGCTGTACTGAAAATTTAAAAATTCATATTTTTTGAATGGATTGTCCAAATGTCCTCAAACTTCCTTGATATGTTCTATAAATATTGCTACAAGAGAGTGCATTCATCTGATCCAGATGCATATTTTGGGAAACTTTCCCTTTAAGTAGCCTGAAAGCCTAAATGAATTATGCCCTGTTACTCCCCATAGTACAACAGTCAGTAAGCCTTTTAATTTGAGCTGTGACATTCCTGTTGTGTGTATACACTGTATTTTCTTTTTCCTTGACATTTTGTTATTGCATGATGATGATGATGCATGCCATAATATATGTTTGTTACATTTGGAGATAATATTGTAAATCGTTTATGGATATCATGGAATATATGAGAGATGATGATCATTGTTATATGAATAAAGATATTTGAAGTATAACCCAACTGCTTTTGTAGATATTTTGTATAATATTTACAGAGATGCCAGTTGTTAATCTTTTGCAATATTTTTTTTTTGTTTTTTTTTCCCAAATATCTGCAATTTTCATAGAAATGACTGTTTTACCCAATGATAGACATGTCTATTGCAGGAAAGGTACAAATATGTGAATTTTTTCCCACCAAAAATATGCTTTTTCAGCTCTCAGAAACTTGCAATGCTGTTTTGTAAGGTTGGCATCCCTGTATTTAGGGAACAAAGGGGAATAGCACTGACTCATTCTGTCAAGTTCATGCTCCTCTGGTTCTGAAGTAATGATATACTAATGTGATATAGTGATGGAGATTGAGAGAAAGGGACAAGATTGAAAATGAATAAAATGAGAGCTAGGGAGAGAGAGAGAAGAGAAAACTTGTATGAAGACTTCATTAGTCGTTTAAAAAGACAACCTATGTCATTCGTCTTTTCTGTGATATTTTATGAAATACACAAATTTTCATTTTTAGGTTTCTTGTAAGGATCAGATATAAAGATTAATAAACTACCTTTCCTTCATTACAGATGGCATAGGGGCAAATGAAATCAGAACACAAACTAGTAATGAGTCAGATAGTGGGAGAAAAACTCCATTCTTTCTCTTTTGTTGCTGTAATAATCCGCTTGTGAGAAGTGTGGTCTTACAAAAGTGTCGATTGTACACGGCACTGTTAGTAATAACTTGTGTCCTTATACTTCTATGCAAATCTATGCATATGAAATGTGTCAATGCATATGTTACACAATAATGCTGACCAATAATGCAAACTGATTTGTTCTTCTTTCACCAAGTCAAAAAAAGAAAAGAAGAAAAAAGAAGAAGACACACACACACACACACACACATATAATGTATATATATATATATATATATATATATATATATATATATATCGTCGCTGGGGTGATAAAACCTTGTATCTGCAATTTTGGTGAAAATGAGTTTTTTGATTAATGGTCAAATAATGGGTTAAGTGATGTCCTGTCCAAATCCCAACTGTCGTACTCCAAAAATGAAGCCACCACGGCATGTCAAAGGAAAGGCTATCCCATTCGCCACAGTGCTTTGGCTGCCATGTTTTTTGGCTCTCCTGAACATTTGACATTTTGTAGATACGAGGTCTTATCGCCCCAGCGACAATATATATATATATGTATGTATGATGTATTTACATTTGGCAACAACTGGGAATTCAAAGAATGGAGTTTCCTCCTACAGCCTAATTCTGCACTGGTTTGCTCTCATATTAAAAATCCACTTCACAGTCTGTGTTTTTTCATTCAGATTTTCATGCCCTTTATAATTATTATGATATATATATATATATACATATATATATATATATTTTTTTTTTTTTTTTTTTTTTTTTTTTTTTAACGAATTCATGCCTCTCAGGATCACAGCAGATTACTGTGCACAAAAATAAAACAAAACAGTACAAACGTACAACATTAGCTCATGATGGTTAATTTTTTCTTTGGCACCACATCCCTTTTTATGGACATGAGCGAAGGTATAATTCATTAATTGATGACAATTCAGTAACATTTGATATGACACTGAAAAAGAATGCTGCAAAATCTCCTGTTTTCATGTCATCATGGTCTTCTGTTTGATCGTGTGCTTGTGTTTGTTTTGCTTTAAAAAATGAAACATTTTGTTCAAGAAAAACGGGACACAACTCTGTTACTAGGACAGACGATGAAGCAGAGAAAGAGAGAGAGAAAAAAGTGGTAGCAGTGCGTCATTGATGCCCAGCCAGGGCCCCGTCTTATAAAGCCTTCAAATCAATCACAAGTCCCCAAATCAATCGCAACTTGCATTGCAGCTCACAAGAAACTTGTGATTGATTTCTATCACAAGTCTTTATAAGACAGGCCCCAGCAGGTGTAACAGTACATAGTATGTACACAAGCAGACATATTGTATGTGCAGGTACGAGGTGGATGAAAACTTGCAAGTGGTCAGAGTACAACAGTACTCGTAATGGGTCGTGACAGCTTGATTCACTTTAATACGAGGAGTCCCGTCTTGATATGAATTATTCATAACAGACTCAGTAGCAGCCAATGAAAGAAAGCCAAGTTGGCAAACTGAGTTCCTTCCTCCCACGGTAGTCCTCTAGAAATATCGAAATATCTGCTTATTGAAACGTCAGATAAAGTAGCCAACGCCCTATTCTACAGGGAAGTAATATTTGAGGCTTGAATTTGACTAATATTTTTCTCTGAAAATGTACAGTCAGACGACAAAACCATCAGCAGCTGTTTACGTATGTAAATGAGGTCAATAATTAGCATAAAGGAGACCTGCGAAATGCATGTGTTTTCTCCGCCGTAACCCCTCATCAAGCAAACTTCCTACAATATGGCGAGGTACGAAGTGATCTCCTTCAGCATTTTCTTGCTAGCGCTGGCAATATCAAGCGGTTATGGACAGTCCCCGTTCAGAAAATTCGAATATAAGTATAGTTTCAAAGGACCTCATCTGATTCAGAAAGATGAAACAGTCCCGTTCTGGCAGTATGGAGGCAGTAAGTATCGATTGTAATTGTATTTGTCTCCGATTCATCTGACTGCTGAGATTTGTTACTTGTATCGAGTGTTCGGGTGACACCAGCGCAGCCGGAATCGGCCTAGCGTGCGTGCGCGTGGCAGCTGGCTAGACTAGAGCTCGGCCGCTTCGGCCAGCCAGCGGGGTGAACGATGTTTCGCTGCGAGCCTCCATCGTAATTCGTATCATGATTATGTCCAAGATAAGGAGAGAAATCCAGCTTTTGATTGTCGATGTGCCAACTGCAAAATAAAATACATAGCCGGTATAGGCTTGACTTTGTCAGAAGTGATAGAGCTCTATAGAGCCCTATTTAATGGATTTTTTTTTTCTCCTCCGGATACTATTACTACTATACTAGACTAGAACTAGTCTATATAACTTTAGACTGTTAACACTACAGATATTCTATGTAGCAATGAAATTCGAAAAATGTTGGGGATCCAAAGAAAGGCAGCTAACGCAGGGAACTAACATGTGCAATAGAGTCTATAATTTATAAAATTACCTAAATGGCATTAAACCGAAACAGAATCTAGAAGTAAACAGATATGCAAGAATATGATGTTTCTGTTTCCTTTACTACTTTAGTCTTTATCTCTCAGACAGCTTCGTTCTATTGTCATCCCTGCAGGTACGTAGGTATACTATAAAGTCTGGATAGAGTCAGAGAATTTCACACATATGGTCTGTATTTAATAGAAAGATAGAATTTAAGAAAGAGCTTGCAACATTAAACTGAAGTATTTGGAAATTCGAGTGTCGAGCTACCAGGCAACAATCCAATCATACAAGTTACAACAACCTTCACCATTCCATATGTTAGAAACTGTAAACATTTATATTTTGCACAAGGTGCTGCTGTCATGTGTTAAACCATGGCATTGCACTGGTGAAGTACTGGACTCATCCCAATTTACTGTAAAACTTAAAAGTGGACATTTTTGCACATTTCACAAATCAGAAAGCGTGCCAGATTTGTTGCTTGTTGTTTGTTACACTGATTTCATGTTTTTATACCACAAAATTAAAAACATGCAAAAGACCTGGCTTGACAAATTACTTGTTGAAAAAGCTTGAAAATTACTTGTTAAAAATTTCCACATTTACAGTATATACAAGAAGAACTGCTACCTATAAAAGTTTGATGATGCCAAGAAGTATAGACCCAGAACTACAAAATAATATCAGGTTGTTTATTAAGTAGGACTAGGAGAAAGGAGTGTGAGTCCCATTAAGCCAGAGTATAACTCTTATCAGCAAAAGAAAAAAAGAAAGAAAGAAAGAAAGAAAAAGTGAATAAATGGAGTTTTGAAAAAAAGAGGGTTGACTGAAGTTTCACTTTCATATCATGTGTATGAAAGATGCTGACATGGTGTGTGTCATAGTAATCATTTAGCACTTTTCAAATTGTAGAGATCAGTTTTGTCATTTTTCATTAACAGAAGAAGAAGATAGAATACTAGCTGTGTTATAGTTACATGTAGAGAGATACATTTGTAAGTGTATAGTCCTACAGACAGTAATCAATGTATTGTTGTACATTGTACTTACCATTTCCATGATTTTCTCTTTTAGGTGCTTTGGCCAGTGATGATAAAGTGAGGGTTACACCGTCAATGAGAAGCAGAAAAGGTATACAAATCGATTTGATTTGAATCAATTACAGTTTTTTTAGTATGCTTTTTTATACATTTTGTACTATTAATCAGGGTGGTCCACAACTTGAAATTTTAGCATGTTGCAAGCTCAGAATCTGAGAATATTGCAGAAATTGAATATGCGCGGAGCGCACACGATGAGTACATAGTACGCAATATTTTGCTGCTTATCTCTCTTTGTGCTGCTTACATTCAATGTTCTCTCTCATGTTTTGCACACAAATATCTAAAGTACCTGGTAGTTTGATGTTTCTTATGTTATGCACATGTTTTGCACATTTTTGAATAGAATCCGTCTACTTTTACTTTGAGCTTGTTGCAAATTCTTGAGGATGTTGCATAGCATGTTGCTGGCTTTTTAGGATGTTGCACAAGAATTTTAGCATGTTGCAGCGACATGCTAAAACCCCTCGTGGACCACCCTGCTATTAATGTATTTTTATGTTTAAGCAATCTATTTCTCTTTCAAGTAATATGTCAAGACATTCAGTTAACAGTAGCTTTTGTTGTACTTGCAATTGGAATTCACATATCTGTTGGATATGAGTCTCTTTGACCTTACTGTTTACAGTAAGTTAAAAAAAAAAAATCTGCTGTGTAGATTAGTATACATTCAGAGATTATGCCTTACAGAAAATAATGTATGTATGACTGTGGCAAGCTAAAAGTCAAACATGAACAGTGTACAACATTCATGTAGCATTAAAAAAAAAATCAAGAGGGAACATGGAGGGAACTGCAAGATATGAAAAAAGCTCATTGCTGGAAGGCCATCAAAGGAATTTGTGACACTGCAACATGTGGTATGGGAGATGGACTCTGCACCATGAGTGATGAGAAAGGGATCATGGTGGCCCATATGGCATCTCTCTCAGTTTGACTATTCTTATCAATCGAGATTGGTAGCTGATTATTTGTTAACTTTTAGTGTCATGCAGTATCCAGTGTGAAAAATACAAAAAACCACCTCATTATATACTAAGTAAATAATTGATAGTCCACTTTTCTTCCCTGGGGGACTGATTTTGTTTGGGAGGAAAATTATTTTAAATCTTCATGATTTGATAGGGGTCGCAACAAATGCACCTGCTTATATTTCAAGACTTGTTTAAGCAGTCAGGGAGGCAAGGGCCACCCTGGAAGTATTCTGTATCATCTGTGTACAGCGGTATTATTGCATGTGTACCTTGTGTGAACTAACCATTTTTTTTTTTTGGGGGGGGGGGAGATAAAGGCATTATTTACCATTTGCAGATGAAACAAAAACCCAGCTTAAGTGCTAAAAAAAATAGTTCTAAAATGTGAGTTGGGGATAGAAACAACCAGTGTAAACAATTTAATCAGTATAATTAATGTTAAATATTGTTAAGTATACAAAATGTGAACATTATCATGAAATGGTTTCTAAAATAAACAGTCTACAGTTATGGTTTATTGAGAAAAAGAGTGAAATCTCCCTATATTTTAGGCTTTGTTGCAAAATTTTATTTGGTTGGATGTTTTGTGATACAACTAACCAACACATATACACTGCATCAAATGTGATAACTTGAACATTTTTTAAATCACTGCTCCCAATGGTAAACAGTACCTTTAAGCCTTCAATTTTGAAGGTTTGTTGAAGTGAAATCTTTCTCCTTAGGAAAAAACACCTTGTCACTGACCATTCAAATCATGAGTTTTGTCTCCGCACAGATTCTACTGTGCAGGTGTAGAAGTGAATTAATAGTTAACTAAACTTAAGTGAGGTGTGATGAAACAAACGCAAAATTACTTGTGCAAACAAATTTACATATCATCTCTGTGTTTTTATGCATTTTATTGAAAGGTAGCTTACTTCTTATACTTACTCAGGAACAATGTGAAAGGAAGAGTACACTTTCTCCCATTTTAGGGCTCAGAGATGTTGGGATGTCTTTGCTAATAACTACTTTCAGGTTTATAAATCTCATTTTTCGTTGTTTTTGTAGAACTTGACATAAGAAATCCATCAAAATTGCAATTTACCAATGGCAGGCAGGTAGATTTATATCATTAGGCCTAAGACAAAGATCTGTAACAGGAGAAACAAACAAACTGTGCCCCTTAATTAAATGTATTAATTGATTGTGCAAGCATACTTAGCTTTTCTATTCCATTCACAGTCACGTTAGGCATTATTTGTCACTGTGGCGCCTTTTGTTGTGTGCTGCTTGCACAAAGTCTCAAGTTCTGTCATATAATATGTGAAGTGTGTCGAGTGGATCCACAGTACCGTAGTTAAATTATGATGGAAGTGCAAATATGAAGTGTATGTACTCATTCCCATGGAAATTTCAGACTTCTGTTATGTGTAAAGGGAGAATTATTGATTCAACTCCTGTAAGTGTACTAGCTACTCACCTGTTCTCGATTAAGGAGTGGTTAATCAATCAACGGCGTGAAATTCAACATGCCGGTACCCTGTGTCATCAACATACAAGGACACCTAAACCTTCCTTTGTTTGAACAGACCATCATAGAGATCTGCTGACCTCCGGTTGATGCAGTGTACCTTGCAATTTATTAAATCACTTTTGTATTCCAATTTCCAGAAAAAAAAAGGTTTCATACTGTCCCTCATTTCTCTCTCTACTCTTTCTACCCTAACACAGAAGAGGAATAGATTTGTAGTTGCAGATTTTTGCTTGTATTGTGGCACATGTGTACATGCGTTGTTTGCACCGCTTGATATTGTCAACCCAAGAGATATGTTCTTCATTCTTCCAAAGGATTCATCTGGTCTAAGCGGCAGACAGATTTTGACTGGTGGGAAATAGAGGTCATTTTCAAGGTCACCGGCAGAGGTCGCGTCGGAGCAGATGGCCTTGTGAGTAATGTGGATTAAGAAATGTCTACGTGAGCAGACTTCACCGTTCAATATCCATTTTTCTTATTGCAATTTACAAATGGTTAAAGGGATGGTACAGTTTTGGTGGAGATGAGAATTGGACTTTTAACTTTTTGCGAGATACCAAGAAAACACTTATGATATAGCACAGAGCATACCATTTTAAGAGGAATTCAAAGTTTATTTGATGAAAATCGGGTTTGGAATAACTGAAACATCCAAAAACAAAGTAAAACAAAGCAATCGTAATAAAGTGTGGGTCCCACACTTTATTAGAATCGCTCTTTTTTTGATATCTCAGCCCTTTCAAAACCAGTTTTCATCAACTAAACGTTGAATTCCTCATAGAATTACTTGCTCTTTCGTATATAAGAGGTTTCTCATGATCTCACCAAAGAATGATAGAAACCTGAAATTAGGTCTCAACCAAAACTGTACGTTCCCTTTAACGTAGTGGATATGATAGATGGCGTGTTTATGCTTAATGTTGTATAGAGGATATGGAGCTTTCAGGATGTGGAATGCTTCATTTTGTGTCTGTTGTGTGGCACAATGCCTATGAGGAGGTGTGATAGACATCGAGGGAAACTTATTGATTCTCATTAACACTCTGTGATGAGTAATGCTTGTGTTTCCTCCCTCGCTGTTGGAAGTGTATTCTTATTGTTAGGAGACTTGGTATGCAGGGAGTCTTTTGAATTCATGGCCAAAGCTGACTGCATGTTTTTAAGGATCTTGAGTCAAAGATTATATATCTAGAATCAACCATCTCAAAGTGCTATCAATATCATGTATGAAAAGGCTGCCAATGGTGGTGACACTCTTAGTCTGTGTACAGCTGTTCCCTATCCTCACTATTCTATACTTGTCTTCTACCCCAGGCCATATGGTTCACCCAGGAGCAAGGGGTCGAGGGCCCGGTGTACGGCAGCTCAGACAAGTGGATCGGCATGGGTCTCTTCTTTGACTCGTTCGACAACGACAACCAGCGCAACAACCCATACATCCTGGTCATCACCAATGACGGCACGAAGCAGTATGAGCACCACAACGACGGCCTGATGCAGCAGATGGGAGGGTGCATGAGGGACTTCCGAAACAAACCTTTCCCAGTCCGCGCCAAGGTGGAATACTACAAGAACATACTCACCGTGAGTAGGGTCATCTTACATGTCTCGATTTCTCCTTGGATCATTGGTTTAGTTGCCTTGTTGAATAGGAATAAGCAATTCTTAAGTAATTCTTCTATGGCTAGTGATATAGCTGTTATTGGAACTTTTATGGCAGGAGAGTGTGCACATGTGTCTTGAGTGTACACGAAACATATACTTAAAAGCCATTTGTCTGTAAGGGGTGTACATGTATGTACATGTATGTTTGGATATCTGTTGTAAATTTTTAGAGGAAGGAGGCCTGGTATTAGTGTACCTTATGTGATGTAATCTTCAGTTATAGAGAGATGGAGAGAGCAAAGACTAGATGGATTGGACAGTTCAGAGCAAATAAATTACTTTCTTTGGTAAATAAATTCTCATGCAGGATAGATTTGTCTACATTCCCCGTTTGTGTTTGTACTGATATGCTTACTCCCATTAAAATTGCAGGTATACTTTCACAATGGAATGACTGGCAGTGACCATGATTATGAGCTGTGTATGAGATCAGAGAATGTGTACCTACCAAACAGGGGATACTTTGGCATCTCGGCTGCAACGGGAGGACTTGCAGGTGAGATGAACTTTTAGGCAACCTTTTAGATGACCTTTTTGCTGAGTGAAATGCAATACTACACAGAAATATATAATATATGTTTAGTCAAAGGCATTGTGGCTCACAAGAATATGTGTAGAAGGTTCCTGTAGCATACATGTAAATTCAAGAAAAGATGCACTTGAAAAGATACTGAATTTTAAGATTAAGGTGAATCACCCTTGCAAATGATGGTTGCTGTTTTTAGCATTTCCTTGATTAAGTGTACCACAATGCATAATATACTTGATGGCAGTGAATTTTAAAGTTAAAGAACTTGAAATGTTTCTCTTAAATCGTAGCCAGAAACTCCAAACACAGTACGCACAAGAGAAATAGATAGTAGCCTTTTATAGCCATGAACTGCACCTTTGCATGTCAACACTTTGTCCAATCCTTGCCTATACTGCACACATTTTTGTGGTGATGGTTTTCCTAAATTTCGCAAGTCAACTGATATTCTCAAATTTACAACTTTTAATAAATGCAAACAGAAGGAAACTGACCAGAAATATTATATGATATTGATGAATAATTGCCATGCTGATAGAATCCCATTTTCTGTGATCATTTTTCGTTCAAAATAACAACTTGTGAAAACATGACCTAACATAACACAAATACATAGCATATAATCTAAAAGATAGAAATTGCAAACTTTCTCATGAAAAAGAGTGATAATTGTTTTTTCATTCTGTCAATGTGATTCTCATTTGCAAAATCTACCACCTGGGAAATTGTCTAATAGAACATGTGGTGCATGCAGTATATATATGAGCTTTCAATCATAGCACTTCTACAGCCCTGTTACACTTAGTCAAACTTCCTCTGTGAAAAGTTCTCATCTGTGATGTTCTTAAGTTCCCATTTTGAGATATTCCTGGTATCAATTTTTCGTAAAATATATCTCAAGATATAAAATAAATCCAGGCCATATGATAGAATGTCTTTGCTACATAATTACTATTTGCTAAAAACCTGCTGTGTACAGCATACATGCAGGAATTTACAGTATTAATGCATTGCCAAGAACAGCAGATGAGCTATCCTTCTGTAAAACTTAGAGACTGTGTTATTATTCCATCAGTTAATCTTGCAGGTGGTGTGCACAAATAAATGCATGGCCACATAGAATAGCTTGCGAACTCAGTCTTACAGATGTTGCTCTAAACCTTTCTTTGAGTATGTGCCAGTCATGTGTGTTTGTGTGTGTGTATGTGTGTTGCTTTCTTACCATGACCTTTCTCAAATGCATAGTGATTATTACTAAAGTTCAACTTTTAGAAACAGTGTGGTTTCAAAAAAAGAAATACTGCCAAAGCATATGATAAATTGAAAGTCATTTCATCATTTATGCTGTTTTCTTGATCTCCAGATGACCATGATGTCATGAAATTCCTAACCCACAGTCTACAGACTCCAGAATCTCGGGTAAGAATGGAAACCAGTAATGCTTACAGAAAGAATTGGCATTGACAATGATATGTCAGTCATTATCTTCATTTCTTATATGAGCCAAGTATCAGTTGGAGTTTCATTATCTAAGCAATCTTATGATTTGAGACAATAGAATTAAACATTAATGTTAAAATTTGACTAGTTCGTGAGTGATTTGGATTTTATTCCATTGCACAGTTACATGCAGTATCACTCTGTTGCCATGGTTGCTTAGCTTATTTCAGACTGTACATAATTTGTGTACACACTGTCCTCCATTTCAGACTGATCAAGACGGATTCATCACAGACGAAGAGGCCAAGAAATTCAAAGATGAGTTTGATGAGTTCCAAGGAAAACTCCAAAAGCAGAGAGAAGAGTAAGTACTCTGCAGTCATTTTTGTTTATTTATTTGTTTATTTATTTTTTTGGCAGCTGTTTATGATGAACAAATTGTCAGCTGTGTATACTGCATCTTTGTATACTGTAAAACGAGGAATGTTCACATGCATTTTAATTTCGCGAATTTCGCGAGCGGCAATATTTGCGAAATTAAAATGCGCGCGAAAGTTCTTGCCTACACAATATGCATTGGATACCAGTGGCAAGTCGCGAAAATTTCATGCTGAGAGAAAGGCTGTCGGCTCCAATTTGTGAAATTTTCATGCCGCGAATATATTATGTTTTACAGTAATAGATGAAAATCAATCAGGCTACTTCCTACTTCCTAATTCTTCCTATTTACTTGAATGGATAATGTAAGTGAGATTTGAGTCTCTGAGGAAATGTTTTTTTATGCGTTTGAAAAGAATGATAGTATGTATCAACAAAGCAATCTAAAATATTATGCATATGTATGAATTCGACGTGAGGAAATGTGACAATTGCATTTCTTTTTCTGTATTTGATTTGGTAGAAGATCATCATATGATAGTCTTATAAATCAGAAATTTGATTAGAATTGCCATGTTGCAGTCTGTGTTGACACTACTGCATGTGTACTCATTGTTCTATATTTTTCCCCCCAACACAGTTTCCGACAGCAACACCCAGACAAAGTGAGGGACGAATATGAAGATACAGATTCATTTGTGAGTTGGCTTTCCATTCCGTTGCTTAAAGGCATTATTTACCATTTGCAAATGAAACAAAAACCCAGCTTTAGTGCTACAGAATAGTTCTAAAAATGTGAGTTTGGGATAGAAACAACCAATTTTAAAAGTGTCAATCAGTATAATCAATGTTAAAGACACCCAGTCGCGAGGATACATGGACATATTTCAGCCGCGGGCGGCAGCACGTAAACTCGCTTCCGAAGTTGCTACGAAGCGAAATGTGTGTGTGCGCAAGACATCCCTAAAGCAATGTATCGCGCTATAGTATCTCGATTGCTCGCGATCGCTTGCTGAGCGCGGGACAGTACGTTTTGTGTAATATGAGTGATGTTCGCATGATCTATGAGCTAGTAGCTAGCTGCGTATACTTCGTACGACTACGCATTCTCTTCATCGCATCGTCGATCGTCGTCACTCGTCAACTATACTGTAATCATCAGATCAGATCAGATTAGTGAGTGCAGACCACATTATAATAGATAGGGTGGCCATCATGGACGATGACACATCGTCATGGGTAGCGGATATTACCGCCGAGTTGTCTATTCTGAACGCGGACGATTGGGTCGGAGACCCTGCCTGTATCATGTACTTGCCCTGGCGTGTGTACATAAATTCAGGACGGGGAAGCGACTGTGCCCGTGCAGGGCCAACGGCCAACGGCCACAGTTGCACTGCACATTTATGCAGTATTTTTGCACTCTTCATTGTTTTACTAACTAATATGAAGAAGGTGAGCGTTGTATCACCTGCCTGGAATATACTATATGTAAGAAGCAATGCCGAAACCCTTTCATTTGACTAGGTAAACTCACAGTTATAGTTCTGTCAGCTTAGCCTGGTGTGAATAATCTTTAAAAAAAAGACACACACACACACAAAGTGAACATTAAAACTCATAGATAAGTACATGACAAATAAGATGTAATGCCTTCTTCAGACAGGAGCATAAAGAAATTATTGTCTATCTCCCTCTTACACAAACAAACAGAACACTATTGTCTCAACAATACAGTGTGAAGGATAACCATTATAAATAAACCTATCACAGGTATCAGTATTTGAGGTTATGTGTGAAAAATGAACTACAAATTAATGAAAATCGCGGACAGTAGACCTTTGTCCATAGTCAACTCAGTGTAACATCGCAAAGCCATTGTAATGGGTTAGCTTTCTACCAAACACTGATTAAAATACCAATCAGAGGCGTACCTTTGATCAACAAATAAGGGATGTGCCACGGATACCAATTAATCGTACTTGATGAAGCCCATACCTGTACATATTAGCATGTTAGAAACTGATAGGTTCATATTGCCCCTTGACCTATGACCAATATCTGTATTAGAATTAAAACAATGGATTCTTATGAACTGTTGTTCATCAACAACTTCCACACCAATCAACATCCCTATTAGACACTCCTATATGAAGATGTGAAGGTAAATAAAACTGTAACTTTCACGTACAAGGGTATTGTACGTACACTACTGTAACTCTGTAGTTACTACCACTGACCTGACACTGTCGGTGTAACCAAACTTTAACGAATTTCAACTGTAAAGGATCAATTTTTTTTTCTTCAGAATTTACATTTCAACATACTTGTAGAAATTCACATGAAAAGATGTACACTTCACTGGATCACTTGAATTTGGTTTCAAATTATTGGACCAAATGCATTGGAAGTTTGACTATAAATGCAACATAGATGCCTGAAACTTTTGCCAAGCTTATGAAAATTACAATCTTTATCAAAATTCCTTAACCAAACTTAAAATGTAGGGCCCCTAAATATGATGAAAGAGGAGACTTTGCTATACAGTTAAATCAATGGGGACAAACAGTATTTGAATCGCAGCCATGAAATCTGGCTATGCAAATTTAACCTGGATTGTTGACGCTAGCTGCTCAGGAAAGTGACCTCTCTGTATCTATCTAGATTCTACATTTGCACATGAAATACTTTAAATTCTCAATACTGTGATGACAAAAAAACTTACCACTACTTGCGATTCTCTGACTAATGACATTTGCTGCCTACTGCTGGGTCAGTTTTTAAGAAGCGATAAACTGACCCAGCAAATGTCATTTCGATTACGGCGTTATCATAATTTGACATAAATGAGAACTTAGAGAAGTTTTTCGCGGAATTATACATAGAAAAATAGGCCTACTTGTCGATGAAACGCAAAGGCCCTAGCAGTTAAAGATAGATTAGAAAAAGTCATTCCACTTCAATCATTGATTCATGTAATAGACTTCTAACGTTACTTACACATCATCTGGATCTGGATTCCTTGAAGTTGTTGACTTGGTCAGCTGGGGTTGCTTGATTGGCGTAAGCCGTGGCATTACAATTCCACCGTGCATGCCGTAACACGAATTTGCACATTCTAAATTCCTGCAAAACTGTTCATGCAACTCCAGCAAGTGGAAAGCAAATTTTTCATCGGCACGCTGACGCTGAAGCTTCCCCCTCTGCCACTGGTCTCTTACTTGTCCTAAGCAGGGAGGTGAGAGGAAACCTCCCTGTCCTAAGCATGCTAAGAACACGTCTCTCTGCGTTCTCCACTCGTCGATAGCGTCAAACAAGTAGATACGTTTTACTCGAGTTGGACGGCTGTTTTGATCTCCATTGTGAGGTTTCATTACTAAACCAAAGCCAAGGCTAATCCGAAACAGTACACGCATACCACACACATTATTGATATTGACATACCGGTACCGACGACTTTATACCAACTTTGTTATGTTCCGATCCGGCCCAACATACTGTAACACAGCTGACGCAGCAGACAATTGCCAATGAGATCAAAACAACCCGCCATATGGCCATGAGCATTGCAACTTGCTATACATGAAGTTTAGAGTTTTAATATTTCTTCATCAAAGCATATTTATAAATACCAAATATTAAACAACGTAATATATGAATGATTTAAAATATTGTTATATAATATTTTCAGACATTTTGAAATATTATTGCTTAGATTGCTGAAATTGGCACCATAGTGCAAATAAACAGAGACTGCAGCCAGATACGTACGTACGTACACCACACAGCTCTACTGTTGTGTCGCGACGGGGACCCGTAGGAGAGATTTTCATGAACATGGCTGTTGTGCGGTTTTGTGCGTGCACCCATTCGGCCCCATTCGGTAGGTATTCGGGCGTCCATGTTGAAATTACAGTGGACGGCTCGCACGGCTCTCGTGCCCCATCTGGTTTTCGCTGGTGCGCTGCGTAGCGTCGTGTTCGGCATTCGGTACGTACGGGGGTACAATAACGGGAGGAGCAGCTTGTCGTGCTTTTCTACTGAGCTGCGAATCGCCTGCGACGACCGATTGCCTTTAAGTATTGAAAAATATGCCAAATGTGAACAATAGTTATAATAACCTTGTTCCCAGAATAAAACATCTACTGTTATTGTTTATTGAGAAAAATAGTGAAATGTAATATTTTAGGCTTTATTGCAAAATTTTTAAAGAGAAAATGAACTGTATTGCTCTTTAACAACTTTGTTATGTCAAGAATTTATTGCTTCTGAGATGTCCAGGATACCTCCCATGTTTTGAAAGGTTTCATGTGTGAGAAAAAATATGTCATGTCATTGGGGGTATTTTTAGAATGGTATCTAATCTTGTCTTGCCTGTTTTCCCCTTTGCAGTTTGAAGATGATTTTACAAGAGAATTGAAGCTCATACTCAACGCACAGAATTCTCTCACGACTCAAGTCAAGTGAGTATCTGCACCCACCATCTCCTTCACTTAATGAAAAGTTGGGGGGGGGAAATGTATTGTGATCTACAGTAGATTGTAAATATCAACTTTTGGAATGGTTCTGTTTCAAAAGCTTGACTAATTTGATTAATCTCTGCAGATGCAAACATGTATTTTGTAGATGACTGATAAATCTAAGCTATTGTATGTAAAAGGGCCAGTCAAATAACGAGAAAGGTATGCTGAAGAAGGAAAAAAGGAAGAAAGAAGCAAAAAATCTTAGCATTGCCTTGGCCCAAGCATTAATCATGTGTGGGTTATATAAGTATACTACTCTTCAAGTAGGTTACTGTACAAGATTTTGAACAAATGCAATTGTTCTTACGGATTTATTAATCATATTCTGTAACAATAAATGACACGGATGGTGGTGGCCACTTTGTTTCTTGTGCCTAATATGTGAATAGCAAACTCAAGAGAGCTAAGACTAACTGTATGATGTGCACAAACAAAACAAGCCAACTTTGACATGGAAGGCATCCAAGCAACAGAAACAAAATAAATGTATAAAGTTTGAAATGATTCTAAGAGAAGATGCAGGCTATACTAGATATTACAAATGAAAAGAAGTATGCATTAAGTTCATATCCGTAACTTTTTTTGTGGTAACAGATGCGTTTGCTTAAGACATTCATAATGGCAATGCTATCATTCTGAGGTCACAAATATGACATGAAGTGCGGTCCATTGATTTGACCCCCTGTAGAATGCTGGGCAATAAGTTAGACGAAATAGTGGGAAGGCAGGAGAGAACGCTGTCTCTCATCTCGTCTGGGCAGCCTCACGGCGGTGGCAGTGCACCCCAGCAGGTCACCGGAAGCACAGCTCCCGTGATGCAGAGACACGAGGTAGACTCCATACTCAACACACAGAGAGAGCTCCAGCAGAGTGTCAGAGATATCAGGTATGAAAGACATCCGTACTATCAGTCTAAATGATTTCGGCATCTTTTGTACAATAGCTAAAAAAAGGAAAGAGCTTGAACCATTGCACTGAGGAATATTTGTGAGAGAGATGTGTATCTCCAATGCATTCGACAGAGATAACCCGCTGATATCAGAAGTAAGATGAGACATTTATGTAGAAAGTAGACGTCTTGTAGTAGTCAGTCCCATGCGTGTGCAGGACTTGGACAAGTTGATGCTCTTTGTAAGTTTTGATTATTTTTTATGCCTCCGCAACGAAGTGGCCGGAGGCATTATGTTTTCGGGTCGTCCGTCCGTCCGTACGTCCGTCCGTACGTCCGTCCGTCCCGTTTTGTTTTTGTCGATATCTCAAGAACCGTGTGGTGGTTTTACATCAAACTTGGTATGAGGGTATATCCTTGGGGGATAATACTTTGTGTGTATTTTAGGGTCACAGGGTCAAAGGTCAAAGGTCACAGGTTATTTTGTGGGAAAAAAAAATTGAAATTTCATGTTTTTCTCCACATCTCGCAAATGGTTCAAGGTATCTTCGTGGAACTTAGTATATATGCTTGTACCGATGGGCAGTGATTATCTAGGGAAGTTGGGGGTCATGGGTCAAAGGTCAGGGGGTCAAAGGTCAAGGTCAACTCCTCAAAATATCACTACTTTCCTTATATTTATGCAATGAATGAAGGTTTTTTTTTTTTTACTTTATGTATACATGTATTACCCAATATATATTCTGTGGGAAGTTTCTTGCCAAAAGGTCAAAAGGTCAAAGGTCAAGTGAAAGTGCTGAATTGCACTTTTTCCTCCATATCTCAAAAGTAACTCAAGGTATCATCATGAAACTTACATATTTATGCATGTTCAACCTAACAGTGATTCTCTTTGGAACTGTGAGGTCAAAGGTCAAAGGCCAGGTTTAGATAATGCTATTTTCCCATTTGATACTGAAATTATACTTTTTCTCAATACCTTGAAAAATTACTCAATGCATAAACTTATAAAAGGGTCAAAAGTCAAGTAAAAATCATCAGTTCCCCAAATACCTGCACTCTGACATTTTAATCATTCATCCAATTGAACCTAGTTCTAGGAAAGTGAACATTCAGCACATTTGTGTCAAACCTGTCATTTTAATATTTTGCCAATTGTTTGAAACTGTCATCACACATTGTCAAGACATTGTACTATAGACCTATTAGGAGAACCATGCATTATGGCGGAGGCATATCAGTCGCCGTAGCGATATATCTAGTTGTTTCTGTTTTTGGTAGTTTCAGATATGAGTCTTGTCTTTTCTCCAGTCCTGAAAGATTTGACTCATTTAAAGTAGGCTGATTCTGTGTACTATAACTGGCACTGAATAGCCCCAAGTGATTAAAAGATTGCACATTGAAGTGAAAAAGTTGATGTGTAAATATGAAGAACATGATATAGAAGATATGGCAGGCTCTTAAGATCAAATCTAAGAAATGTGGAGTAAAGGAAGACATGATGACATAATTGTAAAAACTGGTATGTCTTATTTGCATTTCCAAAGATATCACTGCTTTCTCCAGTTGAGCTGCCTTAGGCATTCTTTTTTTTTTTCTGTAAACTGATTATTTTCCTTACCCCAGGGAAAGGAAAATACCTAGCAGTAACCCAAATTCTCTTCCCATTCACATGTGGAAAGTAGGAGCAGGGCTCTATCCTGGTGAACACTGAAGTTTGAGGAGTAGAGTTGATTTTGTCTCTCTATTGGTATCACTGTTCCTCAGGAGTGTAGTTGGGGATGTCCAGACCAAGGCGGGCCTTATATACAACAGGCAGCCAACCCAAGGTGGCAACCAGATGAATCAGGGCAACCCCCTGGTCAACCATGAGATGCAGGACAAAATCAACTCCATACAGGACCAAGTCCTCCAGCTTGTTCGCCGACCGGAGGTGAGTGGTTGAGTGGTGAAGGTGACCGGAGGTGACCTTCATGAGGTCTGTCAGACAAACTGACACTTAACCCGTTCTATACGGGAACCTGTTGGTCTGTGTATTAACCCTAACTAGGCCGGGCTATTTAGGTAGCCTAGTTAGGGTTAAGTGTGTGGGAATTTCAGTACCCCTGGTATTCAGTATGGAACCGGTTAATAGTATTTCTGTCTCAGTCTACCTTTGTCTCTGTTTAGATTTCTGTAGAAAAGAATTTTTTTTTTTTGCCATTTTCTCCATAATGAGTTCAGATATTTCATTGGCATTAAAAAGAAATGTGTGAGAAATGTTTTACTCAATTTAACCCTAACTAGGCTGGGCTATTTAGGTAGATGATAGAGCCGGGGGGGGGGGGGGGGGGGCGGCCTCCCAGGCCCCCCTCCAGATCTCAGCCGTCGACCGTGCGATCACGACGAAAATTGGCGCACACATTGTCTGTAACGTAATCTAAAATACAGTGAAGTTGATTTTTCAAAAAAATTATCATTTATGCTAAATTATGCTAATTCATGCATAATGATGCATGAAATTAGACTATTTGGTATGAATTACTAAAATAAAGCTCAAAACAGGCACATTTTTTGTGTAAATATTCTTTTAGTATCCTTAGCAAATGTAAGAGAAAAAAATTGTGCGATCAGAAAAATTTCTTCAGTATTTTATTGTTTTTTTGAATTTCTTATGTGTTTCTCTGTTTTTTCGACTCTTTGTTTTTCATTGTTTTTTCGATGAAATTTGTCCGCGACATTGTTCCAAACATGAAAATATGTTATTAATTGATTTTAATCACTAAAACCCCAAAATAATCATGCTTTTATGAAATTTGCCTGTTAGCACAGTTTGCATTGAAATTGTACACGAATTCACGTTTTTGAGCAATTTTTGGTGTGACATGCATGTACATATTTACGCGTAACTTTGGAACCGCGCGCCCAGGCATCGTAAATTTGGTGTCAAAAGATGCAGGAGACTCGAAAGAAGAGTCATGAAACATCGCGGCGATTGCTTTTGTTGAACTTGTTTGAACTCCTTTAACCCTAACAAGGCTGGGGGGGGGGGGCTCCGAGGCGATACATCGCGCGGCCTCTGAGGCGATACATCCCGCGGCCTCCGAGGCGATACATCGCGCGGAACATCGAGGGAGGGGGGAGGCCTCGGAGGCCCTCCCCTCCCGGCCTAGTTAGGGTTAAAGGAGTTCAAACAAACTCTATGACAAATATTGCATTGATAGACATGCAAGGGAAAACGGTCATACTGCTCTATGGTGATGCCAAATTAAAGGGGTGATTTTTCTCTCCTCTTCCTGTCCTACCCTCCCTGTCTCTTTCTCTCTCTCCTTCCTCAGTCACTCTCTCCTCTTCTTCTCCTGCCCTCATCTCTTTCTCTGCTTTACTTTTTTTTCCCATCCATGTCCTCTCTTCTAACCTTGTGTCTTCTTCTCTCACTCCATCAGGTGAAGCAACAGGGGTGTCCCCCAATTCCAGAAATGCCTTCATGCCTCACGCCAATGTTATTCTTCGTCTTTGTGCTGTGCCAATTTCTAGTAATATTCTTGTACATGGCATATAGGTGAGTTGCTTTAATATATAGGTCATATGACTCTTATTCTCTTGTTTTTTTTTTGTTTTTTTTCATCGACTAGATATTCTGTGGACTTGTAATCAGAGTTAGAGTGGAGGATGTATATACACGTTGATAAATAATATTCATTGTAGTGATAATGATACAGACATTAATGAATAAGTGAAATGAATAGATTTGAAAATGACTTCTCAGGGACATTAAACTGATATGTATAGTCACCAGAAAAAAAAAGAGAAAAAAAAATCACTTTAATCTTGTTATGTTCCCATGTCCCTGTCGACTCAGGTGTATAAATGGGTACCTGGCAACACTAAGGTAATAATGATGGCAGGGCCCTCTGGTAGAGCAGTGGCAACATTGAAGAGGCTTCCCTGGATAAATTAGACGTTATTGTTATTATCATTGTGTAAGCAGTATGTCCTCGATTGATAATCTATGTCTGTGTATGTGAAAAATTATCATAAGTAACCCACTGTTCTTGTGTTTTTGTTTCCTCCCCTTTTCTCTTTGCAGGAGTAAACAAGAAGCAGCAGCAAAGAAATTCTACTAGGATTATATTTGTATTGTTATTCTAAGACTTTAATGTACAATGATTTATGGGAATACAGGCACTTGACCAACTTAAAAAACTGAAGGTATCAGGCAATCCAAAATGTCTTTGTCACTAGCCCAAAGATTGTGTTGGAAGTTCACTCTTTCTCTTAGATGATAGTTTATTTCTGTGTAGATTTACAGTATGCTTTGTCCTATTATCATTTATTTTCAAGCAGGACTTTAGGTGTGTTTATTCAGGATTTCTTGAACAGATGTAGATGGAGAGGAGTATGAGTATGGAAGGCAAGTGTTTATTACAAGGCATAAAAGTGGCGTGAAAATAGGTGCTATGTGAACATGTGCAAACACATCACGCTTTCAAGTGTGAAGTGTAACAGGTAATGACAACAGATTGTAGTCTACCTGTGTTGAAGCTGCAGACCCTGTAGTCTGCTGGTACGTAGAATAATTTGTGGAGGAAACAATCGCCACATGTCTTTTGCAGAGCTCTACACTCACCATAGCTGTTGCCAGTTTCTGTGCTGAGCAGTATTGCAGAGCATTTAATCTTTTTGCTCCCATATTCTTGCTGAACGAAACATGCCATGTTGGAAAAAATGAAAACAAGATGCAGATATCTCAGGTCACAGGGTGTTACAAACAATATTTCTTTTATAACCCAATGGAGTACATGGGCAAATAAGGGCCCCATACTATAAAGAGGCCAGGGCCCATGTACAGATATTTTACTTGCCCAACAATCAGTTTTAATAGCTCTGGTTAAGTGGTCCAGTGGGTTTGTAGCACCAGGGGACTGTTTCACTGAGAGCTGAAATCAACCCTACTTTCCATTCAACTGATCTTAGGGACAATTTTAGGATCAGACAGTCCTCAGAAGTAAAGAACTGTTTCACTAAGCCATTTGGGAACAATATCTTGTGCCCAGTATACCACATTCTAGAATACAATCATGCATCTTGAATGTCTCTGTATCCCTCCCAACTAGATCTTGCCTGAATCTGTCTCAACTTTAGGTTCACCGTTTGGCTCGATATATTTCACATGTTAATGAAAAAGCTCCCTCATCAGCATCAACACAAACAGTTCAGTGATGGCTGTGGTCTCGATAAATCAAGCATTATGTAGTCTAAACATTGCAGACCCACATAAACGGTGGTGCTCTTGTAATGATTTTCTCTGTATAGAAATGAATATGTGAAAAACAAACAAACAAACAAACAAACTGTGTGACCTCAGCTCTGCCAATATGTAATAGTGGATCCTAGAGGGTTAATGTTGTAGTGGAATATGATTTTATATGCCCATTGGTTAATGCTGCAGCCCACTACTAAGTAACTTGAAAATTTTGTCATTGCTTCAAGCAGAGAATCATAGAATGTAATGGAAGGGATAAATGTCTCTTGTTATTCTGCACCTCAAGTTTTCTTTGAAGCCTACTTTCAGTGTTGTTCGTAAATGTGTGCTAGCATTGAATTGCAATATTTTGTTCCTTATGATTTCCATCATACAAGCATTACTTGGTTCAGAGTAGTCTTCCATGAGGTTTAATGTGCCCCCTCCCCCATCCTAGCAAAAATTTTGTACAACTCCCAGATAGGTGATGTTAGAAATAGTAGAATTCTCTTGTGAAATGAAAAACAACCCCAGAGCAAAACATAGACATGAGATAATAATTCTAGCTTCGTGAGCCATCTTATAGTAAGAAAAACATTTACTATAGTGTGAGTGTAATATCTTCATATGAGTTATGAACCTTTTATTTTTGGTTGATGGGAAAACATCCTGGGTGTTCAGAAAAAGAAAGAAAGGTGTATAAGAGATTGAGTGTCTAGTTCTTTACAGAAACCTCAGATAGTCTGAGCATGAATTTGACATGTGATTTCAATACCTAGTCATGTCTTCTGACAAAATACAACTGAAATTGAGAGGGCTTGCAAAATGAAGGAGCACAGTTTGTGAATGCAAAGGGAATCCATTTGTGTCTGTATGACATGAATGCTTAATTTATGTTAGCACACCACACTTAGTTATTGCATGAAAATTTATATCGTAGCGGCTATGCACAGAACACAACAATGAGGTTTGTGCATGTACTGGATCTGAAGTTCAACTTTGAAAAATGTGTAGTGTATTCAACTCTGTGTTTGCTGGATGATTTGATGATTTAATGAGACCCATGTGAATTAGAAAGAGAAAATAGGCATTGTTTAGCTAGGAGTGTGAGAGACTGTTACCTGGTTTACTTTTCTTTTCTTTTCTTTCTTTCTTTTTTTTAACATGATGTAATGGTATGGGATATACCAAGTATTTAAAAATGTATTAGTCTTTCTGTGGTGTGATTTAATGAAAGTATATTAAGTAGCCTAATGTATGTACAGTGTAGTTTGGTATGATGTCATACACAGCCAGATTGAAATTGTCTTCATGGTTAGTGATATTATTTGCAAGTTATTTGAATTGCCGGCTTTGAGGATAGCAAAGAAATTTTAAAAAAGAAATCACATTCCAATTTTTTTATTCAGTTACTGTTTTCCTATGTTTAATGTAAGATAATATACAATATGTGTTTTATGTTGCAGCCAAGTTGACTGAGTTTGATATCAACTTTGAAAGCAATCAGGGATGACCTCTTGCATTAGAGGTCAAATGATGGATGATGCTGAGATGACTTTTTGGTCCAGGTGTATTTTGGAAGCAGATGGGCTATGGTGAACTTGGATTATAATATTGGACAGGTGGTGGGTTGATTAAAGGTGTTTAGGTATGATGTCATCTCTTACATTCTGTTCTTGCTTTCAGGCATTATTTCTCTCAACTTACCTTTGATTGGGGTCTGAGGAGTAGTTGATATCGTGTAGAGGTGTGCTGTGGAATCAGTTAATGCATCTCTCAGTAATGTTGGCTTACTGTTGCGTGTTACCCACCAACAATATTGATCGCATTTGGTAGAAAGGCTCTCCTGTTCAGGGGCAAGTACCACTATTTTACGCTTTTGTTATTTCTTCCCGCCTCGCTTCAACTACATCACATCATTGAAGTAGAGAAATTTGTGAGTGAAGTTCTCTTTTTCTTTTTTTTTCCATTTTGTCAAACTTTAGATAATTTAGGTGTTGAATATGAATTCATAGACCTTTTACAGGCTATTAAAAAAAAAGACAATCGTTGTAAATGTATTTTATGATTGAACCGCTGCCTAGCAAATAGGAATGGCAACAGTTTTGCTACCAGTGTTTCGTCCAGTGCATTATGCAAATTCATAACTCAGTTATGAGCACTGGTCGTCTTGTGACCTCTGCAAATTGTATGGTGCTCTCCACAACACGGTTCTGGAGTAAGTTGACAGATCTAGAATGTCGAGTACTTTGCAAGTACTGAATTCTGCACCAGCTATATTCTAAATGCTTGTCTCACCTGCACACATAGCCCGCTCATAGGAAGTGTTCAACCCCAGCCAAAGAAATCTTGTGCAAGGTCATGTGGTCGTTGAATGTCGCTATATTAAGTTTGTGTTTTATGTTTTTATGTTCAATGTTTATCAGTGTTGTCAAGTGTATTGCTTGTTTCTTTGGTAACGTGATCACATACAGCCTGTAATTGCTTTTGGATGTTTCAACCAATTGGAAGGGAGATTCGTGTGAGCAGTACGCACTTGCTGGAGGCAGAACGGAGTCGATTCCGAAATTTGGAAGTGCTGAAGGTGCAAGAGAATGCAGGCATTGGGACTTGAATATGTACAGAATAGTAAACTCTTTCAGTGTAGATCACTACACATGACCTGCATGGGCCACTGTGAATGGCAACACGCCATTATTCAAGTGAATGTATGTCCAGTGGCATAATGACTCCGTGCTAAAGAAAGTTGATGTCTGAGTTTGGCAGGAATTACTGTGTAAGCTTTTATTTTCGTGTACAGATATTTTCGCGCATTAGGTCGTGGACATTTACGCGAGATGTTGTTTTTGCGAATTGACACCGAGGCCATTGTAATTGCGCTATTACCCTAGCGCATGGTGGCATTTTCGTGTGTTATGGAATTTGCGGTCCAATCGTAATTCGGGAAGTCACAAAAATTATACCCTCATAAACAACAGCTTATACAATAGTTGATGTGTGTAGACTTCATCAGAAGGAGCTGTCCATACAAAATATGTCACCAGGATTTAGGGCTACAGAGTTGTGTTTAGGGAGCAATATTTGTGTCACTAGGTGTGGTGTTCACTTTTTTCTTTTTCGGTCAAAACTTAGTTTTGTTTGTGCTTTTTTTTCATGTAACAACTTGACATAACTTAATGTTCTTACCACTTTTATCTTTTACCTTTTCATCATGGTCATTTTTCCTTGGTCGAAATGGGTGCAGTTCAACCCAGGCCCCATGCTTTTTCAGTGTTACTATTGGATCTACTTGATACTTTTATCTAGTGGGGATCAAAGGATTGCCGACACTTATTTTCAGTTGGGCTCCTTGCCCCATCTTGCTCTATAGGCAACAAATCCTGTGAATGCAGGCATATTTGTATGTGTTTGTTGTAATTTTGGTTCTAACAGATGAGTGTAACCTAGGGAAGTTGTATAAGATAATGAAATTTAAGGGCATTATAAGTGCTGTGTGTTGTTTGACCCTATCTCTGTCTAAAACTCATTACTGTGACTTCTGCAGGGCTTGCAAACTTCCATACTGCATTGGGCATCATTTCGGCATCTTACTCTCGTGAGGAGAATACAAAGAAAAATGAATTCAGTTAGAGAATGTATGCAACTTGAAAAGAAAAAAGAAGAAAATCAAAGCTATTGTGTAATTCTATGCTCTTGTTGTATATTCATGTATCATAGTGTGGTAATTTCAGTAGAATACCGAATGTTGGATGAGGATTTTCAAGGTAATGATTTATCAGGTGCAAACAACTTTGACCAGTATTATTACAAGAAAAGAATTCAAATTTTTGTATATGCACTGACATTAACTACCTAGGCAATCAAAGGCTTGTTCATCTTCCTCATAGGGTCACTGTACTTTGGAGCTACACAAAGTTGTTCATACAGACGTGCCGTGCTGTGTCTGCACATGAATGGGGGAAGATCGACAGGCATGAAATCTCATATGCTGCATTTGTCATCACTTTTTTGTGGGTGCATTGACCATTTCCGGGAAACTGATGTCTGTCTGTGGCAGATAATTTGCTCTCGTGTACATACATTGTATATATGGAAGTATGTGGGGCATAAATCAGTTCCATGATTGCCAAGTGCTGGGAATGATGTGTATAACAATTCACATTGTCTATTATGCGTTTCCATCTCTGTGAGAAGATGACACTGCTTGGAAATTACGTAGAGTGGTTCATGCGAAAGAAACATATACAAATCAGAGTTCTGTTGTGACATCTATGTCTGAATCTTCAGAATAAAATGAAGACACTGTCACATAGCAGCAACCGGAAGATGTTTGCTAGAAAAGTCACCCTCTTGTCAAATCGCTTTGAACGGAAGCAGTGAAATGGAGCAGCAGCAGCAGCTTACTGGTGTGGCGAAATTTGAGATGCTTAAGTTATCAGGGTTTGAATGTCAGTCATCTATGCAGTATCGGAGCCTTTGGGCTACTGGACACGGCCATTTTGGTCACATGATCATGACATCACTGGCATAGTTCTCCCCATTTCATATACATAAACCAACAATGTAATTTCTCCTGATATTGTGCAAGTAAATCCTTCATCTTTTTTTCCCGGGATGAGGGATCTTTTTTCATGTATCCTGGACTATCATGGAAGAAAATTTGTCTTAATGATTTAAAGCCGGACATAACTACTGCTCTGCATGAAACAAAAATGAACCAGTGCAAGATGCTATGCAAGCTATGTGACACTCAAAAGACTATCTAGAAAGGACCACCATTTCGGAGCACATAATGAGTTGAGAGAAAGGAAAACTTTTTTTCTGATGTTCCGGTTCCCCAAGTTTTCTTCTGTTTGTTTGCTGCTTCTTATTCCTGCATCTATTCAATAATAACTTTACTGAAGGGTGAAGGGTGAATGATCTGCTGCAGAACTCAAAAGAAAAAATCTCGGTAAAGAACAAAATGTGTTTTGTTCTCTGTTTGATTCCTCATATCCTGATTAACAGAAAAATTTGAAGTAAAACAAATGTGCAATTCTGGTACTAAATGTTGTCTGTTGGGGAGAGCTTTCACAGTTGGGACTCTTGCCTTTCACATACAAAGTCTGGTTGGATCCAATTTCTGTTTATTTGTATTATTTTTGTCTGTATGCCATGGTATGTCATATCTTGACCAACTGTAGATCCCATAGAACATAGGTGACAAGTTTGCCTGTTTTCTTGCCTTGAAGATTGCGATGATGTGGGGTTGGTCATACTTTTTGTGTGAGTACGTTCATGATACCACTGTATATCTATTTGGTGAATTAAAACAAAAAAAAATATGATAAAATATATTGATAATACAATGCAAGTCAAAGGAATTTTTACACGTGTATTTGTGAAATGTGTGTATGTTGAAAAGTTGTAAGAGCCTTGTTTCAAGTTAGTTAAAGTAAGTGCACTGCATTTGATTTTCCAAAGTGGCTGTAAAAAGGGGAAAGAGTAACATCACATCTTACGGAATGGTGAGTGTTTCATTGCAGCAAGAAAGTTCTGGGATTTAGGTATACTTTTTTTTTTTTGCCAAGCAGTGATAATGGTCACAGCTACATGTATGCAAATTATAAGAGGGAATGATAAGATCGCCTTGCAATGCTCCCATTGGTTGCTTAAAAAAAATGTCCTATGAAAACTGTTTCTGGTTGATAATTCAGCAGCACCCCCCCCCCCCCCCCCCCCATAATAGTTTAAAGGGATAGTACAGTATTGGTTGAAATGAGGATGAGCTTTTACATATACCTTTTTAAGAGATATGAAGAAACCAGTAATGAAATGTTACAGAGCGTACAAGTCTAAGAGGAATTTAAAGTTTATTTGATGAAAAATCGGTTTTGAAATGGCCTAAATATCCCATACAAAGTAAAACAAAGCAATCCTACTGCCGGAAAAGGTGGGACCCACCTTTTATTAGGATCGCTTTGTTTTACTTTGTTATGGATATTTCAACCATGTAAAAAAACAATTTTCATCAAATAAACTTTGAATCCCTCTTAGAATTACATGCTCTTTCGTATTTCATAAGAGGTTCCTCATTATCTCACAAAAAGAGAAAAAAACTTAAAGCCCCCATCTCAACCAAAACTATACCACCCCTTTAAGGGATAATATGGTATTGCTTGAGGTGAGGATTCAGCTTTTAACTTTTTGTGAGATACATTGTACTTAGAAATCACTTCATGAAATGCTAAAGAGCATACAATTCTATAAAGAGGAATTCAAAGTTTATTTGATGAAATCAGTTTTGAAATGGCCGAGGTATCCAAAAACAAAGTAAAACAAAGTGATCCTAATGAAAGGTGGGTTGGTTGTTTTGGATATCTCAACCATTTCAAAACCAATTTTCATCAAATAAACTTTGAATTCCTCTCAGAATTATACGCTCTTCCATATTTCATGAGACTTTTTAATTATCTCAAAAAATCATCATCAAAAACATGGAAACCTGAAGCCCCATCTCAACCAAAATTGTACCATACCTTTATAACTGCTTGATTATGACAATAATTTGGTGTGTGAGCTCCTCACCACTGACTAAAAACACGGCATTATAATTCTAATGGGGTGTTGCAAGAAAGTTATCATTGCAAGTAATTGCTTGTATTGCAGGGTCTGCCCTCGCATGAACAATGATTTTGATTGGCCAGTGACAATAGTTGCAAGTTTCTTGCAACCGTGCAAATCATGAAACTTGTAGCCTGTCTATACCCCCCCCCCCCCCCCCCCCCCCCCCCCCCGATTTACTAATAATCACTTGTTAAAAAAATCTCAATGGACAAGCTGAACAACATACCATTAACACAAATTTCATTCATGGGCAACTCATGAATTTAATGTGCACTGGTCAAACATTACACTATAAAACATGTACAGAATAAAGCTAGAGAAAGAGAGAGAGAGAGAGAAAGAGAGAATGGAATATACCACAATACATAATAGATTGTACACCCCAAATGTGCATAATTACATAACATGATTGCTTTATAAAACACTAAGTCAAGAGGCAGCACTGTTCTGTATGTTCCAGGTTGCAAACAACTGATGCAGTATAACAAGTCGACTTTCCAACTTTTCAGTTATTTGTAACCTTTTTTTTTTTTGAAAAATCAAAAATAAAATACAAAAAACTGCCAACCAGTTAGGAAAAACAGACACTACACCAAACATGACTCTAAAAAACATGTTATCATTTAACATGACACAAATTGTCGCATACCTATATTTACAGTACGGTAATATGTATAAAGGTACAATTGCTTCTCTTTACAAATATATTTCATGTGGATGGAGTTGTACGCAAGGACTATTGTGTGGTGTGGGTGATTTTACAAAATCTTTTTGGTACAGATATTTCTGATGAGCGGTAAGTTGTGTTGTCAAAGAAAACAACATATAGAGAGGGGGAATTATCACATCATATAAATATGAAGCAGGATGCATCAAATACACTGTGTAATTGCAAGTTGACACCGCTGTCACCAAGTTTGGCCCAGGTAGCAACCCCTTAACGCCCTGGACTCCACGAAAGTCCATTTACGAAATTAAAGTTTAGGACCAAAGAATTCACATCCTTCTAATTCTTTTGTTTTTGTTTTTCTTTTTGCTACAAAATCTTTGAAAAGAGAGAACTAATTCTAATTGCAACATTTTCACTATTTTCAATGACATAAGAGATTTCTTCTCACTCATTCATGTCTGCAACATAGCATTTCTGTTTAATCTCACTGTTGTGCCCCAATATTTTTTTGAATGTGATGATATTTGTCACAAGGACTGTAATTGAGAAGTTATTTTTTTTTTTCTTTTTTGCAACACAAAAATTACCAGTACCGACATATTGTACTTCTGTACATGCCAGAACAAAAGTTACCTACCTTGACCATGCATGCCCCCCTCCCTCCAAAGATCTGTGCCAAATCTAAAGGAAATCACACGGTGTGGAATAAACCTCTACTGCACATGACCTTTTTCACTGTAGTATTGAATACCAAGGCTCATATGCCACATCTGTTTCAGATTCTGACATTTTAAGAACCCATGGCCCACAGGAGAAACTTAGTATTTTTCTCACAATTAATGACTTTCTATGGATGAATGTAATGGTGGATTTTTAAAATGCACACGATTTAAACTTGATGACCGACCAAAATAAAATCATATGATCCTGATATTCGAAAAATTTTTTAAATAACTTATTTTACAACTGATTTCTGACACCTCTTGTCACATTTGCACCCTAACCACACAGGCTTTTACTCTAGGTGTGTCGACACATGTTGCTATGTCACATGACGCATGACAAAAGTGACTGGAATGTTTTGATGGTAAGTGTTTGTTTGTGTGTGTGTTCTTGTGAACAGCTTCAATCAGGGACATTGGTTAGTATCGCACTGGGCAACCGAGGATACACTTCACATTGGGCATATAGTATGTCCGTTTGTCCAGAGTAGCTAAATGAAACGATGCACTCGGAAGGCCCTAGGGGTACCAGTACCATACCTCATCAATATATAATGCATCTGCCCGTTCTGCATATTTAGTGCCTGTGTGTAAGCAATAGTACTTCACACTATTCAAATGGGGAAACTGAAATTTTTACATATCTTTGATTGCGGTGTATGCATCCATCGCTACATAAAACCTGATTTTTCATGAACTAAACTTAATTATTTGAGATATAAAATTTGATGGTTCCCACTTCAATTATTCAAATTATCATTCAAAAAAACCCTCAGAAATTAATAATGGACTATGCCTAGTTGCCTTGAGCAAACAGTCATTTCCCCATTAGAAGTCTTGTACCAGAAAGAGTGTGTGTGTATGTGTGTGTCCATCAAGAGTTGTGTGACTACGACCATCCCCCCCCCCCCCCCCCCCCAAGAGATGAATCAAATAAGAAGATAGTGACTATGTGTTCCAGAATGAAAGCCAAGACAAAGTATGAAGAGTAGATACAACATGAAGTCAGCACTGGCAAAGAATGATATATGATACACAAAATCATCAATGAACAGATGAATGGCAGTATGAAAAAACAAGAGACCCGCGGGTCTAGCGCTCACCTGAGTATCGCAAGTTCACCTTTCACGCAGTCACTAATCTAAATTATTCACAGCTCTACCAAAATTTGACGAGGCATTCTCAAGTGGAAGATGAAAATGTACAATAAGGGCCCAATTTTTTCAAGATTCCTTAATTTGGGGGAATTGGGGCCCCCTGCGGCCCTCTGGGTGGGGCATGGTGCCCAGTTTGATAAATTGAGATCCTGACCACCTAGGGATGCTACCTGCCAAGTTTGACAAAAATCCATCATGAGGTTTTCAGGAAGAAGATGAAAATGTACAATTCAGGCCTCCATTTGGACCCTTCCAACCACCCCCCCCCCCCCCCACCCCCAAGAGGGGCACCCCTGGATCTCCTATGAACAAACTTGAAACTACAGTCATTACTGTACTCACTCATAGTATTATCTCAGCTCTATAACTTCTGATTCTAGAGAAGATTTTTAAAGATTCCTTCATTTGGGGGGTTTGGGCCCCCTGGGGGCCCCCTGGGCGGGGCATGGTGCCCATTTTAACAAATTGAGATCCTAACCCCCCTAGGGATGCTACCTGCCAAGTTTGGGGAAAATGGGTCATGGGGTTCTCAAGAAGAAGATAAAAATGTACAATTTAGGCCCCATTAGGACCCCTCCTCACCCCCACCCCCCCCCCCCCCCCCCCCTGGGTCCAAAGGGGGGCACCCCTGATTCTGCCATGAACAAACTTGAAACTACAGTCATCAATGTGCTAACTCATAGTATTAACCTAGCTCTATCACTTCTGGTTCTAGAGAAGAAGATTTTTGCGGATTCCTTAATTTTGGGGGGTTTGGGCCCCCTGGGGGCCCCCTGGGTGGGGCATGGTGCCCATTTTAACAAATGGAGTTCCTAACCCCCTAGGGATGCTACCTGCCAAGTTTGGTGAAAATGGGTCATGGAGTTCTCAAGAAGAAGATGAAAATGTACAATTTAGGCCCCATTAGAACCCTTCCCCACCCCCCTCCCCTGGGTCCCAAGGGGGGCACCCCTGATTCTGCCATGAACAAACTTGAAACTACAGTCATCAATGTACTAACTCATATTATTAACTTAGCTCTATCACTTCTGGTTCTAGAGAAGAAGATTTTTACAGATTCCTTAATTTTGGGGGGTTTGGGCCCCCCTGGGGGCCCCCTGGGTGGGGCATGGTGCCCATTTTAACAAATTGAGTTCCTAACCCCCTAGGGATGCTACCTGCCAAGTTTGATGAAAATCGGTCTTGGGGTTTTCAAGAAGAAGATGAAAATGTAAAAAGTTTACGCACGACGCACGACGGACGACGCACGACGGACGACGGACGACGGACGACGCACGACGCACGACGCACGACGGACGCCGGACGAAGGGCGATCGCAATAGCTCACTTGAGCCTTTGGCTCAGGTGAGCTAAAAAGCAGGTAAATGTGTGTATACATTCAAGGCATTGTTTTAAGGAGCATTTTGAATTATATGCATTGCATAAGAAACAACACAAGAACAAAAGAACCACTGCAACTGCAAGAGTAATACGTCTTTTTTTATGAGCAGAAATGTGAAGTTTGCCCTCAGGCAAGTTGCTGTAGCCAACAATGAAAATGCGCAAAAAACACACAGCTTTGTCCAAAAAAAAAGAAAAAAAGAGAGAGAATAGAAAAGACTGAAAATTATGACAAGACTAACTAGAAGGCTGACCAACACATTCACTCTTTCTTACAGGCGAGGGCAGTATCTTTTCTCAGCCTGTTTTGTGCCAAGAATTGTGGGAAGGTCCATCACTGATACATGATAATGGTCATCTGTGTCCATTCCCCACACCCACCATTTTTCCTTATGTTGTGGGGTTTAAGCAACCCGATGAAAGTAAAGGAAACTCAGGGAGTTGGACTGCCACTTCTCAGTGCTGAATTCATTAACAGTTTTGACAAGTTTGGACTTATGCTATCCAGATTGAGGTTTTCATCTTCAGACAAAAGGTGGATGAAATCATGGGACGTGGAAAAAACAGAAACAACGAAAACCAGTGTCTACCTTAACCCACTGACGACGAACTGATTTTGCTATAACACACATTTTCCACAGACATCTGCCTGAGTATACTCGGAACTAGTCTTCAACGGGTTAACAAGTAAAAGAGCTGATGTGTGACCCAGAATAAATTTCCTACAAGTGTGACCTTGTTGCTATTCATTATTTACCCCCGTATGTTAGAGTCAAACTTTATCATTCCACTACACACACCAATAGCTCCAGTCACCGGCTTGTCTGTGCAATGGCAGGTAAAGCAATAAACAGTAAAGTGTGTTCACACCTCATTCCTTTGGCATCGTAAAACACAAGAAAAGCAATGCTTTTATGACATCACTCAAAAAACATCCCGTCAAATGACGCGAACGAATGACCACAATCACAAAATCATACGAAACAAACAGTGGAAGACCGGTGTAGATTCGCTGAAGATTTTTGATCGGCGCCCATTCATTCATTCTTTAAAGATTATCATTATTGTAGATGAAATCCGCTCCGACCGACAACTGCAACTGAGTCGTCTTGACATGCGACAGAAATCTAACAGAGCGCACCATTAGATTACTATTGAGGTCTTACATTAAAAGATTTGTCACTGCCTACTTCCACATAATGCCATCTTCAGACATGGGGTGATACATTTGACATCGGCTGGTAAAGTTAGGTAATAGACACTTCACGACATGTCACTGCTGTTATGAAAGGGTAAATCTTCCCCTTACCGTCACAGCTTGTGAAATAATCTTAATCACGATCATCTGCGCTTATGCACTGGGCACACAAAGGGATTTTGTGTATTGAATGTGAGCTTATTTTAGTTACAATAGAGACCCAATGACCGAGAAAACTATATCTGAACAACACCACACTTGTTACGACAGTAGAATCATTGAATGAATCGATAGACTGATTGACAATGAATGGTGAATAATGAGAAAGTCTGAGATTTGCCTCAGCGTACAAAAAATGTATATTTGAAATTTCGAATTGCAATATCATGTCATATCATATCAACACCATTATCAATTTAAGCCTTTCAAAAAGGTAATCTTCTTTATTCCTCTTTATACGAGTGCCATCAGTTGATATCATTTGAAACAAACCTTCTGCACACCTTCATTTACCAAATGTTCAATATCCAATCATCCCATCATTGCTTTACGTTGGCAAATTATGACTAAGTGGAATAACTCCAATATCAGCCTTCGTTTCAAGTGGAAAACCGGTAACAACATGGAAGTACGATCATAATTAACCTTACATGATTCTTGCTCTCACACTCAATTGGTTACCACGTCAACACCCTGGATTTCAGTGATCAACTCTACATGTGACCTTGAGAAATCATTGTTGAAAGATATTTGATGAAACCCGGTATTGTCATTGCAATCACTGAAAAATATTGAGCTGTTTATTCTTCAGGAGTATCTTTCAATATTTCTTCATTTTACTTGGGGGAGGTAACAGAGAACAACTAGGAGAGATAAATAAAAATGCTGCACTTTACCCGCATAACTTTTGCCCTCATTTTTACATCAAGAACTTGAATTTAAAAGTGAATTTAAGACTTGAAGTCGAAGCAGTGGTGAGTTGTATGTGTATGTGTGGTGGGGTGGGGGGCGGTGGTGGGAGGAAACACCATGACATACATAGTGAAATTTAGCATACCACTACTTAATGGCATTTCCAAGAAAAGACTTTATGATACGACATTTTCGGACTATAAAGATTGCTAGACCGAAATCATCGCACTGGGAGCATGCAAGCGTTGGTATCTTAATTGTAATGTTCATGCTCTTTGAAACTTTGTGCAAATTTATAATAAATTTTGCAAGTCCTAATGCAAAAATATCAAATAAAAATTGGTGCAATCAAAACTTATCAAATCAAGCTGTCTCCTACCAGAAATGATTGCAGTACCAAAAGTATGCTGGTATGCTATACAGGCTAACAGAAATGCTACCCCCTGCTTTGTTTTACAAGTTTTATTGGTTGACACACAATGTACTTTCACTTTTCTTTGGCATGTTATCCTTCAACTCCCGACATACATAATGCTACTTATGCATATTACATTTGAAGTTCATAAAACAATGCTTTCTTCTTTCAGATATCTCCCTACCCCCCCCCCCCCCCCCCCCCACTATCACAAAACATTGTCAAAACTTGGTTGGGTTCTCAGTACAGGGTAAGCAAGTGATAACTTTGATTGTGGGAACTATTGCTTTGCTGATATGAAACTTACACACATCAACAACAACAAAAACCACCACATGGTTTGTTAAACATATCATCAACTGAATATATGCTGAGACAGAAATATTTTTTACTTGATGGCAGTTGTTTAAGAAAATGTTTGTGCTGTACAGATGAGTGAAATTCATTCTTTACACGCTATAGGTCTTCCCACGGCTGTGACCACATGAAGATGAAAGAAACAATGCCTGTCCTGATGCCAGTGGTTAAGTTACATCAGTCCACAGACAAGCAGAATTGATAAGAGGCGACAAATTTTATTAGCCCGGGGGAATATGTTGGAAGAGTAAACGCTGACAGAGACTATCACTTGGCACATAATAATGATCCTCGTCAATTATCTCCGTTTCACAAAGAATGCATGAACCAATGCTTCAGTGAGACAGCGAGCGGTGCGTCTGAATTACGTGAAAGCAGAACGCCATTTGACTTTATGATTATATAGAGTGTTGCTGATGCGTTACAAATCAATGAACCTGCCGTTTTCAAAAATGTCTTCATTCGTCCACAAGTGAGCCACGTACTGCTCTCGAATAATGTAACTTTCAATATCACGTCATAGTTTTATGTCGCGAATCGATATACTGCAGTGACAAGCTGCCTGGAGCTTCTCTCACGAGACCCCAGCACACGATTAGCCGGGAGCTCGTCAGTATGTTAGCAGACTCCAAGGCGGTCCTGGGTCTTCACTCTTGTCCTCCGCTGTGGTTGGCTGCACAGGTCAATTAACAATAACAATAAAAAACTTTTACAAAACACAATGCATTTCCTGTCCACTTAGCATCACTCCAAATTTAGCTTGGCCTGGAGAAATCGTCCGTATGCGTGGTGCACAGTGCAATGTGGTGCACGGGGGTGAAGCCTCTTTCTTTCAGGAGTCCACATCACATCTTTATTGTTAGGAGCTGGGTAAGGAGGGGAAGGGGGGTTGAACCTGTACCCCCTACCCCATCCAACCCCCATCAGTCCTCTTCCACCACCAACAACAACATCCTCACTCCCCTTCTTTCCTTCAGTCTATTGGGTGTGGCTCCATGAGGGGCATAGTGTGGAGCACCTCGTCCAGGAGCTGGAGGGCACGGTGCAGGTGGATCTCGATCCAGCACGGCGTCTCCTTGATGCTCTGCCGGGGGTAGTCCGGGCCCCACCCCTTCACGAAGCTCATCCGCAAGATGCACAGCCTCCGGAGGTCGTCGACTCCGATGCCCGCTGCCGCAGAGTAACCTGCATGTGAAGTGGATGGGAGGACGGCGTGGCAAAAAAAGAGGCAATGTGTGAGATAACATGACGGCGTCAATGTACACACTGGAATAGATCTTTACACAGCACATGGTTATAATTCCAAGCAAACATAAACGGTGGGTAAAACCAATTTAGACTGATAGAACCCTACTTGAGGAATAATGGAAGAGGCTATGATGGTGTTGTTTGATTGTTTTGTTCCTGATGCTTTTAATGCTTATAAATATCAATTCTTACTTTCTTGAAAATTAAATGTTACAAGATGAATACATGTATAGTAATTGTAAGTGTGTGTGTATACTCTTAATCAGAGGCATACACACAACATGTAACATGAATACATAATTACTGTATACACCATATATTTCGCGAGTCTAAATTTTCGGGAATCAGGAATTCCCGCCGATTTCGCGAGTGGTTAAATTCGCGATTGTGGAGTCCTGTACTGAAAAGAAAAATATACACGCGTACATCACGTCCACATCAGGATCAGAGTCAATATTTTCGCGTGTCTTTAATTTCGCGTATAGCACCTGACTCGCGAAATTCGCGAAAATAAAAACCTCGCGAAATATTTGGCATATACAGTATGATAATAAAAAGAATATTGGTCACAGGGGAACTGCAAAATGAGAATGGCATTTTTCTTTCTCCCTTATCATCATCCACTGCAGCACTGGACTTACGGACTGCTGGTGCTATCCCTCCAACTGACGAGGGCCCTGGGACATGGCCAGCCACAGCGGCTGCCTGCGCTGCTGCTGCAGCTTGTGCTGTGGCTGCTTGGGACTTCATCTGGGCGTAGCACTGCTTCAGGTCAAACACCTGATTTGTATAGGCAAGAAGACACAGAGCGCATGATACAGAGTTCAGTACATCACATGCCACAGACATTTTGCTTACTGGTATGTACAAGAACCATTCACAGACATTACCATTACACGCACCTGTTTGCCTAGGGACAATCACTGCTTGGCTAATAAAATTTTACAGAAAACTTGATGGTAAGGCAACTATCATTTATTCTTCCATAAAAAAGCAACTACTTACACTCATCCATTACAGCTTCTATGATAGGACCATGGATGAAAAAAAGAAAGAAATATGTTCTGCGAAAACAACAACAACATATGCACAAAAAGTATGCACACAAAGCATTCTCGTATGTGAATTATTCTGTAGGCGCGTACACAAGTTTCTCATATCTCTCATAGTTAAATGCAAAAATCCAGTCAGGACTCTGTATGACATATTGCAATTGTTTGAAACACATCCATCCAATCACCGCTGCCTTACCTTGATGTATGCCGTGGGATAGATCTTGTGCACAGCATCCCCGGGCGCCCTGCCGGCTTCCCTGTCGAGGTAGTAGCTCTGGACGAAGACCGCGTGGTCACTCTGACACCTGACCCAGACGTCCCCTTCCCCTTTCAGCTCCAGCTGCACTCCTTTCCCAATGTGAAGCCTGTCACAGGGTTGGAAGAATATGAAAATGACCCCGGTTTCTATGATACCTGAATAATACCAGGTCACTGTAAAAGTGGATATATCGCGCGACTAATTTTTCGCGCTTGGCTGGGTAAGAACAGTTTCGCGTGTTTTTAATTCCGCGTAATCAAGACATCACGCACAGGAACATATGGCCAGCAAAAATTTGCATGCTTTTATTTTCGCGATAGTTTCTGGTTGCGCGAAATGTGCAAAAATTTCAACACCGCGAAAATTTCCACTTTTATAGTATTCATTAAATGCAATGGTCCAAGAGTAGAGTGCTTACATTACAAAATAATTTATTTGATATCAATGTAAGCTGAGGCAAAACAGGGAAATTAAATCCCAAACTAAGTTGATGTCACATACAGACGCAAAGAGATGAATATATTTCTCATTATTTCACTAATGTTATGTTCGTTTCCATGACGTTTGCTCCTGCGACGACTTCTCCCATGAAATATCTGGCATGTTAAGCCAAGCATAAATTCTACCCACAAACATAACCCTACACCTCTATCACAGCCCTAACCCTAATCCTAAGTCCTTGGAGAAAATAAGACCAGAGCAATCGTTGCAGGAGCAAATCTCGTGTCACCATTACATTCACCATCATCTTTTCCATGATAAAGAGCATTACAGTAATTTGTAACAACGTGTCAATGAGCTTGAGAAGTAGTGGTTAAGGTATAACTAGAGGAGGACTACCATTACCATTAGATTGATCTTTCGGCATAAATACTGGACATATAATACTTTTAAACTGTCACACAATTCATGACAGTAGACAGACTTCTCTGGTCAATCAGTGAAAACTGAAGGCATTAAAAAAGAAAAAAAAACTTGTGCATGAACCAGAACACAGCTTTTTCACTACATTCTTTTACATTTTACAAAACTAGTCACAAAAAAGGGATGTATTAAATGAATGACCCCTGTATTCACAAGTCATTCTTTCCTGTGCTTCCAAGTGTTTTGGCTTTTATAAGAACTTGGTTCACAGACACACACAGAAAGAAAAGAAGAAGGAAGAAATAACCTAGTTTTACTGACGAGAATTCCCTCGCATTGCGCAAACAGCAGCCATTTGCACATATCTAAAAGCTGCAGCTTTAAACTTTGCACTTTCCTCAATCACTTGCAAGGTTGCATGCACTTTGCGCACTGAAACCTCTCATGTTCACACTGTGATATGCCAAAAAAAAAAGAAATAAAAGAGAAAGCCTTGTATTTGCCAGGTGTCTGTAACGATGAGAAAAGTATATATGTATCATGAAGAGTAAGCACACCCCTTCTAACCACATTAGACCTTGGCAGTTCACATCAAGTTCAAATTACAGTCAAGTTGTTGGTATGCATGTTGGTATGGAAGAAGTTCTTGTGTTCTCACTTATGAACTACCAAGGTACCTCCACTGTTAACCCGTTGAAGACAAGTCTCTACAATACTTTAATATGCAGGTGTCTATGGGAAATGCGTGTTAAAGCAAAATCAGTCCATCCTCGATGGGTTAAGATGTCATTACTGGTAAACTCGAACTGGAATACCTGGCCTTCTCACTGCTCTCGGTCCTGTGTACGTTGGAAAGCTGTCCCAGGCAAAACCTGTCCATCCTCGAGGGGTCCACATAGCCATCGACCTTCACTGTCGGGCAAGAGGACTGGATCTTGAAAATTTCACCAACCTGGGTATCCAACTCAAAGTAGGCAATGGAACACCAGTACTCTGGGGCTGAGCAGAAAAATGAAAACACAAACACAAGCAAATGAATAAAACGACAACAACAAACACACAGGAATGCAAATTAACCTCACTATTAACACCTTCACCTCCACAATATGGTCATATGGCAGTACGATATACTAACTGACTGGTATGATTGACCCTTTAAAGGGCAATTCAGATATAACTGGTTAGAAAAAAAGAAAAAGAAACATAACAAGGAGATATTTTGGAAAATGATGCCAGTGTATTGTACCGAAAATATTTATTTTGAGAAGTGGTTTCGTCTCCGTGATACCTAGCACCTCACTTTACCAACTCCTGCAAACCTTTTGTTTGCTCTGGACTTCATCCAAGGGTCACTAGCAGGAAACGAGAAAGAGAGGCGGTTTCATAAGTGCTTGAGTTGAGCACTGTGGCAGGCACTACAAAAACATATGACTTCACTCTTCTTCCATGGCAGGTGAAAAACAACAGTGCATTAACACAAAAGTGATGTTGATAGGTGTTTACCTGCAAAACAACTGAGCTGACTGTATGTTTTCCAACCTTCTCACATTGGCCATACTTTGCTCTTTTTTGTACATACATGTGACATGGATTTAGAAGAATCATGACTTTGCATAGATGTGGTGAAAATCTGAAAATCAGGACAGTCCAGCCCAGCAGAAGTTGAGTTTACATTTTAACCCATTGCAGTCAATCAGTTTAGTGGCACAAAGCTGTTGCAGATGATAGAGAGGATGGTAACAATAAAGCATAGCAGAAATTTACAATTTTTTGTGAACATGGATCCATCATCATGTAGCAAATATATTTATGGGATGGGAGAAGTTATTTCTACAAAAGATACATTTAGGCACACTATGAGAGGAAAACCAAAGTGTTTTAAGAGGTTATTGCTAGATGTAATGGCCAGAATTCACATGGGTAGTTTAAATCTAGTCCTTGGATTATGTGAATTTTGTCCCAGTAAATGTGCATAACAGATCACATACCATCTGCCAATAGACATCAGCACATGAATGCAGCCTGACACATGCATGTGAAAGGTACGCCTATTTTGCACTTATTTTAGGCCGTGGACTTACTTTAAACTATGAATTTGATTTAAACTACCTTTGTGAATTAATGCCAATGAGTTTATCGTCAATCATCGAAAATTCTTTGATGGGGTCAACCCAGCAACCATGCATTTAAAACAAAATGTTTATATATACATTTTTTTTCTCTCTCTCATTTTTTTTTTCGGGGTGGGTGAGAGGGTGAAGGGAATTTGTGATGACTGCAATAAGTGAATCATTCAATGCCATTGTGATTTCTGTTTTCTCAGCTACAGTCATCTCACCAGGTTGGGTGGAAAGTGGCGGCTCGTTGGCTTTGTCGTTCTGCATCTGGTAGTTGTGGTACGTGCTCTGGCCGCTTGACCCCTGGCTCACCACGTTCTGCCGGTAGTTCAGCGTGCTGCCACTGGGGCCGGGCCCTGCCCATGTGTCCGAGTTACCTTGGCAAGAATCACAGAGAGCACGCACAGTTACGCACTGCAGTCGAGATGGCAACAACCATGCACAAGCTTACACATCATGGACAAATACAGTAGTGCTTAACGACAGAGATTTGTGACCTCTATGCATGTGCTCACAAACTGAAGAAAACTCGATCCTTACCAACAGCGCTTTATTTACCAAACCTTCCCGAACATGTGACGGGGCTTCATGGTGAAAATTTACCCTTGCTGACGAACACAGAACGGAAATCACTCAGCACGGATTAGGTTCTTTGATCAAAGTGACCACAGTGGCAGACTTGTTTGAAGAAAGATTACCTTCTCTAAGCATGTGTACATCTGTGTGTCTTTTTTTTTTCCATAATGTTTTTTCCCCCTCGACAACGCATCACACATGACGCATCGTGGGATGCTTGCGGCCAAACCTTCAATCAAATGAAGGATAGTGTGGCAACATTCCTAGCATACTAATTGGATCCTTTGGCAATCTTTGCCTAACAGTCTGCAATTTTCCAATCTGCGCCAAGAAGTGTCTGCGGTCAGGCAGGGGGCAGCTTTGGGCTCTGAGCTAATGCAGGGTTGGATTAGACTAGAGCATCCTTCATAGGACTATTCACTGAATGAAAGGGAAGATACCACCAAATATGTGATCACACATTCACATACACATATATGTAAGAGATTATTCCATCACATATAATATACATATGAACACAAACATAAATCAATGTTTGTTATTTCAAAATGTTTGTTGATTTATCACCATGAAAACCAACATGTACCCAGCACAAATCTTACCTTTGCCAAGCTGATAACTCTCTATTGCCTTAATTATCAGTGTAAAGAGAAAGTGGTGCTAATACGAACATTGCTGCATAAAGATATATATGCAGGACATTCATACACTTGTCCATCATAAAAGTACTCCTATGATTTATTTTCTATTGTAACTGCAAGCTACAATGTAGTCTACTCAGATCTGGTAGCATCTTTACACTTCCACACCACAACAGTAGCCAATATTTTCCAAAGCAGTGAGGGTGTCTGAAGCAAAAAATATCAGCAAACAGGCTGATGTAGTAAGATCTTGAGTGAACAAATCCCATTGAATTTTACTTCAGCAGATGTGATATTCAAAACTTTTGACATGTGTCGCCCAAGTGGCGGTGTCAGTCTACAGATTACCACTGTACTATACACCACATACACTGTAGCTGACAAATCCCAACTCTCCGCACACCTGCAAAACAAAAGGTTTTGACAGCAAGAAAGCTTGCCTGTGGCTTGCCTAACCTAACATGGCAACAAAAACTGCTGCAAACCAAATGCCAAGCATTAAGAAAAAAAAAAGAATATAGCAAAAACAGGAGAATTCAATAGCATGTCATAAAGTCTAAGGAATGAGGGAAGAAAGAATAAAGTCCCTTTAATGAACGTCGCCTCGTCGTACTCACTTCTCTGAAAAGGGGCAGGGGGCATGTTTGGCACAGGCGAGGTAGGTCCCTGAGAACTCTGCGGCATGGGAGTTGGGCCCGGGGGTGGAGCCTGGCTGGGGGGCTGGGATCCTTGGGGTGGGGGCCCCTGGGGGCCGGGCTGACCTGGGGGGCCAGACGGACCAGGTGGTCCTGACGGGGGCGGTACACCTGTTGGTAGAATGACACAAGGTGTTATCTAGAGCTACATCCTTCTTAAATAGAGCAAAACTTTTTTCTCTCTCTTTCTGTCTTTTTAATATTTTGTTTTGTGTTGTTTTTTTGTTTTTTTTATTTGTGAAGACAGAACCTAGGTCATGAAGACTTCACTATCCTGGGAATGAAAAACAACAGGTGGCCATTGCAATCTTGTCTGCCGAGTATGACCAAATATCAGACATGGAACAGAAAATGGAAACAGAACAACAACAACAACAAAAAGAAAGACAGACAGACAGACAAACAGACAGGTGAAGTTGATGCAAGGGTAGAAAAAGGAAAAGAAAGAAAAGAGAAAGACATACTGAGAGGTAAAAACAAAAAGACAACAATAGATACAGATATAGAAAGATGAAAAAATGAAGGATACATAAGACAGATAACTGTTATTTTTAAGTGTTGGAAGAAACTGGAGTGACAGACTGGTGGCATCTAATATTAGCAAGCCTTACATCTGTGACGCAAACACTAAAGACAACGCTATTTGATATGCTAAAAATGGTGTTCTGCACATGCACGAGGTACTGTAAAACGAGGAATGTTCGCGGGCATTTCAAAGGGATCGTATAGTTTTGGTTGAGACCTAATCTTAGGTTTCTAACATTTTTTGGTGAGAAGAGAAACCTCTTATGAAATATGAAAAAGAACATGTAATTCCATGAGGAATTCAACGTTTATTTGATGAAAATTGGTTTTGAAATGGCTGAGATATCCCAAACAGAGCAATTCTAAGAAGTGTGGGACCCACACTTTTTTACGATCACTTTGCTTTACTTTGTTTTTGGATGTTTCAGTCATGCCAAACCCGATTTTCATCAAATAAACTTTGAATTCCTCTAAAAATGGCATGCTCTGTACTATTTCATAAGATTTTCTTGGTATCTCGCAAAAAGTTAAAAGCCCAATTGTCATCTCCACCAATACTGTACCATCCCTTTAATTTCGCGAGCGCCAAGATTCACAAAATTAAAATGCATGCCAAAATTCTTGTGTACACTATATGCATTGAACGCCAGTGGCAATTCGCGAAAATTTCATGCCACGAAAAAGGGCGTCGGCTCCAATTCGCAAAAATTTCGTGCCGCGAATATATCATGTTTTACAGTAGCTGTTTGCATTGTTCATCCCAGGAGGCTGTGTCACCTTAGCATACCCGTTGCAGATCTAAAGCTCGCTAGCATTGAATAGAGGGCAGCAAACACACAAACAAACTGAAAATTCCCATGAAGTATGGTAAGGAGGGAGAGCTGTATTTGAACAGTGAACTTTTATTATTCACAAAATTATGTATCATGACTTTTGTAGGGATTAGACTCGTAATCACTCTGCAGACAAGGAGATCTACTTTCACATTAGCAGATTAGCCAGTAACATCTGATCGATACCGGTACACATAACAAATGTTTTCTTATATCAACCCACTGTAATCTTTGCACTGACAAACTCCAAGGATCAGCAAGCCACATCAAGCTCAATTTGCTAGAAATGATACCTAAACCTGATCCCTCCAACCCACATGACACTGTCAAATCCGTCAAACGATAAAACATAACCTTTAGATAAATATTCCACAGATAACCAGACTATCAAACATGAAACAAAAGCACAGTCACGATTCTCAGAAATAGGATGGCTTCTGCACTTGTGGGGGAAGACAACATATGGGGAAAATCTACTTGAAAACACACCTTGGCTTTGTCTTATTAGAAAAAGATTCTTGACAATCCTCTTAAGCGTACGGCAGTTAGACGTCAAGTTCACAGAACACACAAATACACACTAAAACACATGGGCAATCCTAACGGCAAGAAAGAAAAAAACAGTGCCCTGTCTTGGGCCAGAAAACATTGGTGCATGATTCACCCTTTCCACACCAAGTCTTACGAGAATTCCTGCCACTTCCTGTAGTCAAACTTGTGGGTTGACTTCCAAACGAAAACAAGCTGTCTGAGGGCCTTAAAGGATGTGCATCTGGCAACCCCAAACGGGGCAATACCAGCAGTGAAAAGCTGTAAATTCACATTATAGAGAACCCGATTGTCAACCCAGAAAATGCTTTGGAAAAAAGAGGTGCAGAAAATAGTACAGAACAGTACGGAAATAGTAATCAGATGAAAAGCACAGAATGTGATACTGTGCGAGCAACAAATCTTGTATGAATTGAATCATATTACAGTGCAAGCTAGCCTAAAGAGAGGTTTGGTGTTGTTTTGCTGTAATTTTCAATGAGGAAGTGCATTAAGGTAATCAATGGGAAAGACTGTGATTGTGAAATTTGAGTTGAAATTTGGGAAAATTTTGCTACAAAACAGATTAGTTGATGACATGTACAGTGTAAATGTTCCTGCATTAGAAAACATGGCATCTTATGGGTAAACTTGGAGGAACCATTTTATCATGTGACTTCAACACCAACTTGTATTGTACTCCTCCATTCTTTGCACACACACACGTCCAAAACAGGATTTTTTTTTTCTCTTGAATTCTCATGAAAAAGTAGAGGGCTTCCTTTATCGTGAGGGATGTGGATGACCACAGTATCCTTGGTGCATCATGGGTAGAGTCATGAAACAAACATCTCTATCAAGGTAATGTGGACTTAGTAATGTTCAAAGTGTGAAAAAAAAAGTGAAGATTAGTACAGAAGGCAACTTCGCGGTCACATAACCGCAACAGCTGTTCTTGAGGTACCTCGAAAGATGCCATGTTAAATGGCTAATCATCACTAAAACATTCTGCCCTTCCGTCCTTTCCGCATGTTGGATAAAACTCTGCAGTGCTCTATCTCTCTTATATCGAGTGTTTTACACATAACAATTTTTTTTTGGGCCATACATTCTCCCTAGTTTGTCTCTCCTCTGACAGGCAATTATAAAGATGCTCCGCTGTCATTTTCTCTGCTGTGATCTTACGCGAGTCTGAAAAATGAGAAGAAAGTGATGACTTTCTCTGTGTCAGTGTGCATTCATACATGCCACACTGTGGAGACTATGAAATAGCCATTTTGATTACTGTATACGCTATATATTTCGCGGGGGTTTTATTTTTGCGAATTTTGCGAGTCTGGAGCTATTCGCGAATTTAACAACACGCGAAAATATTACCTTCCAAAATGAATCCCTTGCCTTGATGATACGAAAATTTCAGTACTAGTAGTATACCATGTCATGGCTTACCAAACAGACCATATACTGTACTGGCTAGCACGTCAGCGTCTACTTACGAATACTGTAGAGAGCCAATCCATTATCGCAAGGGGACCACTCGTCAGAAATCTAGCGCGATGGACTTAACCACCTAAAAAATGTTGAATTCTAACTTACCAGTTAGCAGAGTTTGGTAAGTTTTTTTTTTTATGCAGTGTATAACTAGTATCATTCTTATTTGCTAGTGAGTTGAAAATTCACACTTTCTTCGCCACTTCACATTTTCTCTGGTCCCCCAATCGCGAATTTAACCACTCGCAAAAATGTGTGACAGGGGCAATTTGCGAAAATTTATGTACGCGAATATTATAGCATATACAGTATGTGACTACGGTGTCCTCTGTATAGAACCTCTTTGTCCACCTAGCTCCAAGTGACCCATTTAATGTATAATTTTTCTTGAATACCAGACTCATAAAGCTAATGACTTCATCCATCTTTGATGTTTGTGATAGACTGTAATGTCACAGATATGCTTGCAGGCAGGGTCATGACAAAACTGTATTTTGAGGAATAATGACTTCGAGATAATTAATGTATGAAATGCAAGAAGGAGATCCAAACCCAAGCAAAGGTAAAATAACTTAACACTCAACTGATACAAAGTTTATGATATGACTAACTATTATGCAATGAAAAAACACTGCACAGAGTTTTCGAATTTGTAGTATGTTGATATACTCATGCAGCCATGCAATATATATTTTTGTTTTATTGCACTGACACAATCTACAAATATTGACTGTTTTGAGGGAAATAGTGCAAATCCTTGACCTGAGTTAATTCCAAGAGATACACCGTGCCTCTAGATAACACAGAGTGTCATGGCATGTCACTTAAAATCAAAGAAGTAAAATAAATGTGCACTATGAACACAATGGTAAAGCAGTCAATATTTGATGTATGATTCTACACATGCTGAAAACCTCTGAATATCATACTGTAAACATGACCAAAACCTTATTGCCTTTATATTGCTCACAGACAAAGCACACAGGCTCACAAGCAAACCCCACTTTGTCTGCATGTGGAGCTAGTGTATGCATTGTCTTGATAAACAAATGACGTCAATGACATCATTTTATGGCCTCTATAGTTTGGTCATTGGGCTTTTTCCAGAGATACCATTAGTTACTATGACCACTTAAATGGTCATCAGAATTCTATTGCAGTCATTGGAACCTTTCCTACCTCCGATATTTAAACCAATTACACGCCATCATTGCAAAAGTGAGTGATGTAATAACTGCTGGGAATTTTCTATCACTTTTCAGAGCTTTCAGTTTATGCTGTGTTCTGAACTTTAAATAATCTCTTTCTTTCACTCCATGATCCATGGAATATTGCACTAATGCAGCAACTAAGGACTACCAAGATTGGTGTGTCTCCATTTTCAGCTGGGAGGAATTCCTGGAATGGTCTACACTTCAGGGCATTTACAAATGTGTGTGTGTGTGTGTGTGTGATACACACAAACATACACAAACATACACACAAATACGAAACACACATTGTATATTAACAGGGAGGTAGGAAGAGAACAACACTATCAATATGCACAATAAACAACCAACACATACACATACAAGTAACACACAGCAAAAGTGTGAACACACCTAATCACGGACTTGCTGCTACAAAAGCTACAATATATCATACTCCTAAAAGCATTTAAATTGAAAATGGTACATATTTATCAGCAAAACAAAGTTTATGATGGACTAAAATTTTCTTTTCATGTTTTAGTTTTGACAATTCAATCATTTGAGAGCTCACCTTGAGCTGCAGCAGGATGACTTGGATGGATGCCCTGCGGAGGATGGGGCGGGGCCACTGTGGAGGGGGGCGGGAGAGTGGGCGCCTGGGGTGCGGGCAGGGGCTGGCTGTGAGAGTGGGAGATGGAAGGGCCTGGGGCCTGGAAGGGCTGGGCGTGTGAGACCGGCATGGAGGGCATACCAATGGAATGGGGCGGCATGGAGACGGCCGGTACTGCTCCCGGTGAGCGATGGTCCCAAACAATGGAATGCAATGAAACAGAGTCACGTTGTGTAAGAAGTTTGTTTGAACACCACCATACCACCTACAAGTAGCACATGTACCTACAATTTTCATTATCATTACTTTCTACGATCATAAACAGTATCATTATCAGAAGTTCGAATAACTCATCATTATTATCATCACAATCTGTTGCTCACGGTTCATGTCCCAAATTTAGAGACAGATTCATGACTACAATGGTAGAAGCTCCTAATGCTTCTGATTTACAGCCTTCTTGGAGTAAATTATTTGGTGGGACCCTACATCCCTAGGTATTTTGTCTGATGCCCCTGCAATATAAGTTCTGTGTCGGCAAGAAGTTTAACAGAATAAAAAACAACATATTGACAAAGTATTCAAATAAAAAAGAAACTGGGCCAGTGGGAGGCTTAATCCACCTGAAAAAGAAATAAATCTTACATCTTGGACTGATGGCTAATTTCAACTTTTATCTCCATGTATGATAGCATGGAACATCATACATTTCAACTGCACAGATGCAATCTATGCCCTCACTCAGCTATACCTTGTTGATGTGCCAGCATGCGATTAAACTCATTCAGGCCGGCAGTGGAGGGCCCCGGGCCGTGGGGTGGTCCGTGGGCCCCCGCCGGGTGCTGGATGTTCTGGATGCCCCCATTGCTCATGACAGGGGGGTGGGAGATGTTCTGCTCCACCTGAATACAGTCGCCGCCAAACTCATCCTTCACCACGCGAGGTGGACCTGCTGCGGGGCAAAAAAAAAAAAAAAAAAGACAAAAATTGCAAGAGTTGGAGTGAAATATGCTGGTTTTTGTCTGTAGAGGATAAGGGTCAATGACCTTTCAATTTATCTTTATCCTAATAAACGAAACAAAAAATTACACAGAATTATGGGTTTCTATATATGACCTTCCTTTTTTTACAGAATGGACACATAGATTGGTCATGGTCTGGTGTAACAGTACAGCTCTACCACAAACTTCCTCTTCCCTCTCTGCATGAAGGATTATAAAATATCTACCTTCTATTTTTTTTTAAATTTTGCATCTCTACGTAAGTCTGTGATAACACAGTGTCATGGAGTAATACCTTGAATCATCACTTCAAAAGTTAAATTGGGTGCTAACAACATGCCAATCGCAGCACACTGTTCATTTCAATAATCGCACATGATGAGTGACATCGTCAGGGCCGAACAGACACACTCTCACAACTTGGCCCCAAGCAAAACCAGAAGCAGCCATGTTTGGAACCGGACCGGTGTTGGTGTGGTACTAGCGAAATCATATTTTGGGGATTGTAATGGCAGCAAGAAGGGATCACATGAAAAGATTTATTTTTCCATGTGGTCTTTTCTAGTATCGCAACATGCCAACTTGAAATTTGAGTGGATAGATGTGCACTTTGTCATGTGCTACTAAGTGACCACTTAATGTGAGCCCAGGGTTAAATTTGGCCAAATATCATTATCTCCAAAGGAAATTAGACAAAACAAAAATACTTTTAAAAAATGGGGAAAAAATGAAAAAAATTAGTGACTACTACTTTTGAACACCAGGGTCCTATAACAAACATGTCAGAAAAATAGGAACCACGGGACTCGAACCTGTATCCACTGCTTTCCGGGCACGCAGCGACACTACCACCAGGCTGCCGGCAGTGACACGATGAATTGTGCCACTGCTGGCAACCAGGGATAGCCTGTGGTAGTGTCACTGCCCAGAAAGCCAGTAGATGACAGGTTCGAGTCCCATGGTTCCTATTTTTCAAACACGTTTGTTAAATTATAGATCAGCAGTTGCAATGTTACAAATTTCATTTGTAGAGGGAGACAAACTGAAGAAAATTCACTCCTCAACCTTCACCCCTCTGCTTTACTGTATTCCTATTCTTTCACCAGGGTCCTACTTTCCCTTTCTGTCATCATTGATCATCTCAAAACCTGGCATGTACGAGCCAATTGATTGGCAGGGGCTTGTCTGCTTTCTGTATGATCAAGTTGTTGGGAAGTTCAACCTGCCCATCCCATGATCCTACGCAAGTCAACTTGGCGCAAGAGTGCTAGGAAATCAATCTCGCATGTATGCCTTGGCACTACCTCTACCTGGTGCATTTTGTTGCTGAAATAGCCAAAGTTTGCTTGACAAAGGGATGAACTTGTCAGCAGGGGGGCTTGTTAGCAGATGGAAAGAGAAACTATGATTACCACTGTTGGTTCACCTTTAGGTCTATGTAACTGTTGCTTACTGCATGTGTGCAGACCACTGCTACACAAACATATCCAGCAGGTGGTCATAGAGAAGAGATCTTGCACATTTTCCTGGATTAACTCATAAATTTTGAATGTATAAACAATCATCTTCATATTTGATGAAGGACATTACAATTCGAACTGATGAACAATTTGCCAGAATAAGGATTTCTGTCAATCCAACATCCAGAAAGCTTCAGTTAACAGACCTGTGTCTTCATTAATGGATGTGTCTATGAAACAGCTTTCTTTCTTAAGATAAAATCCCCTGTTGCTTGATTAAACCTATCTCTGTGTCAGGACCCTCCCCCCCCCCCCCAGAAAAAGATGTTTTTGTTTTTTCAAATGAGTGTTTAGCTGCCTCCAATACACAAAGTTTGAGGTAAACCTGTTGTCAAGCCACAGACGAGGGAGTGAGACCCATCGATGTACCTACGGAAGGCAGGCCCACTTTGGGTATTAAAGAGGGGACCGATAATTGATTGACTCTCTCCCTCACTTGCGCCACACTTCCTGACCAGATGGACTCTCCCCGAGTTTGCTGTCCAGACGGGTCATGCACTTTACCTTGGCCTGTCCTGCATGTGGCAAATTCAGCCACCTTTGCACACTCGTTTAAGTGGATCTGAAGACCCTCTTAAAAGTTGCATGTTTGTAAACTCCATGAGGACAAAAAACTGGACACTGTGTGTATGCTCAGCTGTCCTTTAACTTGACCTGCACTCACTGACCAGTCCTATATGCTATTGGTAACATCTTCAGAATTTTTGTCTTTTGATCATAGCAGTGCCTGACATTGTCAGTGCAGTGGAGTCAGAACACAACATCGTAATAAATGCTAGCTGCAACATAATTATTTACTGTAAAAGTGGATATTCTTGCACGACTAATCTTTCGCACTCGGCTGGGTAATAAGAGTTTCACATGTTTTTAATTCAAACGCAACGTTTGCGTTTGTTACATACTCAAAAAGCTGCATCACTTCCGTGATCCCTCGCATTTATCCACAAGTTGAATTATCCTTCGGGTTTATGCCAGGTTCAAGTGTGTACGTGTGTGTCACACACAAACACACTGCTATAGTGTCTGACCATTCGAGCATTTCGAATCCCGATGGAATCCCATTTTCTTTGCTCAATTTTCCACTAATAAATGTTTTTAATTGACATCAACTACTGGAACATATGGTAAGCAAAAAATATTTGCGCAAAATGCGCAAAAATTTCCACTTTTACAGTAAATCATTTGCTTAATTTATTATGAGCAGAGTCATGCTTGCAATATGAAATATGCAATAGGCAAAAACAAAAAGTAAAGACACACACAAAAAAACAAAAAACAACAACAAACAAACAAACAAACAAAAAAACAAACCACAGGTGAAAGGTAATTATGCAAAATGTGAAATTGTGGCATGAAAGCTCATTTCAGAGTGTCCATGAAATACCACTTGTAAACTTTGGATATTCAGATAAATTCACATTTTGTTAACAATGCACGAGAGCCCCCCTCAAAAAAATTACCCCTGGGAACAATATCCTCTTGAACTATTTCTGTCTGATCTAGAACGCAAAGCCTATGACTAAATGATCTGAAAAAAGCGGGAAACCATCGACTTCCCAAGTCAACATGGCTCTATGGCTCTGAAAGTTTAATTAGCGTGCGTTGCTGACTGGAGGCAATGCTCTGTATTACTTGTCCAGTGGAAAAGCTCTGGCAGGCTGCAGGTCATTTTTACAAGTTTTATAGGTGCAAAGTGCAACGGAAGGCATTAAATGGCCACTATGAATTATTTGCATGCTCTGCGGTGAAGTGAGCCGGAGCCTCTAATGGGAGTTGGTTTTCCATTTTCCTTGCTGTATTCGCAAGAAGAAGTGGCTACAGTATAAATAGATTATATAAGTAAACAAATTAACATAAGTAGCTACAATATATCTAAAAAATCCCCCCTCTCTCTTTCATTAAACAAAAATTTATTCTAAACCATCACCAGCAGCATCAAGTCTTACCTGTGTGTTGTAGTGTGAGACCTGTTAAATCTGTGAAAATGAAAGGTAGAAGAGAGAAATAAAAGTGAAGTTAGAGTTCTTACTGCAAAACTAGCCATATTGTTGCATTTTTGAAATATACACACACATGTTATCATACTAGCTAGAACGGGGGGGGGGGGGGGGGGGGGGATGCTCATTCCTTGATGTGTTGATTGCACATAGATTCAGGACTACATCATGTATCTCCCCTACAGTCACAGAAATGTAATTGAGACAATTTCATGTTTGGTTTGATCTGGTTTAATAGACTGTGTCAAACAAAACACTTTCAACTCAAAACTCGTTGATGACACATGATCATCATACAATACGTAGAGAATTAACAATCTACCATCATAATGTAGTAGAAAGCTCTTCAATCAACACATTCAAAGCAAATCTAAACAAATTTTGGGCAAGTAAGTAAGATAGATGAATTTAACCCGTACATGTACGAAGTTTTCAACTGTCCATTTATTCTAGCTGGAAGGAGCCTATCAAACAGAAATTAATTGTCTTTATTGGTGCAGAGGGGCAAATAAGTTTGGCTTTACTTTAAGCCCACTTTTAAGGTATGTTTTCTAAGGTATGAGTATACAGATATTCTCTGTAAGAGATATGTGTACTTGACAATGATAAAGTACACACAGGGGATGTTTATTCAAGCTAATCTCATTAAAACAAGAAAAATCTGATATGAAAAAAAAAACAACAGCTCAGAGCAAAATCAGTGAAAATATAAGAAAGGTCTACTTGAGAAATGCCATAGCAGCATTTGAATTGTGTCCCATGTGACTGTAACAAATTAATCTTAACCTCTTCTTTGTTGGAGTCTCATACTCTCATAGACTTTGTACATGACTCACAATGTACAATGTACTCATGGGCAATGGCTTTACTATGTGACTGGTAAACTGTTTGCAAAAGACTCTTCAAAAGTATTGTTCTTAATAATCATTCCTTTTTTTTTCTAATAAGAAATTTCAGATCTTCCCCCAGAAGTACTTTCTACATTACTAGAAGCATAGTGTCTACAGATATGTTTGAATACGATTATTTCACAGTCATATTCTTCGTTCAAATAATAATGATGACTTTTGGTCTCAGCACTGCAAAAGGAACTGTATAACAGATATCACAGTCACATATAAGTCAGAAAGGTTCTTTGGAGTGATATTGGATACTGCACTGGATGATACACCCTCGACATTATAAGCCTAACCATAACTTTCCAATCAAAAGTATGCCTTCCATACAATCTTCAAGGATCTCTGGTTTCGAAAACACTGTTTGTTTATATGCTTTTTTCTTTTACAAAGAGAAGGTCTCCTTCAAAAACCGATGTTAATGAACTCAGCCCATCTTTGCTGAACTTTTAACCAGCATTCAGTATATTCCTTCTGCACATGGCTGTGATGGATGCAACACAAACCCACACAGGCATTGCAAAATACGATGGTCCTGCATGAGAAGCCATTGACACGCGATAAGACTTTGGTAGGATTATGTGATCACTTCACAACAGACGGTGTTTACCACTGGGTAAACACTGTCTGTTGTGGTTCCATTACAAAAAAAAAAAATGCTATACTTTTGGTGACTGAACTCTAACAATGATTTTTAAAATGGGTGACAAAACACTCACATCATTGCAACTGGTTGACGAATTGCCCTACATCTCGATGGATGATGGATGGATGATTTCATGAATTTGAAAACACTCACATGTTAAGCAAGATGTAAAGCAAGATGTTTTCACCACATGAAATTTTCACAAATTGGAGCCGACAGCCTTTGTTGCCAATTCAACTACTTGTGACATTTGGAAGCTCCGATTTGTGAAAAATTAAACTAAATATATATGATACGGTATTCTAAACAACTATATATGGGGGGGGGAGTATGGAGAATCCAGTCACCCACAGATTTTTACTTTTTGAAGCGTTTAACACTCATCTTCTATATTCTACCTTTAATTAGCGCTTTGTATCCAGTGGAAAAGGCGCTCTAAAAATATAAACTACTATTCATCTGACCTACAAAAACCTGTTGAGGACGGGCTAATTTTGCTACAACACACATTTCCCATAGACACTTGCCAGAGTATACCCGGGACTCGTATTCAATGGGTTAAAAGGCCATGAACAGCCATTGAACTCTGGGCACCTTTACTGGTTACTCCAGAACGGCACATCAGTGGATGCAATGAACAACAAAAATTTATGCTTGGAACCCGGGCTCCTAGCAGTCTGACTGTTAATCAAAACTTCATCTTTTTTTTTTCTTTTTTTTTAATAGTACGAAGGCCCTGTACCAATGATCTCCATATCTATTTTTTTTTTTTCAGAGTATTGGTATGTGTGTTTTACACTGACATATCAAATTCGTGGTCTAGCTCTTCGACCTGTGTACTCGACTCCGCTGCATATATAGGTTATCTTGAAGAGTACACCCAAGTCTTTGACCTTTTCTTATTTACACTGCTCTACTGAAAAATCCAGACTGGAGTCACAAACTGCAGTGTTTGAAAAAAACATATAAGAAGATCAAAAACAAAGCAAAATGAAAATAAGGAAAATTGGGCAAGGACATGCCCTTGCCTTTCACACAATACACTCACATACACATACACACACAGGCACAGACACACAATTGAAACGTGAAATGCTTCTATCATATCAAGCCAGTACAGTACTCTCCACTTAATCGGGTACCACTTAATTGGGTACTCTCCTTAATCGACTTTTACACTGAAAAACAGCTCAGATGTGTGTTATATTTACTGGATAATAGGATTGGCATTCCAGATAAACAGCTAGAAATTTTCCAGATTAACCTGATCTATTGCCATAGTTTCCCCGCAGAAAGCCTTTAGAATTTGTGTAAATATCAATTTTGAAGAAACTGTGAGGTGCTGAAAGTTGTGTCTGACACAGAGAGGTGTGTGACTAGTATATACTAAAATCTGCGTTGTGAATGAATCAACATGCGTTCCGGTTAAAGGGATGGTACAGTTTTGGTGAAGATGAGAATTGGGCTTTTAACTTTTTGTGAGATACCAAGAAAACACTTATGACATAGTACAGAACATACCATTTTAAGAGGAATTCAAAGTTTATTTGACGAAAATTGGGTTTGGAATGACTGAAACATAAAACAAAGAAAAATAAAGCGATCTTAATAAAGTGTGGGTCCCACACTTTATTAGAATCGCTCTTTTTTGATATCCCAGCAATTTCAAAACCAATTTTCATCAAATAAACGTTGAATTCCTCAATGAATTACATGCTCTTTCATATTCTATAAGAGGTTTCTCATTATCTCACCAAAAAATGTTAGAAACCTGAAATTAGGTCTCAACCATAACTGTACGATCCCTTTAAGCGGGTATTCCGCTAAATCGGGTAAGAAATGCTCTGCCAGACACTACCCAATTAAGCGGAGACTACTGTACTTCTAATATGGTGTTGGCTGTATCATGTGTTTTTATCTGCTGGAGGTGTGTGCTGGCAGATAAAGGCTTGAGCAGAAGGCTTTTTTTTTTTTTACCTGAATGAGAAGCTGGGCAAGGGCCTCCTCTCAATATGCAAATGCTCATTCATTACAAGACCCTGTTACACATACAGGAGAGCTGGCCCCAGTTAGGAGTGAACACTATGACAGAACTTGGCAAAAATAGCACAAAGTCCTCAAGAAAATGCAAGTTTTGTTATTCATTCAAATGCTGTGTAATTATAGTAAACTCAATCACAAAGTGTGTGTCTGAGTCAGCTTGTGAATGAGACGAATGCTAGTTAATCCCTGACCATGTTGCCGCAAAAATTTCTATCTCCTCTGTAATACAGGGGTGGTATTCTGAGACTGTTTTATCTCTGTTGTAAGTCTGTTGTAACAAATCGGTATTCTGAACACCGTTTTATCTCTGTTGTAACTTCTGTTGTAACTTGTGTTGTAACTAGTGTTTTATCTTGCGCACTCTTTGCCTGCGCATACCATTGTCTTAGGGTATGCGCACGCGCGTAACAGTGGGCGCAAACCTGAACACCCATTAGATTACACGGTATTCTGAAAACTGTTTTATCTTCTGTTGTAAGTCATGCCCCGTGCAAATTTATGCTTCTGAGATAAAACAGGGTGGAGGGTGTTATAACTCCGTTGTAACTTTCGTTTTAACTTATGTTAGATAGTGAGATTATTCATCAACTCAATATCGTGGTATGCGAGTTCAAAATAAAAAAGATATACAAAAAATAAAAACAATGTATGTACAGATAGACAAATGATATAGCAGTTTGACAAAATGTAAACTCATTCCACAATACAAAATTTGGTAACAGTAACATTGCAAGTACATACGCGTAGCATAATTATGCACATAGATAAAAACACAAACACATGAACAGAAAGGTTACCGGCACCGTCGGCACTAACTTGTTTTAAGCACTATTCATTTCAAAAATATCTTTCAAAATATTAAATATTTTTTAATATGATTTCACTATCTTCACCAATAAGAATTCATTATCAGTACCTTTGGGTGTTTCAAAATATTTATTGATGGGGACGGCGCGAATCCTAAGAAAAGTATTAGAAGTCTAAGTTAACAACAACAATAATAATAATAATAATAATAACATGGCATTGCAAGGGCTTAACTTAATTTAGAAGCGTCTAGTTCCCCATAAACCATGAAATTTGGGTTCCTCTTATGAACGCCAGATATCTTCTTATTTTTTAAACAAATTTCAAACAAAAAGACTTAATCTGAGATAGCTTTGCGAATCCCCTACTGCACCAACTATACGTCAAAACCGGTAAGAAGGCATAATGATCCAAGCTTCTGTTGTAACTTTATTTTATCTCTGGCTCTCTTTACCTGCGCATACCATTGTCCTATTTATGCGCACGCCAGAGAATGAGCGCTTCTTAAAACGCGCAGAGTTAAGCACGGCGCATTTGCCCAAGGGAGCAATCTTATTGGTTGAAATGTCTTAGATGCTACTTCTAACAATATTTCTTATTGGATATGATTATTGCGATGGGCGTGGTTATCATGACTTACAACACCGTTAAAACAGTTTTCAGAATACCGATTTACAACTGTTTTAACGGTGTTATAACTCACAGACTTACAACACAAGTTACAACACAAGTTACAACAGAGATAAAACGGTGTTCAGAATACCACCCCAGATCTAAACTTTACAGACAAATAAAAAAACCCAGAATGGCTCAAAGTCAATCCATACTGCTATATCATAAGCCACCAGCAATCATGAATGTAGGCACTACAATTGGCAAGGACTTATTATTAACAAGGTAATTGATGGGTTGGGGCTGGGGTGGGATAGCCCAACTATCTTCTCCTGAAACATTTATAAACTGACATGATATTTGAGGTAAATCCATCATGCAATCTAGTATGAGGCTCCTTTTATATCTCAACCAACCCATCATTTTAATGGAATCAAACATGTGAATTACCATGAGGAATTGATTTTTATAATTTAGTTTACAGCACCAACCAAAAACTTTCCCTTGGTTCAACTTTGATGCAGCCTGCCATAAATGCCATCTTGCGCATCTGGGTTTCTATATCACACTGCTCAACGCATCACTGAATGTGACTAATACCCCTGCTAAACAATTCTCACTGTGGAAAGTAATAATCAAGTTCTCGTACATATATTCCAACTGAAAATATATATCCACCTTTGACGAAGCCACATGTCATGCACAGCTAAACCTTGTAGCAGTCATGCATTGCTGCACACTGGCACTGGCCCGACGGTCCCTGACCAATAAAAATCACTGTCGGACCAGTTAACTTTTTCAGAAATTTACCACTATAATACAAGTAAAACATGGAAACTCTGGGTACTTACTGGTCCGACAGACAGGTCAGACCAGCAGTAAAAGATTGGTTTGTGTGCAGCCCTGAGTCACGACAAGTGCCAAATTTCAAATCAAAACCTCCAAAACTGAAGAGGTCATTCAATCTACAAAATTTCTGTACCATGGATGAAAGATGTGTGTTGCACATCTACAAATGATATTGGTCACCTTTGCCAAAATTTACAGTTGAGAGTTCAACAGTGAGGGAGTTAGCTCAATCTGAAATATTTTTGTACGACTTTAATCTTAAAAATATATATTGCTGCCATGGCAATGCATCATTTGACATTCTCAAAAGATGTCATTTTGGCATCTACATACTAAAGCGGTCACCTGTACTACATTTTGAGTCAAATGCTCAAATATTGAGGGAGAAAGCCTATTCTAAAATACTTTATACTGCTTTATTCACAAAATACCGCCTTATCAGACAAGTCTTGCAAGTCTAAATATTATTGCAGACATAGGTACTAAATTTCAAGTTGATTGCTCAAAATTTAACAAGAAATTTGAAACACAAAATTTGGTAATGGAGCAACAGACGAACCAACCACCAAACCAAGCCATAAAGAGACTCCTACAATGTATACCCCTACACTCTTTTGTGTGGGCGAGGGTATAAAAAGTGTCTGCGTGGGCACGTAAAAAAGCTCTAGCCGAGATGGGATTATCACGACAAATATCCCTTTAACGGTAAGTTGCACCGAATCTTTAATTGTCTACACTGCACCAAGTATAATACGTGCATGCATTATGCATTACGCTGCATTAAAACGGCTCTGTGTAGGTTGGGCAGGACAGCTCCCACCCCAGAACTGATGAACTCAGGGATACCCATGAACCACTTCCTCCGGGGTTCAACTTGGCAAGAAGATGGGACAAAAATGTTACTGCACTGCTCTATCTCTAACTTCAGCAATCCAAAATTATGACTCAGGAACAACAACAACAACAACAACACAAATGAGAATAAATAAATAAAAATGTACATCTTAGAGAATGCTTTTCTATGGATGCGAGTCCATCAGGCCAAATAGGAACACATCCTGTGTTCCTGGGATCCGTAATGATAGAGCAGCTGATTGTTTGGTACATTTTCAGGGCCGCTAGCATTCCCTCCTCAAAATAAGGGTGATTCTAAAGAGCAATCATGAGGATACTTGTCTATCACATTCAACTCGACAGGCCAAAAATAATACGCAACCGAGGGAGGCTCTTCAAGGAGGAGGTATTCTATTGGCAGGATGTGAAGAGGAATTCCAGTTTTCAGGGAGCCGCCTGCAGATCTCAGGATGACTTGGCGGCTATTGCATATCACGCTCTTTTCAACCCATTCTACCATTATATCCATCGAGGGCATTATTTCTTTACACAAGTATGAAACTGAAATATGGATTGAGTGTATGCTGCAATATCAGCAGAATCTATCAGTGACGTTTGAGGAAAATTGGGCAATTTGTTAAAAAATTAAGTTTTCAAAGTTTCTGTGTCACCACTGCTAAATGACTTAAGCATCTTATGGTATCATGCATGGAAAACAACATAAAGAAAATACAACATCAAGGAGGGGATGTGTAATTTTCATGAAAAATTAGATTTTGTGGAATTTTCTTTATATTTTCTTTGTATTGTTGTCCACAAGTGGAAGTCATGAACTGTAGTGGTCTTCTGAAATCATAACTTCAAAAATTCATAACTTTTAAAACAGATGGTTAGATCTTCCTCAAACTTCACTGCTGTGTTCTACTAATATTGCGGAATTCACTCTATCTGTCTTTAAATTGGAGTTTTATTCCCCTTTCACTACTTGCATTTCAACTCCAGAAATGCATACAAGATATAGTACACCTGCTGAGGGTGATAATGGTAACGAAAGGAGCTCGTCTTATCATCTACAGATGGAATGTGGAAGTCAGTACCTGATGTGGTGGTGGGGGGGGGGGGGGGGGGAGGAGTATCATGATATACCACACACACAATATCATATCAGGAGCATTTTATAGGACACCAGAATTTTCACAATGTATCTACCACCCCCCCCCCCCCCACCCCACTTTCCTCCCTTTAGCTGTCTCCTCGATGATGAGAGCAATAATTTTAGACGTACACCGATACCCCTTTCCAGCATTCGTGGCTCAATTTTCAGCATCATCCAGATAACGTGGTTTAAAATGACTGCAGTTGACTGTCACTTGCAGTCAATTCATTACCACACAGGAGTTACCACACAAGTCGCGATATAATGCACTCACGTAGTCTCATAAAAACCTTATAAAAATGCACATTTGTGCAGCTTTCATCTACCATACAAATAAATAGTAGCACCATTAGCGGACAATTTCCTGCCACTTGTGTTCATGTAGCAATGTCATCACAATTTTTAAATCAAATATTTGGCACTTTTATGCATCTGCATCGAGGATTACTGGGGAGGGGTAAACTAGCAGGTACACCACTAAGACACCCCCCCCCCCAATAAAAAACCCAAAACAGAACACACAAAAACCAAACAAACAAAGAACAAAACAAACAAAAGAAGAAAAAGAAAGAGCTGCATAGCTATGTTGTTGAAAAAAAAAAAATAACCCAATTGAGGATTATGTTTTAGAGACTCCAGCTGAACGATACTTAATACTGCCAGACATAATAAATCAAGTGGCAAACAACACAGCACAAGAGGAGACTAGTAGACAATCAATAGACAAATCTAATTCTATGTTCTCGCTATTTTCAATCTAATCGTCGGAAGAATAAAAAAAAAAAAAGAGTGTGATGATTGAAACAACTAGGATGACTTTCTCCTCGACATACAGTAGTTGACATCTTGTCACACTGCTCAACTCTCTTGGTCATCTCCTGGAATATCTACCCAAAACTTTTTATCTCAAGAACTAATGTCACACATACAAACATTGAACATATATTTTTCGCCTTTCATTTTCTTTATACAAATTATCATTCATGTCTTTCCCATTTTTTCATGGGGGGGGGGGGGGGGGGGGGGCAATGACAACACTTGGAAGAAGATTGGGCGATACATACCGATACCGGGGGGGGGGGGGGGGGGTGACACTATCCTCTCGTAGTGGTAGGGATTTACGCACACGCTGTCGCATTTGAGGTCGAATGCAAACTGGCAGAACTTGAGATGTTTGAGCTCGTTTTTGTGAAGGTCCGGCCACCTCCATATCCTGGCATAGATGACGTGAGGGAAGCCCTTCCTACCTGCAACCTGTTGGAGGAACAAGGGGAACATTGGGGGGGGGGGGGGGGGAGAGAGGGAAAAAACAGGCCAATATCAAATATGAGTTCATTATTGATGATAAAAACATTTGTGTGACAATCATAATTATACAGAATAGCAATAATGAAAATAACAGTAATAACTATAATAACAATAATGATAATTATGAAAATGGTAATAATAATGCAGTAACATACAAAATATTCATTAAAAATCCTTATTATCAAGCAAAAGAGTTTTGATGAATAACACACAACCCTGACCCTGTAACTCCACTTCCACCTATCAAACGGGGGGGTGTTTCATAAAGCTGTTCGTAAAGTTACGAACATCTTACTACAGTTGCGATGTGCTATACTTAGAAATTTCAATAATTCACCACAAGTGATCACCAGTCGGGTCGTTCGTAACTTTACGAACAACTTTATGAAACCCCTGCACAATGTTATGGGGAAATCCTCACAATATGCCTGTGTTTTTATCTTTATGTTTTGTTCTGATCTTCTTATTTTTCTGCCATAAAGTGTCTGCTGTGAAAATGAATAAAACACCATGTAATGTCATTCACAATCACAAGTATGTGACCATTTTAAAATATAGTCACATATGTACAAAAAGAACATGCAAAGCACTATTCACTATTGGTTACTGAGTGCAACTGAGTAAAACTGTGCAGACAAGAGCAAACATGGCTGAATTTTCTACTTTTTCAAACTGATGCATTTTTCTTATTAGTCAGAATAAAAATGTGCCACAAAGGCACGATTACATGTATGTAGATAATCAAGTTTATCAGGATGGGGTACACCTTGTGATCGGGGCATCTATGGGAAATGCGTGTTGTCGCAAAATCAGCCCATCCTCAACTGGTTAATATCATTCACAAAGCAGACTTTACCAGAGAGGGGCAGCTCACTCAAATCAGCAGATCGGCATCTTCATCCAAACATAAATCTTTGAAAAATATCTGCGTGTTCTGTAAAGGGCTTTTTACACTTGTGTTTCTTAACCCCGGACTTTCTCTGACCCAGGACTATCGTTAGTCCCGTACCAATTTTTTCAGCTTTTTACACTCGCCAATTAGTCCCGTACTATCTCTTGTGCGGGGCTAAGGAGAAAACTGACCTTTTTACACTCGTATTTCTTAGCCCCGGACTTTCCATGAGGGTCGGACTTCGTCTCCGTCGCTTAGCCCAGGATTATTTTTTCGTTCTGTTTACACTCACTTGCTTGGCACCGCAATTGCGGTGCTAACCCCTGCTATTTTGCAGGGCCAGATAGTACCGTACTATCGGTGGGGCTAGCCCTCTTTGGCAAAAACGAGTGTAAACAGAAAGTGGGCTAAGGATAGTCCCGTACCAACGGTGGGGCTAAGGCCCCCCCTTAGCCCCACCGTTGGTCCGGGGCTAAGCAAAAATTTACAAGTGTAAAAAGCCCTTATGAGGCAACAGACTAATCTCCAACCACAGATGGATCAGTTGCTATTAAGCCCTTTGGCAGCATTATTGACAGCGATCATTTGTCTGTCCACAATAGCAACATCAACCTTTCTTCAAACAATTATATATTTATGCTGTTCCAATAGATCTTTTTCAAGATCTTCTCATCATCTGCTGCTTTGGTCAGCACTACATGGCATCTGGTCGATCAGGGGGGTGTTTCATTAACGTTTGTCAGCGCTGACAATTTCAGCAAAATCCTTGGTTTTGATTGGCTGAGATGCTCTGGTCACTGACTGTTACTATGGTGATTCAAGTTGTCAGCGCTGACAAACGTTGATGAAACACCCCCCAGCTTTTCATCTGGTCCATAGTTGACCATTTCTCATGGCTCCTGTGATACCCAACTGCATTATGACTGTTTTTTTGTTTTTGTTTTGTTTTTGTTTGTTTATTTTGTTTTGTTTTGTGTGTTTTTTTGGGAGGAGGAAACTATACTCCCCCTCCCCTAAGACAACACTATCTCTCTCAAACACACACTCATGAATATAACGCATCCAATTTAAAATGAGATAAGATGGACTGTGAAAGGTACACATAACTTGCAGCTATTAAAATGATCTTCTTGTGACAATTATATGTCATTGTTGCTTGCAAGCTTATAAGTTTGTCTTGGACATCAGGTTAGCAAGTCCTTGATACCCAAAGGCCTATTGGGGGAGAATCAGATTTCTTTAGGGCACCCTTTGGGGAGTAAAAGAAGAAGAAGAAGATAAAATGCACATCAAAGATGGCACCAGTCCCCTTTACGTCGTCAGTGTGGGCACAAGGATCCCTGCCAATTTGGCCAGAGATTGGCACATGCATGTAATTCTTTGGCGAGTGAGTCATACATTCACGCATGTCTCTACCAGCGATGTGTGTATGTGATGAGTAATAATAGCCTTCATATGGATCATCTGTGATTTTTTTTTCTTTCTTCTAAGACTGCTGGGGTCTGAAACGTTATTCAGCATTTTCCTTGCAGTCACTAACAACACAGATCTTAGCCTGGGGGCTCGCCGAATTACCAATCACAAAGTGAGTAGAAAGACATTATACTTGTATACCTGGTATAAAGTTTATACTTCTGAAACACATATTCGAAACCTTTAACTTACATCATTATCTCATTTGTAACATTGTCACAGTCTACCTCCTCAAGCAAGGAGGATAATGTACATAAAGACTAACATCGGTATTTTCAAAACTCTGATATGATTGGCATAATGAATAATGGGGTAAATGTGACTTTTTCCAACAATGTCCAGTTTTAAGAGTATTGTCTACAAGGGGCCTGTGTAAATGCATGCATTCTCTGCTGTACTTGGATTAGGCTGCCAGATGTCGGAGCACAGTCATCCCACCCACGTGTTGCACATATCTAGATGGGGTATGCTGGTCTTTCGAGAAACTCATCTTATCAAGTAGATGAATGGAGCTGAAACTTCATTAAAACTCGGCAAATTAGTCCTAAGTATACAAGTTGAACGTAGATGGGAAAATATTCAAGATGAAATAACAATGAAGATCCAACTTCTAAAGTGTCTGTACATCATGGTAAAATCTTACGATTTAAAATCAGTACACAATGAAGATCTTCTAAAGTGTCTGTAATCATAATCATACTATTTATCTATAAATCTAAACCAGCAAATCCTGTATTTTGTTAAACCCTTCCCCATTACGTGAAAGGATGAAAAATAATACCTTGTCAATATACCATACACAGTTCGCAAACCGAGGTCAGAGAATAATTGTTGTAAGTTTGTCGCCAATTTTCTGTTGTTGTTGCTGTTGTTGTTGTTGTTGTTGTTTTTGTCGTCGAGAGCATCCAGACTCCCTCAGCTCTGTGAGCTGGATATATCACCTGTTCCCCCGATTGGAGGCTTCCTAATTTGTCTGGACAGTTAGTGGGCAGTCATTAATAAATTCTGTCTGCATCCACCTGGTGCCCTTAAATAGACCAGACAAATTGCTGACATGCCAGGAGCTCTTTGAATCATTTTTCCACCCACCAGGCTGCCAGGAATGACCCCCAAAAGAACTGGCGCATGGCCCATTCACACTCAAGAATTATTACGTTTTTGTTTTGTTTTCTAATAGCGGTGCAAAAATCAATGTCATACCCCGCTGTTCACACTTCCACAAACAACAGACTTACTCCCGCTGCAAGCAAAGCCTTAGAATATCCAAGTTGCACGTGCCTCAACAATGACCACACTATGACTCCTGGCACCCCATCCCATACTCTGTGTGGGAAATTGAATCATAAAATTATTTTTTTCTTTCTGTCTATAATTATCATTTGCAAGCCCCTTATAAATACTGTGCAAGAACAAACTATCTTGAGGGTTAAAGAAATATCAAAATTGGCTGATTTTTTACATATTATCGATGTAAACAGTGATAATACAATGTAAGTGATTACTTTGTGTCCATGAGGATATTGTTAATTTGTTTGTTTGTTTTTTGAACAGCATATACTGGTAGCCAATTTGTAAAATATTTTGTTCCGGGTGTGTGTGAATGGGAATGCACACATGTATACATATCTAACTATATGTATACACAGCCCTGTCGCTGTACAGCAAGTCACAACAGGGTATCACTCGCTTTCAAAACACCAGTCTACTCCATGCGATGGCACAGATTTTGAATTAATCACATTATGTTTGGTACCTCAGGCCCACATACATCTTATCTTGCTCATTTTAGGGACATACTTGTGTTATTGATTTTGACCTCGTAGACACAATATATACAACCTGTCGAAAAACGAGGACTTATTGTGTCATCTGCCCACTGTAGGTCACTTTTCTCTGCACAGTTACAGTGGACTCTTGTTATAATGAAGCCCTCGGAACGGGCAGTTTTCTTTTGTTATATCGAAATTCAATTATAATTGAATAAATAAACAATAAAAAACATACAGCCAATAATGTTGTGACCTGGATTTTCACTTCACTGTAACCGGAATTTCGTTATTACCGTGTTCATTATAACGGGAGTGCACTGTACCACTGAATAGTTAAGGCTAAAATGACCCGCAAGGGTTATTGCTGCATTTCAAAAAGTCACGCTGTCGGCCAAGAGATGGTATACTCAAGTGGTGCATGGTGGTACATTCAAGTGGCGTGTGCACGGAAGCAATCACTGCACAGCTACAAAGAGCACTTTAAGGTCACGCATGCGTACAACCTTGCATCGTTCAAAGCTGGAACTTTAAATCGTGCAGCGATGGTCAGGCTTTGCGATTAGAAATTGAAATTTTGCTCCGTGGACATATCGCGACGGCTCACTATGGATCGATATACATGTATGTACCATTAGTCCAAGCATTCTATTCCATGTGAGTGTAATGCAAAATTTGTGGTAGAATGTGTAATTTCTTTTTTCACTAGATTTGTAGAGCCTGTGTCAGGGGGTGTTCTGATAATGGGTACATGTCAGATGTCGTGTGTTTAGTGGGGCAATACATATCATGATGTAGTTATGGCCTATGTGGTTGACAGAGTTTGTTCTAGGAGAAAAGTGTACTACTTGGTAAACACCTGCTCAAAACATATTTCTTACACAAGAAAGTATACAATATTTATTCAATGCGAGGTTAGACAAGAAGAAAAAACCATGAGGGATATTGTCATGGCAGCTTCTCTCCCCTCCCCCCCCCCCCCCATTCAATAGGGCCAATATGATAGCAAATTAGTCACAGACAAAGTAAATTCATGTGTATTCAGCTTGAAAAGGGAACACGACTTGTTGACTGGTTTCTTTAAAAATATAAATTAGTTGAGGCATAGATAGTATGGCAGCTATGCGGCTGCTGTTTTGCTAGTTTCACAGACATATCATCGCGCACAATGATATTATATGATCTACGTGTGACTTGCCTGTGCAGTCTCACTTTTGACTTGTTTCAGTGAACAGTTGTAAATATTTCTTTTTATGACACTAGTAATCATTGGCATGTAAAGAACTTACACAAAAGTTCATCATAAATGTAGTTGCTGCCTGAAACTGTAATGACAGTAATTGTGAGCCACCAATGGGTAAATGTCAGGGAGGTGGGGTGCAGGAGGGTAATTGTCCTGATACGTCCCCCCCCCCCCCCCCCCCCCCCCCCCCCCCCCCCGAGTGACTAGCATGACAGGGCTATAATAATATGATACTTTGAGATTGTGGCCCTGCAAGAATTAAATAACACTCATTTGAGAGATGGAACAATGAGTAGAGAGCTGCCAAACTTTGGAAGCACAAATTAGTATTCAGCACTTCCAAAGTTCGAGTATTTCTTTCAAATTTGTCTTTTGTCAACTGGCCCTTTTTCAAATATGCTAAAAGCTATGGTAATTATACCTAATAGCATCATCTCTTCAAACAATCACATTCGCGTCCATTTCTGCTCCAGCGGAAGCAGGGCAGAGGGGTGCTGGCTTCGATGGTTTCCCCATCAGCACACTGCCAACACCCTGGGGAGATATTCAAGAAACTTCCGCTGTGTGTCAACTCATCATGGCAGCTCAGAAAATTGTCACATTTTTAGCAAACAGAAAATAAAGACTAGGACAAGTGTGAGAAGATATCTGTGAGCTCCAAAATTCTGATATGTCGGATACAAATCAGATAGTGGATGTTAAATGAAATCATCTTTACCACTGAGTGTTGCCTAAAATAAATGCCTCAATCATTTTTAATTTAGTTATCTTTTTTTTTTCCAATGACTTTTACTTTTCACACACACTTTTTGTATTTTTGTATTCCTTTTGGTCTTTTGTGCAATTTCTTTGAACCCGTTGAGGACCAGTCCCGAGTATACTCGGGCAGATGTCTATGGGAAATGCGTGTTGTAACAAAATCAGTCCGTCCTCAACGGGTTAATAACAGTTGGTTGGAAGCTCTGTGAATATTAAAGAGGCATTGCACAAGCTGCTGAACTTTCAGTGGTTTTCTGTGCTCCAGTATGACAATGAACCACTTGAGGAATGAATGAACAGGGAGTGTCCAAGAGTAATTGATGGCTCGTGTATGTTACGTGTCCACTTTTAAACTGATATTCTCCCCACCCCTCCCAACTTTTGGAGAACTAACACTGAACTTGGGATGGGATTAGTTTGCCAATCAATAAACCACTTACTAGACAATCCTGAACGTACAGAGAGTCCCAAGAAATAAGCTAGCAGCAGAAGGTTGTGGCTCTTGTGAAATAAAAGTATTATTGAATGGATTCTTCTGGAGTGTTACATCAAGACCTCAGAGACTTCAGTTAGCCAGAAAAGAGGGCTGGTGGTATACTGTAGGTAGTAAGGCAACATGATTCATCCGAATCTAGTGTTCACAGCTTGCTACAATACTGCACTGATATCTCAAATATTACTGTAGCTCACTCCACAGCACCAGCTTACGTCTAGTCACAAATATAGCCTCCTACTATGACAGTGGTTTCAGCAACATCATTTACAGTAACAAAACATGTATGTCAAAGGTTGTAACTCCTGCTTTTTAGAGTCAAAAAGGATATACGCGGTATGTAAAAATTATTGCAGTGTGCCTTAAATTCTGGTATTGAGCTAAGTGATTGCAGCAACACTTTCATCTTGATGATCATCTTGGTTAAATCTACTTTGTATGCATGTCAAACATCTTAATTCATTTGTGTCATACAAAACATGAAACTGCAAAAAAAAAAAAAAAGAAAGAAAAGAAGTTGCCCTTTATGTCCCCTACAAGGAAATATCTCTGATGTAACAAGAAGACAACATATATATGCAAACACTTAGAGTTGATATTTTGGAGTTGATTATTGATCTTATTTTGTAGACACATCTGTTATACAGTTATGTAGGGGCCTACATCAAATTTTAAGTTAAAATCTTACCTTGAGGCCTTGATCTATGTCAAGCAGCTGCTTATGATCGCTGTCTCCTACTTTTCTGTTATTACAACGTCTAGAAATGCACAATTCTAAAATCAATTCATTTAAATCCCCCTTTTAAATTTTTTTTCTAAATTTTGTTTATTGTAATGACATAACATTCTGAATGAATAATCAATCATCATTTAGTTAATTTACAAAATTTGTTATTTTCATGATTTCCTTCTGAACTTTTTTTGTGATATTATGCTATAGTATACATCTTATGCGTCGAATACGGTCATGTCCATAATGATAATAATTCATGTACTTCGAATTAATTTGTAAAGCAGTATGCTAAGTTTATGCATTGTGTAGTGTTCTTTTCTAGATGTACGCATTCTCTTGTTATGTGTGATTTGAAAAAAGGCAGAAATAAACCAAACAAACAAACAAGCAAACAAACAAACTTGTCAGTCCAGGATCCCCCTGCAAGAAAGACTTCCCAAGACTGTCTTTTACAGTGACTTGTTAACTAACAAGGAAATATCTACACTTCCTGGATGTTCTTTGACTGCTGAAATATGAGCTTAGATCATCGTGAGTTCCTTATGGGAAGTAATTTGGTGCTGAATGTGACACCACATGAAATACAGATTCTCAAAGCACAGAAATTTCACTGGGTAAACTGAATTGTACTGCATCCTTGTAACCTATATGATAATGGATATTGTGATACAGAAAGATGTTCATGAATGCATTTAGAATGATTAGTTTAACATAAAAATGGATATCAATGCATCAGGTCTGTAATCTTTTTCTTTTTCAAATCATCATTTTGACTATCACTATTACCTTCATTATCATTAATATGTGCTTTGAAACAATCTACAGAAAACTATTCTAAAAAGCACACTGAAAGGTTAACAATGTATGCTTATGACTGAAGTAAACACACACACACACACACATACACACACAAAAACACATTATAGTGTGCACATACTGATATACTGTATATTATAGACGTATTGTATACTTTATACTTAGATTTACATAACACTTGCACATCAGCATGTAGGCTCTACATGTAGTGTATACACGATGTAGGGAAATTAGTGCAAATTTGTCATTTGTTCACTTGCATATTTGTGTATCAAAACACATTATAGAATGGGTAGCGAAACCCTGCGATCTAATTGGTCGAGAGCTGTGTGTTGATTTTAACAAGCCGCACGCAGCCTCATAGAGGACAACCACTGTAAACATGTTATCGTGCTCTTGTAGCAGGAGTTTGCGCACTAAGCAAGAATTAGCGCATTCAGTAAGAGACGCCTATTGGCTAAAAAACCATGCATCCAATTATTACTGGATTCACGGATTTCATCTATGGCAAGCCAAAAGGAAATGCATCCAGTAAATTTGCCATCAGGTAATATGATTTTTTTTTTTTTTAAGATTTCTGGCAAGAACATTTTCCCCTATTCTATAGAACAGATGACACACAAGATTTTTTCCGACGTCAGTAGGAATAGCATGCATGCAGTAACTATGGAATTCAGCCTAAACCACTCGGCTTTGCCTCGTGGGTGTTAAGCATTCCATAGTTACATGTACAATGTACCTTATGCACACAATACCGACTGACGCATTCAGACTTGTGCGTCATTTCAATATTTATAAATTCAACCCTGATAGCAACAATAGCTAGGTTCACACAAGGTTTTAAACTTTAAGATGAACTCGAAGTGTTTAAATTTGATGATAAGCTTGTAGTCTGAAGAAATACATACACGCAGTGCTACTACAAGATGTAAGTAGCTGTAAACCCGATATTGTGCGATGATACAGAAGTGTACAACACACAATGGAGGTTGGCCCGGAATCTACGGGGGAATAGGGTTCACAGAGAGATCAAATTTTTCGAGTTTGTTGATTATCGTGTCCATGCGCTTACATCCCCAAATCACACGAAGGGACCCCCTGCGGCTTGTGGATAGAGCATAAACCCCCGAGATGTCTCGCGGTTCTAATCACTGACTAATCTAAAGATTGCAAACCTACGAGTGCATCCACACAATGCTAGAGTACATGCTAATCATCAAAGTTTAATACTTTGCATTAATCTTTATGATTAAAAACGTAATGTGAACCTAAACTGTGGTATGCGAGAGGGAACACCAGCTGCTTTGGTATCTAAGTGGTGATATCATCTTGGAGTCGTATCTCATAGCGCTATCTCATTTGCCTGTATGACTGAGGTTGAGTTATTTTGACATTCCTGCATGCCTTTATTATAAACACTGGATGTTTACTGAACATGAAATATGTGCACCACTGGGTTCATGTGATGTCTGTTTAAAAAGGGCACAGCTGTCCTTGACATGATGTCAATAGAACATATTGATCAGAAAGCAGCGTTTCTAGGAAAGTAGTGTAGAATGTACTGCCTGCGTAGCACGGCGGATGTTGCCACACCACAAGCCTTTGCTGATCGAGAAAATACATGCATGCATGTACCGCTTTACCTTCCCTGATATTCTTGTTTGATCATGAAAAAGCTATTATATCTTTTCATTTATATACTTCAGTGTATTCTTGTTATCTTGTGCCTGTTGCATAACTCGTAGTTCGTGTCTCTTGCTGTACTTCCAGTCCTCATTGGGTATTGAGGTTGCCACGCTGTCATGGGAATTATGTGTAAATGAGACGATAGATGAGAAACAATTGTGTTTTGTGCTTGACACACTTAAAGCTGCAATTACTCATTTTATGTTCACACTTGCCATTACGCATTCTATAAAGAGCTGTGTTTCAGGTTCAGCCAGAAATACAAGCCCCCATGACTGGCATAGCACTGTTTTCCTTGGGGCTGTGCCCCTCAAAACATAGTGCCAGCCAGTCACCTTATAATGCATGATTTCAACTGCAACATCTCAGTGCATGGTATATTTGATTATTCTATTTTTCATTGCTTCTTCATAGGGTAATAGTTTTTTTTTTTTTAAGTCTCTTCTTTTGAGCTATTTGGTGTTTACGCATAATTACTTGATTTGGAAGCTGAATTTCAAAAAGCCTCTCTACTACTAAATTTATAAATGACTCTTTAACTAGTTATACATTTTAGAAATATTAAGTTCCCATTTCTCTCACAGAATGGTATTTTTTTTAGATATGCTTTATGACTTTAAGGAAATTTAATGAATATTGTCAGTACTATCTGACCTTTCTTCAATATCATAAAATGTGCGGTGGAATTCACAGACTGTGCCTATTTAGTACACTTGTAATTAAAAAAATAAATAATTTCTGCAGCAAAAAATTTGCAATGACTTGTAGGGTTTCTTGTACTAAATGAGCACTGCAGAGTGTCTGAACCTCCTGCTGACTTGTATGAATGTCAACTTCCCACTTTTGAGGCATGTACGCAAACTGACGGAATGACAACACAAACAGTTTGCAGATCCTGAGGAAATTGCCATTTCATGGCAACACTGACAAATGTCCGCCGCTCAGGAAACGACCACCTGATGGGCTTCTCCTCCCTTCCAGCGGGATGCGACCTACGACCTCATGCACTGCCATGCACGCAAGAAATCCCGCCCATTTCCAGCTACGCCAGCAAGATATGATCAATATCTTCACGAAAAGTGCCACAAAGAGGGGAGCTTTTTGATTATAGCGACCAGGCACGCAGCTTACGATGTATATAATTTATAAATTCCCTGAACACATAAAATCATGATTTCCCTCAATATGACATTGATTATGGGGGCTTTTGCCGAAAAATCTCACTTTCAGTGCGGAAGCTTTGATTGATGTCCCTTTGCCATGTGTCTGAAATGTCCATAATTTGAGGGTAACACTGCATGAGTTATTAAACAATGTTCACATTATCGACATACATTGTTCGCATTGACACGGGCATGGGACACAGCATAACATGGCACACAGAAAAAAAAACCCAGGAACAATCCTAGGAACTGGTTTCTATTCCCTGCAGGATTGAATCAAAAATTGATCCCAAGGTTCAAACCTGCAGTTCTCAGTACACATCATGACAATGTCCTTTCACACCAGGGCAGCATACCGAGGGTATTCAATCCTTCTAACGCAAATTTTTAAAGTGCATGTCCACACTATGCTCAAGTTCAACCAAAAGTTGCCACAACGAGAATAAAAGACTGGTTGCATATCACCAGAATACATAATAAATGGGTACTATGAATAGGAACACATTTTCATTGAACAATGATATTGATCGCAAACATACAAATGTGCAAATTAGTAGAGGTGAAGATATCATGAACTCATAACTTTCCAACGTGCATACAATAATACAACAGCAATAGTGTTTTTATTGCAAAATATCATGGTTACAATGTTCCCCCACCCCCTAGGAGCCACTGACAGGTTTATACTACACAACAACAAAAAAATATCTGTAAAATCTACAAAAATGAACAGTAGAAAGCATAATGTCAATGGGACATTTGTGAAATGGTGGCATCATAATCCTATCTAATTGGCATATCATGGTTGCTGCTAATATCAATTTTACATTGTATGTAAAAAGATAAACATGGTTGCAGCTAATATCAATTTTATGTAAAAGATTAAATCTGAAATTCCATAAGTTTCCTCTTTTTTTCCCCCAATAAATTCAAGATAAATTAATAAAAAAACCATGATTAACATTCCGTTTGATTTTTGTCACTCTATTCTTCCAACCCACTCAAATATGTAGTGGAATAATGCTCTGACACGTAGGAATGAATGAACAAAAAATAATGCCATCATTCACTGCAGTACCAATCTCCCAACTCTCCCCCCCCCCCACCACCCCCGCCATGGAAGCACCCATATGCCATCATGTGTATTTGATGAATATATTCTTTACATACACACAATAAGCTGACACAGTGAGTGAGAGGCATCTGTAAGGAACTATGGAGGCAAATTGACAAATTCACATCCCACGAAAAAAAATGTGAATTAGTAGCTGCAGGCAGTATTGACTCATCTCGTAAAACCACTCCAATCTTCTAGAAACTCTTGGATTCTTCATACGACACCAAACATTATGCCCGTGTAATTGATATAATATGTAGCATGACAGATTTTTGCACACGGAAGACAGGCAGATAGAGGAGGAAAATAGATAAGGATCTGGTTAGCGGCAACTATCATTATCTCCAATGTGTTCCTACTCAGCTTAATTGGCAACATTTTGCATCCAAGAAAATCTACTCACAAGATTGATCTAGAAAAAAAAAAAATGATATTCTGATGCGGTTGGCCATCTAAGGGTAAGGTTACCACCTAGTACACGGTCAAGGATTATAATCCTCCTTTTTTCTCTTTCTCCGTTTCTGTAATCTTAAAAACATTTTGCCTAAGGGTCTGATTCATTGATCTGTGTATAGCCCTCTTTCCTTCCTATAGATACATTGTATGTGATAATACCAAATTACTGAGTAGCTGTCTTGCATACGTACTACAAACACACACATCCATACACTGTAGATTCTGTACACATACACACATACACAAATGCGATATGATAGCATGATGAGTCATTATATGTACAGGAACTTCATGGCATAAAACAGGGACACCACACACACACACACATACATGCACCCAAACAAAGAACGAATTCACAGGAGATGTATTCCTTTAACTTCCTATTAAACACAGTCGGGACGCAGTCATCATAGAGTGCTTATTACTGCATGATGCCATTAAGAGAAGCAATTGTACATTGCAAAAAATTTGTTGGGATGCTCCTAAAATGGCCACATTTTCATTAAAGACAAGAGATATGAAGGGCTATAGTGGATCAGATGATAGGGCCCCACATCATGTTCATCATGTGTAGACAGAGATAACAAATCTAAATGAACTACAGTTAAACTCGCATAAGTCGATCTTCTCGGGACTGAGCAAAACACATCGACTTAGGCGAGTTTTGACTTGTGCGTACCGGTAAGTCGAAAAAGTCGACTTACAGTTACACCACGCGTACATATGTATAATGTACATGTATGTTGTCTACTCTGGAGCCGAGAGCTGGAGCGGTGTGCCCGATATTTGCCCTTCAGCAAGACACATTATCCACATTGATGCAGGCCAGGGCTCCACACTAACTTTTATTTTGGTGGCCCGATCGGGCCACCAAAATGATTGATTTTCATTTTTTGGTGGCCCGAAAAAAAAAAAACTAAATCGGTCCTACTAAACACAGAAAAATAAATATTAAGTATAACTGAAGTGAGACAGGACGGTACCCACGTCTGAAATAAATAAATAGAAAATTTAATCATCTTATACCGTTATTCTGAGTTCTAAGATTTAGCAAATAGGCTTATAGATTATTATAAAAGTTGATGCCTGTTAAGGTGGTCAAAATTTACGTTTGAAATGAGAAAGTGGGAGCATTTGCAGACATTTGTAAACATCTGACATTTGTTTTAGCATCGTAAAGAGCCGAAAGTTACCGTTATTTATTTCTGATTGTAAAAGCAATCATCTACCATTTACAAGTATTTTAACACCTTCCGGAGCCGAATGTTACCGTTAATCATTTTCAAATGTAAAAACAAGCAACCGACATTCATTCTAGGATCTTACGGAGCTGAATATCATCCTTATTCATTTCCGAACGTGAAAGCAAACATCCGCTTTTTATTTTATCATCTGAGCCGATTGAAACCGTTAATCATTTCCAAATGTAAAAGAAACAATCTGTTACTTATTTTAGCATCGTAAGGAGCAGAATATTACCGTTATTTGATCTCCAAATTCAAAAGCAAACACCCGACATTTATTTTATGATCGTAAGGAGCCGAATGTTACTGCTGTCCACTTCTGAAAGTGAAATGAATCATTTGACAATTATTTCAGCATCGTAAGGAGCCGAATGTTATACTGTTTTTCATATTCGAACATCAAGGCAGACATCCGACATTTACTTTACCATCAAACGCAGCTGAATGTTATTGTTATTCATTTCGAAATGTTAAATAGCAAATGTCTGATATTTATTTTAGCATCTTAATTATTGAGCAGAATGTTACTGCTATTCACTTCCGAACGTAAAAGCAATCATCTGACATTTATTTTGGCATCTTCCGGAGCCGAATGTTACATGTTATTTACTTTCGAACGTAAAAAAACCCCGAACATTCGGCATTTATTTCATCATCGTACGTAGTTGAATATTATTGTTATTCATTTCAGAACGTCAAAGGGATCATTCGACATATATTTTAGCATCTTCCGGAGCTGAATGTTATTGTCATTTACTTTCGAACGTAAAAGCGAACATCCGGCATTTATTAACCCATCATCGTACTGAGTTGAATACTATTGTTATTCATTTCCGAATGCCAAGGCAAACATTCAACATTTATTTCAGCATCTTCCGGAGCCGTATTTTATCCTTATTCATTTCTGAACGCAAAATCAAATATCTGACATTAATTTTAGCACCGTACGGAACTGAATCTTACCATTATTCATTTCCAAAAGTATAAGCAAACATCCGACATTTATTTTAGTATTATACGGAGTCGAATATTACCGTTATTCATTTCCAAAATTAAGAGCAAACATCTGACATTTATTCTAGCATCTTATGGAGCCGAGTGTTACCGCTGTTCATTTCCAAAACTGAAGGCAAACATCCGGCTTTTTTGGTGGCCCGGTGTGCGTTTTTGGTGACCCCGGTCGCAAATTTACCATTCGCGAAATCGTGATTCTATTCGCGAAAAGACTCCGCTAAATATAAGGCATAGATCGCAACATTCGGCAGGGGCTACGTCGTCCTTTCACCAGGACTCGGTAACGGAAACCAAAATCTCGCGTGAGTTCTTGCGTTACCTATCGTTAATGTCAACGAAACATCGTTAATTTGCGCTTGGGATCGTTAACTCATCGTTACTACAAACATTAATTTTCCCGATCGTTAGTTTGCGTTACTAACGATTCAGGTGAAACCGCTTGCGTTAATGAAACGTTAATGTTTATTAACGCAAAGTTTCTTTTGGTATATACTGTATGTAAACAAAAACTGGCGTCTTGTGATTTTGACAGAGATTTACTACACAATAAAATCTTATTCGACTTAGGCACAGTGAATTCAATGGTTTTTCCGTGAAAATGTTCTTGGAATTTCATCGACTTAGGCGAGTATTCGACTTAAAAAATTCGACTTGTGAGTGAATTAATACACGTAAGTCAATGGGGAAAAATCGGGACTTTTTAAAATCATCGACTTGCGCGATTATTCGACATATGCGATGTCGACTTAGGCGAGTTTAACTGTATGTAAAATCCTGCATCATTTCCAATAAATGTTTTTCCTCTGAATTTTGTAATTCAAATTTTGGATACATGCATGATCAGCACATATTTTAACGTGAATTGTATACCAAAAACCATGTTACAATACACGTATGTGGAATCAAGAGCATCATACTGACGCAAAGCTTCACATTCACGATATCATAATCATGTATCTTTATGAAATATAAACAAATACACTGTACCTGCATCATGATGACGACTGACATTTATAAATATTGTTAATTTCTAAATTTCATGACCATTAAAGGCATAGTGTAGGAGAATCATGATTATGATGATGGCATTGGCAATTATGTCAACATAATAACCATGATTTTTAAAAAAATAATTATAAAGCTCTTAGTCGTATCATCATCTTGAATAAGTCTAAAACGTTATTCTCCTTCTATTATTATCATAATCATCATAATTCACCATCAACATCACCATCATCATTATCACCATCACCATTATCATCACCTGACAAGAGACAATGTACTTCACAAAATATATTGGGATATGATTCATATTTTTGAATGAGAAATTCTTGTTTCCACACTGACCTTCTGCACTTTTGCATACAATAGATACATTTGGTAATATTACATTGCAAAATGCTGAGAATTTAACTTACAAGACAGTGGAAGTTCATATACTACTGTACACCTATCAAGTCTTACTACAAAAAAAGAAATCCTTATACATGCCACACAACCCTTCGGCAAGCTAGAGTGATCTCCCTATACATATTATGTGTGTATGCACCTGAAGAGATACAACATAAAATACAATGCATACACTTCTACCTGCTCCGTTCTTTAAACACAATAGCAAAAAGGCAAAAAAAAAAGGGGGGGGATGTCCCAAAGGGCACTTTATCTACAAAGAAATATCAATGTCTCCATTATCCTTGTTCCAAATTATGCATGATCTCTTTCTACTTTGAAAAGATCATCCAGGTATTATGTATAGACTGTATGCTTCTATAAATAATCATCACTCTTCAGTGAATATAATACGGATGATGAGAATAATATACGTAAAATTATTTACAATTATTGCACAACAGCCTTTCCATAAAGCTGTACACACCAATAGCAGATTATTCTGTTAAATCATTTGGCACTGTATTATCCAATAAGCCTTGACAGGCTAATCCCAGGCTTAGCTGAGCACTGGCTGGTGAGTGGATGTCAGAAAACTTTCCCCAAAGAATGCGTAGTGACGCAGGAAATGATTAATCATTGTAACTTTTCAAGGAAAGATTGAAGGGGGGGGGGGAGGGTTGAAGGGGGAGGAGGAAGGGGGGGAGAAACCCTCTGGTTGCCTCAAGAAGAAGACCCTAAACTGCTGCTGTAAGATAAACCATTGGACGTGACAGTTCACTTAACTGGGTTTTCTCACTCGCCCTAAATCATATCGGCATAGCTCATGCCAACACTGCATTCCACTTGACCTTTGCGTGACATGCTATACCCACAGTCACATGACTTCACATGGAAGGAGGAGGGGGGGGGGGGGAGGGGATAGGGCAGCTCAATCCATGTCTCTGATGCTTCCATGCTGCTAACATTCACAGGCACGATGCTTCAATGCTACTGCACTGGCATGTTCAGCCCTCACAAATACTTGCATGTCTCTCTTACATGCACTTCAATCAAAGTGTCTGCCTGTTTTATAATGAGTTAATCCCATTGGTTTCTCCACTGATCATGAACGTGTCAGGAGTGTCTCGTACAGCTGATCTTGCCGGATAAGTCCAATTTATGATATTGTTCTCACTCGGATCAGCGCTAGAATATGTCTCATCCACCTGAAAAGCATTGAGGTATTTATTAAAGATGACTACTGTGGTGGGAACAAGGTCTTGGAATGGTTGGCTTTATGAAAAAGAATAAGGCCACATAGAGATTTATTTGATAGCCTGAATAAAAGTCACCCTTGGCGTGTTTTGTTCCACACTTTCCTTGGCATGATCCATGTTTACCGTGCCATACACTGGGACCTCATTACAGTGAGGTCAGAAATGACATGATTGTCCCTTTTATTTCCTTGTGGTGCTGGTCTACTTGTAGTTCAGCACTCTCTGTCCTTTGATTAGAAAATATTCAAAGTACCGGCACTGGGGCCCGTTGCATAAAAGTTACAATTATGGTAACTTTGCCATCCAATGGTAACTACCATGGTAACAATGCTCAACAGCCAATCAAAATCAAGAATTCCATGGAAGTTACCATTGGATGGCAAAGTTACCATAATTGTAACTTTTATGCAACAAGCCCCTGATGTTCGGTAAACATAGGTTACTGTTACTGCTGCTGTTATCAAATCAAACAAAAATACTATAATCTTTACAAAAATTACCAACTGAAGCATAGAGGCAAATGCGTGATGGAAAGAGACATTGTCTTACATTCACAACATGTGCACTACTCTCTATGCCATTAAAGGTATGTGTACTACACAACTAATGAACTTGTATGCACTACGTGTGGCTATATTGCACTGAAAGTCAAATGCGGATACAGGGTGCATTGAGTTTTTATGGGCCTTTGATGCACTCGAGTACATGAAGTATAGTGACTTTTGATGCATGGACTGTGTGGGTGCATATTCTCAGAGGTATATTACAACGAGTATCGACACTTCAACAGAAGGAGAAACTTAAGACTATTGACGTTTAGGCTCTGAGAGCCATCGAGAGTACTCTAGCACTCTCTTGACCATTCTATTGTTGTTTAGAAACCTCCCTTTATTCATTATTCTTTCTACTTAATTATGTAGGTCATCGAGGTCATCTGTAATGAACTTTGATGGCAGTATTCTGAAACTCATTACTCAGGCATTACATCTCTCTTATGAAGCATTTTGCTGGTAATGAGAGAACTTAGGGAAGATAAAGAAAAATGTTACATTCATGACCATCTTGCCTACTTGAAAACAATGAATCTACTTGCCTGCTGCATGTAGTCTAAATACTTTACATAACAGAACTACATATAAAAGAGATGAACAAATGGGCAAGATACAATGTATCTCATGCATCACAACAGTTTTATAGACACTACATTCAAGTAGTTTTGATTGTAATTTTACCCTTGATTTATTCACTACCATCATAGTAAATTTGCAAATTCTTCATAGAATGTCTTGAAATTTATGAGTTACAAAAGTGGGACCTAGGCCAATTGCTACATGTATCTACACAGAGGAAACCCCCCTCACCATTTGTTGTCTCTGATCCCAGAGCAATTAATGACTTATAATCAATTAGCTTACACTTGTTTTCAAAAATACCATAGAGCTCTCACTTAAAACTGCTACTGCCAAGGCAGGGGTGGATCCAGGAATTCTGTAAAGGGGGGGCGTGACTAATATTTCTGGTGCCACTTCCGGGTTTCAAAGCTTTCATTGTTTTTCTTTTTAATTCTTTTGTTTTTCTGGTGCCACTTCTGGGTTTCATTTCATTGTTTTTCTTTTTAATTCTTTTGTTTTTCACGAAAAATAAAGGGGGGGGGGCGTGCGCCGGTTGCGCCCCCCTCTGGATCCGCCACTGCAAGGTGTAATAACAGGGTGGTCCACAACTTGAAATTTGAGCATGTTGTAATTCCTGAAAAATTAGACTTTTAGAATACATATATGGAGTATGAATGTGGAATAGTTGCCAAATCTTTTTTTTTTAAATTCTATTCTATTTTTTTTTTTTTTTTGGGGGGGGGGGGGGGTATATGTACTGCTTCGAAGTCATTTTGTAATACAAGTATTGAATGCTAATTGTAACCTGACATACTGGACATGTACAAATTTTGGTGACGTGTAGTGAAGACATGAGAAAAAGAAATTATACAGCAGCATTTCACAAACAAACTTTGGGCTGTATCCATCGATAAAGTATGTTTGGGGTATGTGTATCTCTGTGTGTGCGTCTGTGTGTGTGTGGGGGGGGGGGGGGGAGGGGTCCCATCGAAGCATGAATTTGAAGTTTGTTTCCACAGAGAAGGCCAAGCATAAGAAAAATATCTTAATATCTATGCAGGAAGTCAGTATTACTGGACCAATATTGAAGACTTCTACATCAATGAAAGTCACTTCAACATTTTTATTACATTATTTTCTTTGACACTTTTCTACAGTATACAGCTGTCTGCTGCAGACATGTGATTCTAATCTTATAAAATTCTGAGTGTGTGCGACAAACCATTTGGACAGTAAAAATTGAGCAGATCAGCATTAACTGGCTATGTATGCCCACAATGAATGTTGATGTAGTAATTTTAACAGGCACACTAATTCTAGTATCGCCTTTTTTCCTCCTCAGAATTATTGAAAACTGGATGGAGGGGGGGTATGGTCAACATCTAGTTTGTTGCTGGCAGAGCGTGCACTGTGCGTGACATCTACACTCGCCAAGAGGATGTACCCATAATGCCTAATATCCAGGTGAAACTCGGTGTTCTGGTTTCACTTTCCCCGTGAGATTGGACGCAGGTCGATTTCTTCCTTCCTGGAGAAAGACGAGGCAACAAGGCATCTACATGCAAGGTGCCATGCTCCTCCATGATCCCCAAGCCCCCACGCTCGTGGGACGCGCTGACTTTAGGCTTCAACATTTTCAGAACTCGCAAAGTTCAGTTCCATGGAGAGAGTTCTCTTACTGCTTACATTACAAGGAACATAACATCAATCATCACCATGTATACATTTGCGTTGTCTCACATACTATGGGCACAGTAATCAGTAGCAGTCAGCAGTTTTATTGGTCTTCTAGCATTCAACAGCAGGCCTGAAATACAGCTACTTGCCGCAAGGACTGAGTGGGGACTACAAAAGGAGTTTTAAGAAAGATACTTTGGTTGGATTAACAGGAAACCTGGAAGTTCATGCTTGCAGCATAAACCTGAACAGAATTTGACATCTACTAACAACCTTGAATGTCCATCCCAAAATAACTGACATATTGTGTAACCCCCCCCCCCCCCCTCAAAAAAAAAAAGTAATATGTAATTCTGACATTTCTGGGTAAGCAGTCTTTTGGTATATATTTAACAAAAATAGCTATATAAACCCAGGACAATTCTGTAGAAATCTAACAAAAAATAAAATTACAATTATTCTCTTTTTTTCTTCTTCTTCTTCTTCTTCTTCTTTTTTTGGCATAGCAGGTAATCACTGATAAAAAGTTCAACATCTCCAATGTCCTATGAGGCAACGACAACTTAATTTGAGCACTGCATTTACACCTTGAGCAGAATCTAAATAACATGCTCTGAAAAGTCATACAAGAGCAAAGATTGTTTTGTTTTGTTTCGTTCAACAAGCCTCTAATAATACTCTGGTCTGTAAATACTGAGCATTTACAAATCATTACAGCGGAGCAATGATCTACTAGAACCCTGCACTTTTAGAGAAAAAAAAAAATCATGATAATAATAATAATAATAAGTGTCAAGTTCACAACGCTATGCTCTGCCTGAGCCATATTATGATTTCGTAGCAAAAACAAACTGTGTGCACTTGGCACATGCCTGATCTGATGACTACCCCGAGTGTTCAGCGTGTACTGTTAACAAGCTGCCCTGGAATATCTAGCACTTGTCCCTTCATTGGGAGCTAGAAGTGCTAATTGCCGAGACCTTTCGTTTCCTGCCCACTCTCTGGCTGTCTGCGTATTGAAAACGGGACAGGGATGGGCACAGCCAGTAAAGAGAGAAAGAGAGAGAGAGGAGGGAGAGAGAGGGAGAGAGAAAGGGAGAGATAGAATATGTAGAGTTGAGTTGTTTAGATACTCGGTAGCCCATGGGGGGAAAACCGAATGCCGAAATGATACCGTAGTGGCTGCATCTATGCTGCTCTCAATCTTTCCCTATTTCTAGTATTAAACTAGCAATCATCAGAATTGTGGGGGGCAGCAACAATTATATCCAGGTGCTCCCTCGGAAAGAAAAGGAATACAATGGCAAGGTTAACTTGCAGTCATAATTCAATAAAGAGCAAAACCTGCAAAGCCAAGCCAAGCTCTAACTGGCCTACCAGCTAAGAGTATAAACATGACACCAGTACATGTCTCTCGGGCCAGCCAGAAAGAAATCTAAGATATCTATCTGGTGATGTGCACCACTTTACCGTAAATGTGCACTAAATCCAATTGTAATCCTACATCCTATTAAGAGGTTTCACTAATATTGTCATAAAACACTCAGGTTAAGATGTAGGATGTACCATGCTTTTTGTTCATCTAGTCATGGGGAAATCGGTAATACCAGTACATTTATCAATTCAATTTGTTTGGTGACAGTGCATGAATGTAGTTACTTATTGAGCTGTATGCACTTCATGTGCAGGTACAATTTGATTTTTCAATAATTTTTTCCTTACCCTCTTCTCACATTCTTTTCTTTTCTTTCTTTTTTCGCCATTTGTGTATTTAAACCAACCTCGGTAATGGTAAAATATCAAAGGCCCACCCGTCATTGCCTGGTTCCATTTAACAGAGCCCTTCTTTGATTTAAGGGCAAGTCCAAGATAAGGTCCCCTCAGAAGGCAAAATTTCATCTTTGCTCAATATTGACATGTTTGGTATCATTTTGAAGCTTATGAATTGAAGTTTTGATTTCTATGGAGGAAAAAATTATATTACATAAATTTATGCAAATTTCAAGGGCTTCATTTGCATAAATGTGAAACACAGCGTTACGTATGGGACATTTATAAAAATTCATATTAATTCAAAGGAAAGCAAATGATATTTGATTGATATGTGGACATAAGAAGTTCATCAAATAGTTTAACTTGGTATGAAAATTTAGGGATTATGCAAATGATTATGCAAATTAGCTCGTGTCCTATCATGAGATGTCCCATACGTAACAAATTGAGGTCATTTTTTTAGGTTTTTTCTGAAATTGCCAAGGTTATATTAATGCCCTTTTGGAAAGTTCTAATTTATTGTTTAGAGAAATTAAATACCATAGAAAAAAGAAAAAACAGTAAAAGGAATATTTTTTATTAGGCATTGAAATAATGTTACGTATGGGACAAATGCGTTACGTATGGGACATCCTCATACATAATGCATGTGAATGCATGTAGCTAGCTGGGAAGGTCTCTCAGTACACAAATGGTCAATCATCCTGAAGAAAGCATCCCAACATTGTAGCTACTTTTTGAGTTATAGACACTTTAAACAATATGTACTTGACTGAACAATTTTCAGAAAGGGGGAGGGGAAAGTGGCAAAATACACAATGAAAAATCAGCATTAAAGGGATGGTATAGTTTTTTGCAGAAATGGGGATTCAGTTTTGAGATGATTGGAAACCAATTATATGAATTACTAAAGAGCATACAATCCTAAGACTAGAGGAATTCAAAGTTTAGTGATGGAGATCCAATTTGAAATGGTTGTGATATAAATATTTAAATAAAAATAAAGAGTAATGATTTTTTTTTTTATTGCAGGTAATACACAAATTGTCCTTATTCAAGTTTCAATAATAGCCACAACAAAATTCAAGGGTATACATACTGAGGTGTGACTCGAATCAATGACCTGACTGCTAGACAGACATCATATATCTACTCGATCACTAGGGTTCCACGCAGCAGGTATTGCTTATTTATAAAAATTAATATTTCTTGTGTCAAGTTGTTTTTTATTGAAATGAAATGGCACACTGCCCTTCATCAATGGAAGTAAACACTTTAAAGTATTCAATTTTTCAGTAGTAACTATCCTGATAAAAATAGGGCATACATGTACCTGAATGCATGCCAATTCCACAGCTACCTAGTCTTTCAGTAGCCTTTTTGGGACTATCCTCGCAGATTTTTTCGTTGCCCCTGACTATCCTCAGTCCAGGAGTGCCGTGAATCTGGGATTTTCTCATTTGTATTCGTAGTCATGCACTCTGCAAAAACTGTGGCTTATTGTATGAGAAGTCTTTGCTGTTGCACTTGCAAATTCTAAACCCCATACTACGTGGTGTTCAATGAATGTGTGGTAATGAGACACATATTTGGCACAGCAGAGACAGAGCAGGATTTTTAAATGGAACCGAGTGCTTGTCCACCTGGTTTGAGGTGAGAGAGAAAATAAATACCCGTGAATTTCCCACCCATTACAGCCTTGGCTTTTGTTTTCTGTTCTTGCTAGCATATTTGGCCTCACCTTTTTGGGAGCTTGGCACTGCAACTACATTGCTAAGCTTACCATCTTGTAGTGCTAGATAGTCAATGAGCATCATTGGGTAAGCCCACATTCAAACGAGCTATTGAGAACAAAACAGGTCAAAGTTAAAGGTGACCCCTGGAAATAGGTGGGGAATGGCCATGGGTAGCTCCAGTAATTGGTGGGACCATGGCCAAATCTTGCAAACTGAAGAAAGCTCTCATGTTAGATGTTTGTCATCTTGTGTGGTATCATTGCTAGTGCTGCTGGCTGGGTTACAAATTCATCCTTACAAGACAGAATATCAACAAGAGAGTCACTAACAATTTGAACAGAAACTGACTCATGAATTGTACACTCTACAAATGATGCATTCCCATTGATGGGTATTGCACAATAATAATTTACCTTACATACACTCAGAAGTCTGTTTTGTTTTGTTTTGTTTTGTTTTGTTTTGTTTTTTGTCTGAACTTGCAAGCCCAGCTCCCCTTGCACATTGAAATTTCAGGCATACCTTTCAATTGAAGTTGTTCTGAATGCCCTAGCAGTTTGTCAAAGATTAGCCCGATATTGTCATGGTTAAACACTGCAAACTGAATCCAGGAATTAAAACATATTCTACTGTATTCTACTGCAGATGCAGTACATTTTTAAAGCGATCTGATGAAAAGAAGTGATTGGGCCTGTACACTCCTCCTACAATGACATACCTGTAACCTGCCGTCCAATGTCCTCTGTATCGTCACACACTTGCTTGGGTGCGCCCCATTTGTGGTGATGGCCGTGATCAGACTGTCGAGCTCGTCTCGCTTCTCCTTCAGCTTCTTGACCAGGCTCTCAATGGCCCGCTTGGCGAAACTCTCCGACTCGCCCCCTTGCCGGTGGCACATGAGGCTGTGCACGATGCTGAGACAGGCATCGGCGCTCGTCGGCGCACCCGACATGGTTCCAATGGTGTACGCCAGTTTGACGCACGCAGTGTCCTCGGCACCAAGTTCAAATCTTGTGCTGCACTATGGGCAGACGCTGTTTCCCCTCTAAGAACAATCGTCGTGGTGACAACCAGCTCCTTCTTTGTGCTGGTGGTATCTTTCTAGAGAATCCCCTGGATGATTTTGATGGCTAGGCTTGATGAATATCCCTGTTTTGAGAGATGAAAGCACTGTACATTAACCAGATTTTTAGCCTTGAAACATACAAATTGTACGCCAAAATCACACACAAATTGTACACCAAAAACCTGAACAATCTTCAGCAGAAACATTACGCAAATTTCATTAATTCACAACGAAACTTACTTTTCAATAAATAACATAAAAAAATGGGTATCTTCATGTGGATGATGGTGAACAAACACAATCATACACAGAGGTATGCATCATGCTCACAATGCCATGCTGAAATTTTAGTATAAAGATTTGTGCTTGTTTTTTGCCAAACACCCTAATTTTGACACCAGATTGATAACCTTGATACAAATTTCTTAATGTCAAGGTGAGAGAATACAAGTAAGTAATTTTGATAAAGAGTAGTTGATTTGTAGGTACAATACCAGTGTTTCCTTCATAATCTGAGCTGATTTAACACACTCACATACCACTACACAAAAACAACTCTGCAAAAAATACAAAACACAACAAAACCTATCAGAATTGATGTAAATGTACTATGTTCTAAAAAATTGGTGTCAGATATTATGACACTCTTTAACAAAGACTTACAATGTATTATTATACTACTACTAATGATAATAATAATGGTGCCTTTATCAGGCATATTACTATACAGTTGAATATCATTTACTCCTTCAATGACAAACTGTGAATGAATGAACGTACTACTATCAATACCACCTCTGCATCATAGTATTATGTTTATCACAGGTAATGAAAATAAATGTCTCTGTAACTGATTAATGATCATTCAAAAAATGCCTCTGGTTTCCTTGATGTAATAATTCTTCTTCTTTACTACTCTACTTGTCTAAAACTATGTAAAAATACTGACATATGGTACAGCACACTTCATTGTATCAAGTTTTGACAGGATGGAGGATGATCATAATATTTATTCACCTAAACAACCTTTTGCTATTTATGATTTATTCAGTTCTTTTTTTTCCCTCACACTCACCACTGTTGTTTGTTCCCACCTTCTTTCTCCCCCCCCCCCCCTCTAATCACATTTACAATCTTTGCAAAATTACAATTTTTGTCAAACTGCAGAAGATATCTATTTTGTGCCAACAATTTCTCATGACCCTCACAACTTTCACTCTGTTGAGCCAATCTGGATTCCAAGAATCTTTCAAGTGCACACAATGAGGATGGCATAATCACAATATAGATAATGAAATACATTGATTATACCTATAAAGTCAGGACAGTACTACCTCTCTTTCCTTTGGACAATTTACAGAAACTAGGTAGGGCCTATAGAATCCTGGTGACATGATCACATTGTATGAAATCTTCGTTCTTGAATCTTCAATCTTAGTTGTCATTAAGGGTTATATAAAAGTGAGAGTAAAAGATATATTATCACTTACCATATAATGGGCGTGGAGTCACTATACTCGACGAATACACATGAACAAGCTCAAGTGGAGGTCATCTTAGTCCATTGTGCAGAACTTTCAGCAACTGTATTGTCATTTAGGATGGGGTGGGGAGGAGTTCAAAAAGAATTGTAGGCTTTAGGAGAAAAGTCCAGGCAGTATTGCCGAAACAGTGTTTAAAACATTGATGATGCATTTTGTACAGTGACGACAGGACAGGGTGCATTTTCACAAAACTTTGTGCCCATGGCAAATCAAAGCAAACAGCCTCTCTTTCAGAGATCTTAAGAAATGAGCTGGATTCAAACAAACGAACATCAATTCTCAATCAATAGATTTCCACTTGTGATTTATATTCAATAGACATTAGGTTGAGGTGAAATTCAGTCATAGTATACAATGACCTGAAAGGTATAAAGCTGTGATGTAAATGGCATGATGGAAAATGGAAGGGGGAGGGAAGGCAGTTTTCTTCAGTTTTCCAGAATGGATTCTTCCTTATAAAGTGGTATTTGTATTTCCTTTCAGAATGAAAACAATGTAAGAAGCATGGCATCAGTAGATTTTTCCCCCCAAGAAAATCAAGAAATATCAAGAAAGTTATAAGAATGTGACACATCTTCCTACATAACACCCCCTGAACCCCTCCCCCCCCCCCCCCCACCCAAAATCATTAGATGACATCATGGTGAAAATCCCTCCATGACCTTGGAAGTACAAACACTGAGGACAGTCACATTCTTTGAAGTCTTCTGGATGAGCGCAGAAATTTCATTTGGCAAAGAAGCTCAATGAAAAGAAGGCTTTGAATAGTATTCCTTTGAGATGAAAGTCGGGTAGTCAGGGCACATTCAGGGACATGTATCTGCAGGTGCTGTTGGATACAAAGTTAAAGGTTCCCCAAAATACAAAGTATGTTGATTTGTGTTGATTTATGATACCCTCAACATCACTTTGCGGTGAAACGAATAGAAACATTCCATACATTTTAAACTAATTTTTCTTCTATTTTTCTTCAGATTACTTGGATATGCCCACAAAAAAATCCTTCTAAACCAATATTCCTGTTGTGACCTCATCTGTCAATCACTGCTAAAGTACTGATCATGTTTAACGAAAGACATTGGAATGCACATTCCCCTCGACTCAGCATAACTTGCATGTTCCCTTGCCAGGTCTTTTGTCAGTCACATTAATATCACAGAAACATAGAAGTTATGCACGTCACAGAAGTAACTTTCCGCACTCAGCCAGATAAACTGAATTTCGGATGTTTTTAATTCCATGGAATGAAAGTATAAACTACACAGTATAACAAGCACACAATTTGCATGCTTTTATCATCATGCTAACAGAGACTCCAACTCTCCCGCTTTTGACGGGAGATCTCCCGCCGAAAGCCCACTTTTGCAAAATCTCCCGTTCTCCCGTTTGAGATTTAATTTCTCCCGTTCTCCCGTTTGAGATTTAATTTCTCCCGCCCTGGCTCTGTGTCTCTTGTTTGAAATGATTTCTCACTTTTTGTCTTTGTATGTTGAAAAATAAGCCTTTAGATAGCACGAGAGAGCATCAAGAACCCTAATTATTTGAGCTTCTACGGCCTAAGCGGGCCCTGGACCCCGGCCGCAAGGAACTTTGCGCTCGTGATATGCGCTTCACGCACATCAAGTTGGAGTCTCCCGTTTGCTAGGGGTTTCAGGCGGGAGAATCTCCAGATCAGAAGGTGCTTAGGGTTGGAGTCTCTGATCTAATTTCATGTTGTGTGAAGTGCACAAAAATTACCACACTACAAAAATTCATACTTTTACAGTACAACTACAAATCTTGAGTGCAAATATATTCATTAGTGTGCTCTGAATAGTGCATTTATTACAAATAACATTTCACCATATACTATTCTATACATTGGGTAAGGGGTTATACATTAGTAGGGTTAAGGTTAGGTCATGAAACAAGAATGTGAAATTCATCTTCCTCTGCCAAGTGATTGAAATGGCTCCTTTGATGAACTGAACTAGAGTCTTGATGAGAGATACATTCTATACTACTGCAGAATGATAACACAGATAAAAGCACGAAATTATATTAAAGGACAGCGTGTGCTGCAATGTGGTACGCCAGACCTGGGAAAACTATTGAGCTATCTAAAAACTTTGTCATACGTACCTGTATGCCACCATGATGTTTAAAGTCTCACATAATCATACTGACATGATCGCGTGCACCCATTGCCATTCATTGACAATGCAGAAGGGGCTCGCTCTAAATACATGGAGTATTGACATTGTTGATTGTTGTGTGCTCATTAGCGACAAGGACATGCTGTACCAGTGCAGTGAGTGGCAGTACATACCATGACAAATCGTGCGATCAGAAATAAACTTGGGAAGTTTGGTTTCTCACACATGGATGTGAAGAGTTGCTAGGTGTGCTATTCATTGGAGGGGCATAGATGGCATTTAATACTGCACTATCGCCTAACTAAATAAATTTTATAAAAATAGTAAACAATTTGTCAATCTTAACACACGTTTAATAGAATCTATAGATCTCGAAATCTTTAAGGCTACTATTATAATTATACGGGCGACACTTTAAAAATCTGTAGTTCTCAGCCCTGACTAACATTGCTCCCTTGAGATATAAAAGGGACCATTTTACAGAGAGCGTGTTACTAGCTACTGAACGGTGCAGTTGATCCGAGTCAGCCAGTAAGGGTACGCCGACAAAGCGGCGTCAGTGGGGCTGGGAGGCCTGCGCGATCGCTGCCCTGCACTCGGCTGATAATCATAACACTAACACATTGGGATATCATTACAACGAGAGTGACAGGCTCGACGATTTCTGTTTGACAATTGAAGGATTACGTTAACGAAGTAACTTACCACTCTTACTTGTTTAGAAGGGATAGTTGTCTCTAGAATCGTGTCAGATGGACCTTCAGTTCGTAACTGATCAGGGTACTGAGCTTTAAGGTCACGATTGGGGCTGTACACTCATCATTTCGGCATGACGGTATTCGTTCCTCGATCCTGATGCTGCGCGTACGTACGGTACGTACGTGGGTAGAGCTAGAGTAGCGCAGCGAGGAGTTGCGAAAACAAAACAGTAAAGCTGCCATCCATCAGCTACCACACACTCGTGCAAATCCCTCATACGGTTTGCTCGAGTTAGCTCTGCGGTACGGTGCCAGCTAGCTAGCTATGTGTGTGAGTGTATGTGTGTTCCGTACTAGTGTGTGTGTAGTTGCTGGCGAGCGTTACGTGTACTGAGTATTTCTTTGCTTGGTGTGTATTCGTTCACTGCCAACACACACGAAATACGCAGTCATAAACACACACATAAAGTATACGGCGCGTTTCACCAGTTCCTGGAAGCCGAGATGATGGTTTCTTCGTCGCGCGACGCAACCAGAACAATGCGCATGCGTTACAATAACGTTCCACAACTAACCCCGCAAATTGGCCCGAAGAAGGACTTGCAGAAGTGAAACTGAAAATATACAGTGAAATGTAATAGAATCCACTTGCCACTAGGAAAAAAGAAAAGAAATGCGTAGCCATTCTTTCTCCCTCGTACCGATAGATGAATATTGTAAAGATTATGAGATATAATCAGGGAGTATGGAGACATTTTAGAACTGCTTTTCACAATATGGTTGTTATTGTAAAATTCCACGATGACACAATGATGCCAACATATGGGACATCAAGTTCTGTTTCAAGAAGAAGCTGATGTTGCATGTTATGTAATATTTCAAAATGACAAGGGACTAAAAAATCTCTCTATAACACTTGAGAGTGGCCATTGCATCGTGAATGGTTAAATTGTCAGTAAAAATATCGCTTCTTTCCACGTCAATATGTAGCACGTATAAAGATCAAAGTAAAACTTTGAGAACTTATATGAATGGATGACAAAGCCTTGTGATATTAAAATTTTTGTTTTATTAGTTACTAGCATTATTGTGCTTATTATGTGTGAGATTTTCAGAGCAGGGCCCGTAATAATATTGTACCAGTATACCAGCACTAGCATATTATAATTACGACAAATTCAGACTCGCCAGCCAGTTGGCATTTTGGAGTACTAGTAGGCGCTAGGCCTAGATTGTGGCGTAATAATGGGTCAACTTATGCGCGAACGCGTCTCCATGGTAACATTTCCTCAGCCTGTACACTCCAAAGCTTACCGGGCCAAACAGAGAGTTCGTTTCGTTTTGGATGAAGTATATAAAGCCCGCATCAAGACTGGTGATATTTGCGTTAAAATGACTGGACTTTTCACGACGTTGGCGTGTCTGTGTTGGGCCTTGTATGCGACGAGATTTCTAGCCGAGGTTTTCGGTATGTGTTTGATTGTGGGCAACTGCCCTCCAGGGCTGACCTGGATGTGTATGAAACTTGAGGTTCTGCTCCCGCAATACTCAATCAGATAGGACACGCCCTAGGCCTGTCTTGCTGCCTTTCTATCAAATAGTCTCACTTTATGTCTCAAGCACCCATCTCTTTCTCGCTTTTTGTCCTCATTTCCAGTTTCGGTCATTCTAGTTTTCAAGTCCATCTTTATGATTTGTGATTTGAATCACTGCTATAATCAGGTTATCGATAGCACATTTTATCCGCAATGCAATATATGAAACTTCGATATGAATTTGTTGCTGACTTGTTATTTTTATACCAAGACAGGAAGTTAAGTCCTGTTTGAAATCTTTGATCTTCCTATAGAATGACTATTAAGGATTGTCAAACTTTGAGTTCTCATCACTAGGGAATCTTCAAAAAAAAAATGATATGCAGTGAATAAGATCCATTGTAGAGAGGAGAGCGGATGAAATAATCAGAATAATGATTTAACGGATTTTTGTTTGCTCACAAATTTTGTGTTCTGTCATTTTCAGGTGCATCAAACACGGTTGCAGCCTCTTTGGACTTGACATCTTCATCATCATCATTACCATCACTACCATCATCATCATCATCATCACCACCACCATCACCACCATCATCATCATCCGCTGTCCTTTCCAAACAGGTTTTGAGGAGAAGAAGAGCAACCCAGTGCGATCCCGAACTCGTAGAACCTCTGGTCATCTTCCCGCAGCAGCGCGTGGAGATCCGGTGCGCCAAGTGGTAAGAAATAAATCCTCGCAGGCCAGCGCCCTCGAAATCAAAGGGGTCATCCCACGAGTCATACGGTCCATGAGTTCGACATTGAAAAAAAAAAGTCCATGAGTCATACAGCTCACGAGTCATGCAGTCCATGAATTCGACACTAGGCAAACAAGACTCACGAGTTCGACACTAAAAGCAAAAAAGGCCCACGCGTTCGACACTCCATACAAACGACCCATGTTTACGAGTTCGACATTACATCACGGGGCTTTCGGTCTCGTGTCTTATAGTATCCAACTCGAGGGCCTTGTTTGCTTATACTTTGAAATAAAATAAAAAATCGAGTGAAAATTTTCACTCTTGAAGGAGTAAATATCAGAAAAGTGTGAACCTTAGAGTGGAATTGCAGTGAATTTTGAGTGAAAAGGTTCTCCATTTTCACTAATTTTGGGGTGACCTTATAGGGATCACTCCAAAATCCGCTTTGAGTGATCCCCGAGGTTACTCCAACATTTTGTGAAAATGAACATTTTCACTCAATTTTTACTCCAATTTCACTCTAAGTTCACTCTTTTCCGTATTTATTCCTTCGAGAGTGACGATTTTTCGGGAAAGGGGTACATTTTAGGGGCTCAAGTCGGGGAAAAATCCTGAAAAATCGCTGAAATAGGGGGTATTTTTGTATCTTTTCCAGAAATATTCTTGATGAGGGGCGTTTTTTAGAAATGTTCCCAAACAATGTATTCTGAAATAGAGTTTCGAATAGGATTAAAATTTCAAACCCCCGAAAAGTTCTGAAATAAGGGTAGTCGTATAGTAGAGGACATTTTCGCCACATGCACTGCACATATCATATGTCATACTGTTTTGCTAGCTTTCCTTCCAAAAACCTCGACAGGGGGTAATTTTGCTGGCTTCCCCTTCAAAAGCCCGTGATAGGGGTAGTATACTCCTTCCCATCTTAGAATTACAAGGGGGTGCACAAGCATAATGGGTATAATGGTTGACCACCTGATGGGGGGGGGGGGGATATGATGACAGGGTTACTGCTCGTTATTCCGAAGATTCGTTGTTCCGAAGGTTCGTTAATCCGAAACTAAAAAAAAAATCGTTATTCCGAAGGTTCATTAATTCGAAAACGAAAGAAAGATCGTAATTCGGAAAGTCTTGTCATATAGGTGCGTACCTTCTTCTCATTTTCAGATGGACGAATCTTATTTTATTTTTAATTAACGAACTTTCGGAATCAAGAACCTTCGGAGTAGCGCCACAAAATGTTCGGATTAACTTCTTTTTTTTTCCGGATTGATGAACCTCTGATATAGGGAATTTGTGTGTTTCTGAATAACGAACATTACCCGATGGCAGTGCGACCATTATGTACAAACACATTGATGACTGATGTATAGATCGTGGCTTTGTCCTTGTTTTTTAAAGGCAAAAGAAAACTGCGGGATCAAAATGACTGACCATGCATGGAATATAAACTCACCACAATTAGCAAAGTAGGTAATAGATATGCAAATATTATACGTCTCTGAAGATATGAATTCTTGTGAGCCACCAAAAACTGTCCCCCCCCCCCACCAAAAACAAACAAAACAAAACAAATAAAATGCAAAAATAATCATCCAGCAATATAGAGTCAAACTGTCATATCTTTGTCATACATCTTTTATAAGTACATAATTTTAATCGCACAGTCCGAGATCGAATCGACGAGCCTCCTCCGCCACGTGGCGATTCCAACCCTACGCTGCTGCGCACGACGACCAGCTGACGTCGAAACTGATGTCGACACTAGACCTCGAGGTCGGCAAGGACGCTAGCAAAACGCTGGTCATAAAAATGGCGTCGAAGGAAAATGCCGGTCGATATTACTGCAAAGCGGGCCCGGCATACATAGGAAACTACGACGTAACTTGTAAGTCATCTTTTAAGTCATTTGAATTTATTTAGTTTAGTTTTACCATTTTGTTGTTGTTGTTGTTGTTGTTGAGACGAGTTTCAGTCAGGAGGATTCAGTATATCATATTTTGTTGAATTTGACTTGCCTACGAAGCCTATAGTTTCTGAGTCTTCACACAATCATGACAACATGACATTTATGATTTCATCACTCGACTTTGTTGTTGTTATAATCGTTGCTATAGTTGCTGCTGCTGCGGCGCCAAGTACAGTTCTTAACCCATCCATACCCAAAGGCAAGACTTTTATGTATGCCGTAATGGTAGTTTGAGACGGAGGTCCTGAACGGGTTAAGGAGGGGCAAAGTAAAAACTTTTGGTAGGCACGTACAGTGGAGATTAGACCGCAGTGATGTCACCAACACCAGGGTACAGTGTTTGTTGAAACCATGGCAACCGAATTCAAAGAAGATGTTACACTTTATCTCTTGCCTACGATGGCAGACTAGTTGGGTAGATACTCTGTGACGCAACCGCCGGTGTTTTCGTGTGACCACAGCAGTTTAAGTATTTTTAGCTCGCTTGTTAATATGATCACAGATGTTCGAAATGCTCAAAATATTTTGCCCTAGTTTCCTTGGCGATGATATTTGTCATTTCAGCTGTCTCTAAAGTATCGATCAGGTATCCCCCACTTTTCTTTATTTTTCTCTGCAAAACTAGGCCATGAACGGTTTGGCATTCACGGGGAAATCAGTTTGAAAAGAGATTGAGCACATCAGCAGTCATAATAGATCAAAATTGGATATAAATTGCCGAAGTTATGTGAAATTGTGAAGTTTTGCTATATTTTGTAAAACAGTTCTCGTAAAGATTATGAATATGCAAATTGATGATATTTCCTCTAAATTTTCCATCGAGGGGAAAAAACTCAACTTATCTGCCATAAACGTGAAAAATAATGCTCTTGCTTCAGTAATTTTAAAGTATTGATCAGTCAGATAAATCAGGATTGAGACTACTGTTGAGACTGACACTATGGGGAATAAATGCATTTGAGCAAAACAGCTGGAAATGTAAAGATTTTGTGTACAAAAACATGAGAAGTTGTGAGGCGATGGCATCATCAACTCAGTCGTTTGCATATTCATATTCCTATTGACTGTTCAATCAAGGACCGTCTTGTTAAAATTAGCGAAAGTTCACCAGTTCATAATTTCTTTGATTCTCATCCAATTTTCACCAGATTTTTACTTTTTTGCATGCAGAATTTTGCTTTTTCTTATTGAAGACGGAACTGTTAATCGCATGGTCTGGAATTTCCCTTTTAAGGAATAGAGTAAAACCAGACGAACAGAAATACGAAGGTGTCGCTAACAAAATCGAACCATAGCAGATATGAGAAAGTTGTATGGAATTTGGAATTCCCCATAAGAAATCAATGCAAAGGATGTGACTCGCAACAAGGCACTCAATTATCTATTGTCAGAGTTGTTGATGTCATCACGCCGCAAGTCTGCCACTGACTGTGGACTGAACACAAATCTTCACTTATTGACATTATATCAATAAGCATTGTGATGTATCCTTCGTATCAATAATTAACACCATTATCATTATTACCATTATCTATACTTTCATTATTATCATAATCATCATTATTGTTATTTTCAGCAGCATTTTGCTACTGTTATTATCATCGTGATAATGATGGTGATTATTATTACTACTACTATTGTTATTATTATTATTATTATTATTATAATCATTATTAAAATCATCATCATTCATCATTATAATCTTAATAATCGATCGTCGTGTGACTTTTAGCATGGCTATTTTTTCAGAACTGGAGAATTTTTTTTTCCGTTTCATGTAAAAATTTGTTGCCAAAATCCGCATCTCCCCTCTGTCTTCCGCAACAGATGTCAGCAACCCGCGCTTCCATCTCGGTGAGTTCATAAAAGACAAGACAACATTCATTTAATCTTAACAAATCATAATTACATATTTCCACAAATTTCTTTGTTATGCGGGCATTTATGTCATTTACCTATACGCACACAAACATAAATGATACTCCACGTCTCCCATTAATCTCCTCTCGAGGGCACGCTGTGAAATAGTGCCTATAGATTTTATTGCGTAATTCTCAACGTTCCTCCAAAGAGCCTATTTCACAAGTTAAAGAGCATTAGCACTACGAAGTAAAGTTATCTTTAAATAGAGGAAATCGGAATGTTTGAGGTTTCATTAGCTTGCTTTTTAAATTGGAAAGATATAAGATTTTGAATTTTTTACATGTGATTAATGTTGGTCTCAACCATGGTTTCAGCCACGGTGACGATGACATTACTTGCGAAGCTTCGCATTGATTTTCGCTAAAATTTCGCTTTCTATGCAATAACAAAAAGAACATCTGATGTCCCTCCCTTCAAACTATTGTAATGTTGTATGGAAGAGGGGTTGCATCTGCTAATTAATTATTAGCAAATATTATAATTTCCAAAACAGTTTTTCGGGCCACTTTAAATGAAAGATTGAGACTGGAGATGACATCTCATTTCAATATACAATAATTGCGACTAATACCAGTATGCATGACAATACGGGAAACATTGACGTCCCGTATTTTTTTTTATCATGTGTCAAATTTGATAGGCTCTTACCACTCTGTTGGTTAGATTTTACTCCATTTATCAAAGTCAATATAGCCACGTGAGAAGAGCGTAATTGCACTTTAAATTTCGTGGACCACTACTTTGAAATAACCAACACCATCTTGTGCAGGCCGGTTGCTCGCGTTAATGACAAAATTCATGAGGTTTTGTTTGTTTATTTTTTACAGGCCTACTCATTCGATTGTCAGTATTATCATCTCTTGTATACAAAGAGAAACAACAACAACAACAGACACATTGGAGGCATTTGTTTATCATCTGAGTTCACTCATGGCGATGCTGTTGTTATTGTTGCTGATGCTGCTAAATAGTCTTATCGTTATATGCATTTGTTATCTAAAACAAAATGCTTCTTGACGTAATTTCAGTTCTCGCCGGAGACAGGACGGGGAAGTATCAGCCCTTGCCAGATTCTCGCTGTAAGTTTCTTGTCTTCTGTGATGCAATGTTTTCTCATATTTTCTTCTCAAGGAAAAGTCGGCACTTGGCTTTAATTACCACAAATATATTAAACAAATTAATGTGGTCCTCAGCAATCATTTCGTACTTTCGGTATTTCTGCCAGAGCAGCACCATAGTACATGCTCCCATAGGCCTAATCGTTTGTATTTTCTCTATAATATAATGAGGAATACTATGGTAATTTCTCTCCGAACCATGCAGTGTGGCTGTATACTATATAAGTAATATAGAATTCATCCGATGAATTTTTATGTTTGCGATGAACATTTTGGATTCCGGATGTTGTAAATGTCTGTGTAGTTTGTTGTTGTTGTTTTTTTTTAAACAGAAATGAATTTAGTTTGATACTTTCATGCATTTAGGCTATTTGATTCTTATATCACCCGGCATTAATGAGTTACATACAGGGAACAGACAATTTTGATCTGGTTTCGTTGTTGTCCCCGCCGAACGAGTTCGAGCAGGGGACTATGAAACGGGCTCCGTACGTGTGTGTGTCCGTCCGTCCGTGTGTCCGTCCGTGTGTCCGTCCGTGTGTCCGTCCGTGTGTCCGTGTGTGCGTCCGTGTGTGATCAAAATCTTCAATTTGCTACTTCTCTGTCATTTATGAGCCAATTTTGATTCTGTTTGCTTTATATGATAGCACTACATGGGAGCTTTGAAACTTCTACACAGAATTTCAGTCGTGACCTTTGACCTTGACCTTTGACCTATATTGTACATTTTGCTACAAAATGCTACTCCTTCGCCATTTCTAACCCGATTTCGATTCCGTTTGCTTTATGTGATGGCACTAGGTGAGGGCTTCAAAACTTCTACACAGAATTTTGACCTTTGACTTCTTTGACCTTTGACCTTGATTTTTGACCTATATTGTACATTTTGCTACAAAATGCTACTCCTTCGCCATTTCTAACCCGATTTCGATTCCGTTTGCTTTATGTGATGGCACTAGGTGAGGACTTCAAAACTTCTACACAGAATTTTGACCTTTGCCTTCTTTGACCTTTGACCTTGATTTTTGACCTATATTGTACATTTTGCTACAAAATGCTACTCCTTCGCCATTTCTAACCCGATTTCGATTCCGTTTGCTTTATGTGATGGCACTAGGTGAGGGCTTCAAAACTTCTACACAGAATTTTGACCTTTGCCTTCTTTGACCTTTGACCTTGATTTTTGACCTATATTGTACATTTTGCTACAAAATGCTACTCCTTCGCCATTTCTAACCCGATTTCGATTCCGTTTGCTTTATGTGATGGCACTAGGTGAGGGCTTCAAAACTTCTACACAGAATTTTGACCTTTGCCTTCTTTGACCTTTGACCTTGATTTTTGACCTGTATTGTACATTGGCTACAAAATGCTACTCCTTCGCCATTTCTAACCCGATTTCGATTCCGTTTGCTTTATGTGATGGCACTAGGTGAGGGCTTCAAAACTTTTACACAGAATTTTGACCTTTGACTTCTTTGACCTTTGACCTTGATTTTTTACCTATATTGCACATTTTGCTACAAAATGCTACTTCCGGCGGGGACATATATTACGCACCGCGTAATTTCTACTTTTCCTTGTTTCATTGCTTGTTCGTCTGTTTGTTTGTTTGTTTGTTTGTTTGTTTGTGTGTTTGTTTGTGTGTATATCTGTTTTTTGTGTGTAAGCGTTTGCGTATATGTGTCTGTTTAATGATCACTGCTTTAATGTATCGGGACGCAGAATGAGTAAGTTTATTTCTAAAAAGACAGTATAGAGTATTATTTTTCTTTCGATGTTATTCCCGCGGGATCTGTTTAACCCGAATGCATTGTTGACTTCCGGCGCAGCAAACGAGACGAACAAGGTGATGATGTTCACGGAGTGGGGGTCGTGGAGCGGATGCAACCACTGCGGCGAGCCGGGGGAGCGGGTCAGGCTTGGTGAGTCAGTCAGCAGAACCTCAGATTCACTTGCTGAAAAGTGCTTGTGAAATGATGACAATAATCGTCTAGACGAATCTTATTTCAAAATGTGATACAGTGATCTTTTGCTACGTCCACATGCCATTGCAAACTTTCAGAGCACCTTTGGGAGAGACTTGAAATATAGACTTAGTCCTATCAGTTTGACATAATAAGATAGGTAAAGATATTGGATACAATTAATTCAGGATGAAACTTAGTCAATGTCGTCTTGCGGATTTATCGTTGAATTTTGTGTGTGTGTGTGTGTGTGTGTGTGTGTGTGTGTGTGTCTAGTTTTAATTTCCGGAATAATCCTTAATTTGTTTGTTAGTTATTTTTGTTTTTTCGTCGTGCGTCATTATTCGACAAAGACCTTACTTTTCTCATCATGAACCAATAACGTCTTGAACTCGATCACTATCAAACTTTAGGTCGCTGGTTCCGAGTCCTTTCGTAGCAGTAATAGTGTCCCATGCAAGGCCCGGTGGCCTTCGGAGGAGACTTTCTTGTGATTGCCGTCGGGCCCGTGGTTGCTTTCCTCCATGCATTCATCTATAAGCATTCAGTGCTTCTTGAATTCGTAACAACGTAAAACAAACTATACTTCAACCATGCTCCAACTCAGTTTAATCAAGACTATATATACCGACATCTATACTAGTATCTGTAAGCATATACAGGCCTACCATCGAACGTATGACTTGCAGGACACAATCGGAAAACGAAAAAATAAAAATAGAAATGGAGAACTTTCTAAATTTCTAGAATGCTTTCTGATTAGTTATGCCAAACTACAAAAACATAAATGTTTAGAAACTGGGCGCATGAGTTTACAACGTTATCATGGTTCCTCATTGTATACTCTGTTACAGGTCTGTGCTTCGCCCGGACCCGTCTGCACGAGTTCCCCCGCGGCGTACCGTGCAGATCCAACGTCGTTCCGTACAGCGAGAGGTCCAAGTACTCGATTTCCCAGAGAAAAGACGAAAAAATGGTGGGAGCCTGTCGTCAGCCTTGTCCACGTGAGTTTGCGGATCGTCAGTGCATGGCTAACCATTTACAACAGCCTATACTTAAATAATCCATGATTTGATAAAACGTAAATCATTTCTATATGAATTTGTTTAAAGCTTGTTACCTTATCATGAAATAGTTCGCGTGCTTACGTAAATATTTGAACTTCTTTGTATTTAGAAAAATAATTTGTGTTTATGATTGTGTATGCTTTTTTTTGTTGGAAAATTAAAACAAATGAGATGAAAAGATATAATAATCATCATAACTATTACTTGGCTCGACAATATAAGCTAAACGGAGACATATTACAGAACTTGTGACCATGATCTCCCGATATTTCACTCAACCTCCTCCGGATTTCTTATTTCGCCTTCGAGATTCCCCCCCCCCCCCCCCCATCTCATAGTCGGGGCCCCATTCACCCCAATGGGATTCCCCTCCGCGGGAAATCCCCAGTGTGCAACCCTAGCATGCAACTACGCTAGTGGTGGTGGTGGTGGAGAGGGTGGGGGTGGGGTAGCTGGGGACAAGGGGCTGTACATCCAGCTCCTCCCCATTCAATACGTTTACATTCAAAACAGATTAAATTAAAACAAACCTTTATACGAATTTTACAATTTTATGAAAAACGAATATTCCCTTGATCTGTTACTGAGATTATGTTTTATTTAGATTATGGTTTATTAAATTTTATTGCTTGTACATTTTATCTGTATCATCACTGTAACATCACGATTTTTTGTATGGTTCCCATATGGACATGCAGGACAACGCATGGAGTTGGTCAAAACTTTTTGTGTCCATTGTCCGATTTTCTCGATAGAGTCTGATCATCTAAATGCTGCCCTGAAAACGTGACTAAGATACTAGCATGATACCAGTGATTTCAGTTCCATCAACCGGAATGGTTAAAAGGGGAAAACAAATACTCAGTGTATTTCTAGATAGAGAAAAAGTCAACAATCATGGTGAAATTATACGGAGAATGGCAACATGAAATCAATGAAAATGTTATGCCAAACCAGTGTCACCGAGGTGTTCTGTATTTTTCATCATTCTGAATCTGAACAACAGTACGTTGTTTACATGAAATGAAAGTGCTCACATGTGATAAGACAGCATCAGTGTTACTAAACATGCTCGAATATTTTCCGACTATGCTCCCATAGCAACAAATTTTTGACTGTGATATTTATGATACGATTATGGCCTGAAACATGACTACAAGCAATATAACGACACGCCATGCACCAAGGTTACACAAGCATTGAATGAATTACTCAGTATAACATTTAAATTATTTTTACTGCTCCTTTGTTATGTTGCCAAAATAGCAACAGGGCTGGTGCCTTTTCACACCTTTAATTCAGTTATATACATTTTGTGCCACAGAAATAATACGTTCTATAAGATGATGAACTTTTCTCGACTATACAATTTCCAAATTTAGACTTGTGTGATGAGAGTAAGAGCGAATTAGCCACTTATTTATACTGTAGGCTGCCATTATGATGATGCTTTTTTTTTTTCGAGCAGGTTCCCAAAGAGGAATTTTTGCTATTACAATATGTGGGACACTGTCAGAACGTGTACTTTAAAAATGAATGACAAACACGCGAAATTTGCATATTATACGATATTTGCCATTTCGGTCATTTTCAAGCCACCTTTGGCGATCATCTGCTGGCCAACAGTGAGTCATGTAAAGATAATGAGAGAACAGGCGTTAGTGTTTACGGAGTTTTACGGTATAAGTTGAGCTCCTGTCGTGACATTTCGAAATATTCTCTGTCCCTGGTTTCTTCCCGCAGCCAAGCCAAGACCGAGAGGAACCCAGCAATTAGTTCGCACATACGCTCTATCTGAAGGAATCCCAACGCTGCCGCAACTTGGTGAGCGCTTTTTTTTTTGTCTTCATGATTACGACGATAGTAATCCGAGAGGCGGCCTTACTATATAATTATTTGTTTATTGTTTGGCTTGTTGCAACCTTGACAATTGGACTGGTATAACAAGACATAACATAACATTCTGAAAATACATGTGTATTTTCAAACGCAAAAAAAAGGAAAAGTACTTTAATCAAGCTTTATTTACGCAATGCAATCGCTGCCCCCCCCCCCCCAAAAAAAAAAGAGAAGATAAGCAAAATGAAAAAAAAAAACAACTCGCAGAATGAATTGAAACTGGACAGATATAGGAGGGAGAAGAGAGAAATAGATTAGCTGACAGTAATACTTAATTCAATTAAGAAAGACGAAATAGAACATCAGTGCAAATATTTATCGAAAATAAAGCCATAATCTGATATTATTACACTCTACAATGATCCCTCCTGTAGTTAAAGTACGCCCTCATTTTTCTTTTTTGTTTTGTTTTCGGATGTTATATAATACGACCTTCGGAATAACGAGCCTTATTTCATATTCGAAATAAATGAAAGCTGAAGATGTTCCAACACAGGAGCATCTGAGTTCCTTCAAGCTTAAGAACGAGAAAAAAGAAAGTTGTCCGGCTCCGTTTCTAATATAAATGATCAACTTCTTCTCTTCAAAATTGATTGTCGAATGTTTTGCTATTACAAGAAGACTGTCCCCCTTTTTCCCCCTTTGTCTTCTTCTTCTTAAACTGAAATACCATTTCCGCCCCCTGCAAATAACTCGGCACAAAACAACTGCAACGAATAACAAATTGTGCATTCTTAATTTGGGACTTTCGTAATAGACAACCTTGGGAGTGACGAATCTCCTATACAACAGTCCCGGTGAAAATAGGTAGAACCAAGACTTACTCTATGTAAATAACCAAAATGAAACAACACAAAATAAAGAATGAGGACTGAAGTCAGCGCCTCACTGAGACAGAAATATGAATGTTTTATAGGGATATTGATTAAAAAAAACAGGAAAGAAAAAGAAAAAAAGTCTTAATTGAGGATTTCCAAGTATGCAAAAGCTCACATCATTGCCATTGAAAGCGATGCAACTCGACATTACACGGGTAACCAAGACAAAGAAATTGTGCGTCTTTGAAAAGGTAAAGATGCGATTATGGCGTTAGTCGATAGACGTTAGGTGATTGTTGTGAATACATGATTGTCATCATTTTCAAACATTTTTTTTTTAAGTTTTGAAGTTGAACAAACTCCGCAACATTCTCGAGAGATAACGTCAATGAAGAACCAACTTCTTCCACTGGGCTATATCATTATATAGATGATGACTGGCGGGGGAGGGAACATACCGAATATTCCACCCGAAGGGTTTGAAATGCTAGTGAGGGAGGTTATAAGTCCCGAGACGAAGTCGAGGGACTTATAGCCTCCCGAAATAGCATTTCAAACCCTGAGGGAGGAACGTTTGGTACATGTTCCCGACAACAAAAGTCATCATCTGTTATATTATATGGGTTAGTCAAATGCGTCAACGTCAACCACCAAAGATCGTAGAAATTCAGTGTACTTACGCGTAGCTAGCGTAGCCCGGCGCCGACCAGAGGCTGTTAATACGCAGTGTGCGCTGCTACACACACAGCGACTGGGCTAGCGCTGTGTAACCGGTCGCGGTGTTTATAGTGTACGATCTTTGCAACCACGCATGCAGAATTAGAACACAACACACTCGATCGCGCAGAGCCAAATTCACTGTGCGCGCGTGGGTGGCGGGCCGGTCCTGGGCCTTCTGTCATTTTTGTTACGTGAAAATGTTCTCCCATGGGAGAACATTACCAAGAATTTTTGCCCATGGGCGAACATAACGAATGTACCTCCATCACGTGACTCTGTTTAGCCAATCACTAACCGGTATTTGACTAACCCATTTAATATCATAGAATGACTAGAAGTTGTTTACAGGGGGGCATTTCATGAAGGAACTTGTCGGATAAAATGTCAGACAAGTCAATTATATCTGACAAGTTCAGAGAAATCAGCCAATCAGACTAAAGAATTTCTCAAAACTTGTCGGATATAATTGACTTGTCAGATATTTTATCCGACAAGTTCCTTCATGAAATGCCCCCAGGATTGACAGCGCGTATGCATGCAATTCATCAAAGGAGCCGCCGCGCGCACAGACGATCGGCAATCTACCATAGGATTACAGGCAGTGCAATTGTACTGAAGTAAAGGAAGGAGGTGTGTCTCATTTCAGCGCTTCCTATTGGCTACATTCTTGAACCCATTTTATAATATGCAATAAATGCAACACAGCGACAGGCTCAATGCATACACATATCTCTCTGCGATATATTGCCCGTACCCGGTACCCATAGTGTGTGTGTCATGTCTCCGCGAACGATCAGCTGGGCGAGCGAGAATGCTCACTGTGCTACCGCTACAGATTGTATAGAGTTCTGTGTGTGCGACCTGAGCCTGCGAGCTGGCGCGAGCTGTATATAACCCGTATACATCGTGTGCGTGTGTGTGCGTCCAAGAACGATGATAGATCTTTCGCCACGCACTGACGCGGGATACCAGCGCGCAAACGCTGCATGTCGGTGTTTGTCTTTTGTTTTTCTATGTTTTTTGTACCGCTCTCGACGTCGACACGGAGGAGGAGCGCGGACGAAACCCGAACGGGAAATAGAAGAGACCCTCCCGCTGCCGACGGCACCGGTCTCGGGGGCCCGGAGCCGGCGGCTTCGGAGGAGATAGCCGCACAAAATAAAGCACGGGAAGGCATGGGGCCGATCCTTACGCGATTATAATATAGGATGACTGGCGGGGGAGGGAACATACCGAATGTTCCACCCGAAGGGTTTGAAATGCTATTGAGGGAGGTTATAAGTCCCGAGACGAAGTCGAGGGACTTATAGCACTCCCTCAATAGCATTTCAAACCCTGAGCGTGGAACGTTTGGTACATGTTCCCGACAACAAAAGTCATCATCTGTTACATTGGGTTAGTCAAATACGTCAACGTCAACCACCAAAGATCGTAGAGATTTCAGTGTACGAACTTTGCAGCCATGCACGGCCACCATGTACCAGCCAAAGAGATTATACCTATAGAGTAAGTAGTCGCCATACGCGTGTGTACAAATAGTGCGTCCAAAATTGAAGAGGGAGCGCACACTCAGCTCCTGGCACTGGATCTAAGTCTACGTTCAAGTCATTGATCTTCTCATATCATATCTGGAATGATATGTTATTCTTCATTACACATTTTCATTTTCAGAATCTCAATGTGTTTATTTGTTTGAATATTAGTTTTTACGATGGTATCATATCATTTGAACCATTTGGTAGAGTCCAGACCTTTTTGTTGTTCGCAAAATAAAGAGTGGGAACTTGGGTGTAGACTAGACAGTACTTGAGCATTATGACGTGTGTTTCGCGTACATTCCCACTCAAGCCATAAAATCAAACAACCTCAGCACCATTATGACGCTTAAACATGACCATTGTGACGTCACAATAAAACAACGCAAGGTCACTGCGCCGAATATTCAAGTCGAGCGCATTAAACAGTGCGCTGCCAGGATCCGTGCAATGGCGGCTCCCACAACGGGAAATGGCAGCTCCCTCGCGCGGCTGCCTCCCCACTGGACTACGCCCTCTTGTGTTATAATCTCTTTGGTACCAGCATAGCATGCATGTGCAGCTAGCACTACGCACTACATAGCTCGCTCGCGCAGAACCAAATTCACTGTGCGCGCGCGGTCCTAGGCCTTCTGTCATTATGTTACGTGGAAATGTTTTCCCATGGGAGAACATTACCAAGAATGTTCGCCCACGGGAGAACATAACGAATATACCTCCATCACGTGACCGGTATTTGGCTAACCCATTTAATATATTGTGATATAGACAGGCACCCTAATCTATTTATCACATTCTGTGCATATCTTTATAAAACAATGTGTGTTGCTGAAAATCAGAGAGCTGGACCGAACTTGCCCTTCATAGCAACAACTACCTCGGGAAACTGGATTCCAAATATTGAATGCATTGATATGTATACACGCGTGAATCTCTTATTTCTCGTTATAGTCAATATACTCTCATGGCATACTGTCGTCTCTTTCAGTTAAACGACGCGTTTACTATGAAAACATCGGAGACAACGCAGAGCTGGTCTGTCCTGAGTAAGTACGATTTTACTCACTATGTACGAAGTCTTGGTATCGATTTTTACCGTCTAGCTTCTCTGTATATACTTTGATTGAGTCAAGAGGACGGTTAACTGACCTGGCCATCGGTGATCATGCTTAACCAAGATAGGTGTGTTAACGCACAGAGAATTTACTCAAGGTGTAACCCCCCCCCCCAAAAAAAAAAAACAAAAACAAAAACAAAAACACCACCACCAACAACAACTACAATAGCTAATGTAAACACCTTACTTTCGTATTCATGGAAATGTAATATTTGTTTCATTTCTATTTGAGAATATGGCTAGGTAGCACATATTCAGCTGTAAATCTTTTTTTTTTCAACGTTATAATGTGAATATGATTTCTTTTTTGAAACGCTGATTTAATTGAATCTGATCATTCGACTACCCCCTTACAGAGCTGGAGTGACCCACGGGGTGCGATGGACGAACGGTTCGATCTCGCTCAGTCAGGTGGAGTTGTTGAAGTCAAACGGTCGAGTGTGGATTGATGGGTTGAGCCGTCTGAGGATCGACGATGTGCAACGTTCTGACGCTGGTAACTTCACCTGCTGGTTCCAAGACGAGAAACTCGCTGTGGTCATGATCAAAGGTTTGCAACCTGTCTTTGAAAGTTTCGAGGTTCAGGCGAAGTAGATGACGGTGGAAATTACGACCATCGTGTTCAGTTCTTTGAAATTGCTTTACCGCCCTCATGTGGGCATTCCCATGAATTTTTCCAATCTATCTTACATCTCACATAGGAAAGACCTCGTCGGAAGCCTTATGCTACATCAAAGACACGCTCAAAATTGACGACAGTACATAGATTATGTTGAATTTCAGTCTTTCTATATTCTTATATATTATCTATATTGAGTATAAGAAGATTTCAATCGTTTACAAAGACATTTTGGCATCAGGATCGAAGTTACAGACCTTACGAAAGTGTCTAGACAGGACACGTAGCTCCCGGTTTCATTTTCAATACTGAAGAGCCGAGGTATCTCAGCTCTGTCTTGATAATAGCAGCCTCGATATAAATACAATGTACCTGTAATGTTGACAGACACACTGAATTTGAATAGAAAAGCTGCTAATGATGTTGTTTACAGATGATGTGTGTTTTGTCTTGTCCATGTATAGCTGAATATATTTATTGGGGATTAACCCTGAAAGGCTGATCTAAGCCTATGTTTATTCCTCCACTTCTCGTGATATAAAGCCTATGTTTTGTATATTTCTCATTTGCCTTTATGATGTATGCTGTGATGTACAACGTAACTGTCTTTTTTTTATCAGATATGTGCAAATTAATTGAATTGAATTGAATTGAAAAGATAGTTGGAAGCAAGCTTTGCTGTACCCGGTCCTTTCATAATCATATTGCCCCCCCCCCCCCAAAAAAATGAACACTTTCCTTTTGATTCTTTTTTTCCTCTTTCCGCAGTTGTTGAAGTACCCAAGGTTGACAAAGGTAGGCTCTCTTTCAAATCTTAGTGGGGAGCTTTAGCTTTGCGACGCGGACATTGCTTTGACTGTTCTCTACTCTCCCTGCGTGGTGTTGCAAAGTATAACTTTGAATTAAGCGAGGACTCAATCCTATACAGTATATACATGTATGTCCCCCCCCCCCAAAAAAAAAACAATCGGATTTTCGCATTGATAAAACCCAATATGATTAAACCGTCTAAATGCTACTTCAGGGCCTTAAAATATAACATCTTAGCTCTATTTTGCAGAAAACCCCATTCAATTTGGTTAGGCGGTCACAGAGAAATGTGGATTGTTGTAAAGCATGTCATGAGTCTGATTCTTCCAAGTTTAGCACTTGGATGCTCTTGGAACTGCATATTTATGTGTGAACACAATAGACAGAACTTGGAGGGAAGAGATTCCTGACATGCTCTACAAAATTCCTCATTTCTCTTTGACCACTGAAGCAAATCGAATGGGGTTTTCTGTAAGATGTGTTCGGCAATGAGTTGTAGTTTCATATACCCTGAAATTGTATTTGGATTGATTCACTATTTTTAAAGTTATCGTTGAGGAGGGTTCCGTTGTATTTTTTTTTTTGGGGGGGGGGGGGAAATACGGTACAGTAATGATTATCATGTACAAGTAAAATGGCGCCCCCCCCCCCCCCCCAACATAGAATAATTCCATCAAGTATCTCTCTGCGGTGTGAATTTGAGCGGACACAAAAATAGCCCAAAACCGACCGGGCAAACTCAAAGGACGCGAGGTCGATCTCTATGAGCATATTGTACCCATGTCTTTTTCCTCTGAACGTCCGCGTCTCGAAAATCTAAAGCTCTGTATATTAGAGGAGGTGCGACAAATGTTCTTATCGTGAACAAGATACCTTTACGAGAGTGTATTCACATTAACTATTTTGATTGCTTCCATGATTGGATCTACAACATACCACATTATACTTGCTTGACTCTTGTTGAATGTTCAACAAAACCGAATAGGTCATATCAAAAGACCTGCTGAAAATGCAACTTTAGGTTTGTACCGGGTTTTTTTCTGTGCCTTTTAATGATTTCATCCATATTTTGATGAATTTAGTTTCATATTGCAGTGCATCGATGTCACTTTGTCATTTTGAACCGCAAGGTGCCAGACGAGATTTCCATTCCAGTCTACCATACTATAATCGGGACAGCTGAAAAATTTTGTGATGTGTGTATATGTGTGTGTGATGGGGAAGGGGACGGTGATCTGTGGCGGAACCCATAGAATCCTGCGTTTTAGCATGGTTTTAGTGAGTTTGTAAGCATTTTTATGCCTCCGCCACGAAGTGCCGCCGAAGGCATTATGTTTTCGGGTTGTCCGTCCGTCCGTCCGTCCGTCTTTCCGTCCGTAATCTTGTTGACGGCGTAACTTCAAAACCGTTTGAGGTATCCTAATGAAACTGGGCATGATTATGTATGTACGAATGGAAGAAGTTATGTCCATCATCTTTTGGGTGTACATGCTTAAGGTCATGGATCAAAGGTCATGGTCAAATTCTCGGAATTTCACTATTTCCCCCATCTATGCAATACCAAAGGTATTTTCTTGAAACTTAAAGGACCGAATTCACGAAGGTGGTACAATCTTTGTCCATGGTTTAAACCATGGACAAAGATTGTACAAAGACCGAACGAAATGATCAATTTCGTCGACAAAATGACTGATTTAGTAACGAAATAGGTCATGCGACACTTGGCGCCCCATACAACGAAATGATCAATTTCGTCGACGAAATGACTGGTTTCGTAACGAAATAGGCCATGCGACACTTGGCGCCCCATACGTTTGTCCATGGATTAAACCATGGACAAAGATTGTACCACCTTCGTGAATTCGGGCTATAGTGTATGTATTACCAGATAAAGATGGGCATGCAGTGTGTGTGGGGGGAAGGGGTTGCTAGGGAAGTCCGAATTCCCGCAGTCAAATGCCCATCGCAGATTCTAACAGCCCTTGCCATTTTTTTTTTCTTTCTTTACAGATATGGAAGGAAACGCCGTGTACGTCGGGATGGTACTAACGTTTTTATTGGTGTTTTACATTCTGTTCGGAGTCTGTCGGAACCGAAATCTCCAGACGATCCAGTAAAACCTTCGGAATTTTTCCCATCCGTAGCGCGAGAATCTCGTTCGTTAACATACATGTACTTCCATCGTATCTTTGTTGCTCGTCGTCTTCAACTCATCGAGAAACACTCGAGGATGTGAGGAAGCAGACACCCTGCCCGGTGTATCGATGTATCGTGACAAAATGCGTGAACGATTCGATATCATAGCTATTAAAAGATGGATGTTTGTACATTATTATTGGGGACGCCGAGAACTAGCTGTCCAATGGGCGCGGTGCCAGCCGCGTGCCAAAGACTATCATCAGCCAATGAGAAAACTGGGTGTTAGTGACATTCAGATCCAACTCTGAGACCTGGCTCACTTGCTTGCTGGGCTTTATCAAAGATGTGTAATCGTTAGAGCACCGATCAAACTCACTGGTTGTGCTTGGTTGTTGCCGTGGTAAGTGCAATTATACCCTGCAATAATTGTTATGAGGCATTGGGGGTTTTGATTTTATGTAATATTGAGGGGTGGGTGGGAGAACGTTATTTTTCAGAAATTGCCAGTTTGCCAGAGCAACAGATGTCATGTTAAAACTACGCAGAGCTCTTCAATTAAATTACTGTAATCAACCTAAATGCGTCACTCAACATCGACGTCATAAAGGATTTGATATATCACACGATTGATACCTGTAATAAAATAATTTATTCATTTGATACATCCAATCAAACATGACTCACACGTATCAGTCATTGCTTCATGCCGTACATTTGTATAATTATTGTTAGATGATTTACAATAACAAAAACAACAACACGGAAATATAATATCATTGCGCCATTTAAGTATCAGCGTTACATCTGCGTATGCATGAAATAACTAACAGACATCTTCAGTGACGAAACATAACATAGCTTGTCATAAATGGACACGTTACCTTTGAATTTCACATTTATGTAGGTCTTTTTAAATGAATTGATTGCCGATTAGCATGTCGGCAGGGGGAATGCACGAATGACTTTCCCCTCGTACTTGACAGTATTCGTAGAATTGAGAGGAAAGGAACGGTTGAATTTCAACCAAAGAGGGCGTCAGTCATTGATAGCTATCATAATCTACTCGCTAATGTTTCAGAGAATTCTGACTCCCCGTTCTGACTTCACAGACACTATATCGCTCCAGTTGATTACATTGTGTTTTATTTTGTGCGTAGGTTGCGTCATTCAGATCTGCTTAATTATTCTCCATTGAAAACCGTAAGGTATCCTTGACTATTAAACACACGGTCCAAGTGAGACTTTCCACTTGAATTAATTCAGACTACAACATCACTTGTATGTGATTATGATTAGATCTATATTGTCAGCACAACAGTAATAAATTGTTAATAACTTCTTTGTTTTTTAAAATACATTCGTGTATATTGATATACCTTTTACGTACAACATTATCAGCAAGCACAGGAAAAGAAAAAGGACGTTTTCTTCAACATGAAATAATTATCGTGCTTTTTTCTCTCTATAAAGGAAGTGACAATATTTTGTGAAGATTTCCACTAAAGATGACAGCAAAGTTGGCCTATATATACCAAAGTGGATGCCGTGACAAACCCTATTGACTTGTTGCAGTAATGAAACACAAACATTATATCCAAAACATATTATTCAATAATATTTAGTTAATAGGAAATTGGTCTCTACAATTAAAACTCTAAATGGCTACTGTACTCTCTTGAAGGCAGTTGCAATCCTGCGTTGGTGTTAAAAATACACAATTTAGTGTTAATAAAAAGTTGTGAACGGAAGAAAATTATTGTGCGGTACAGATGACATCTACCAAGCATGGGGAAAAGCTGCAGTGGTGGAAAGCCGAACAAAGATCCATAACTTTCGAGATGAAAAGAGGTGATTATGATGATTCTCGTGTGAGACATATTGAAAAGAACAAATTAAGTCATTACATTGAAAGGAACATGTTATTTCTTTTGATAAGGTGATGACATCTGTAGGTGCAATCCTACTGTTTTTTTTGCATGAAACGAGGATTTTCTCCTCGTGGTACTTGTATTCTTTACAAATTGAGTCGCTGTGACACAAAGACCCATCCAAAAATCAAAAGCACCCCCCCCCCCCCCCCGTTAAACCTTAATACACGTGTAATGTCCATGTCCGCTATCAGCTGTTCTACACTCTTGTATTTAGCCAAATAGGCCTACCGGTCAATGTGTGCAAGCTTGTGTGGTTATACAATAACACACCGAAATAGTTTCTCCATGTGGTTTTCTTCCACACTGTGAATTATCAGTAATACATTGCAGAACGCTAGACCTTCGTCGGCACATTACACACAGCGAAATATTATTGCACTGTCGGCTACATTACTGCTAGTTGTCTGTGCCACAATAACCAGTGTTTTATAAACGGTCTCATTCGCGATAATATTTTCCCTCAAAGTGACGTTTACCAAATTCAAACGACCGATGTGAGATGACCTAAAATGAAGCTTTGATAGAAGGAGATGAAATATCGCGTCATCATTTATTTTCCTACCAATTTTATCGCCACTTAAAGAGGTACACAGTACTAACCCTTTTGTTTATAAGTTCTTTAGAATCATAGCCTGAAAAAACAAAAGCAGTTTAGCACGCTGTGCTGCTTTCTTCTTTTTGGCCAAACCGTCATAAAAATGTACGAGCAGCATGAATTTCACGAGACGCTTTATCTGTACCTTACTTTTGACTATTACGACAACACAGTTATGGGATACGTAATTCAACACCCAATTTTACCATTAGACCCAATTTGAACTACAGCATCCATTCAGTAATAACACCACTACACCTTAGAGTGCAGTGTATTTCCCTGAATGTAAAATATATATGATTACTGAGTAAGGCATCATGATATTTTCGATGTTTAAAACTTTATCAAAATGTGTCTGTGTATTAAGAGGTGGCATTATGCGGCGCCGAATGCCATATCCGATTAAAGAGCTTTTGTCATTGCTATAGACTGTATTTACAGGATGTGATATTACGAAAGTTCATCTATTAGCACATATTCAGAAGACCATATTTCTTTCGAGTGTTCAGCATCGTGCTTGCTGCCCCTTTTATGCCCACTTAAAATCTACTTAGCTACTCAATGTATAAACATATAATTTCCATACGCGGAAGACAGCGGACGAGTTTCTTTCACTTTGAATGTGGCATACAGTACGACTTAGTCAATGGGCATGCAGGCAGCAGTTAACGTAAAAGTCAAAGTCGGGCAATGCTTTGGTCTTACAAACGATGAACTAGTTAGTATACACAGCACCATGAGAATCTTTTGGACGGAATCTTAGGTATAAAACATCGATGCTCACTGAGAAAACCTCTCTCTCTCTGCCATAAATGACACCGCCCCCTCTCCCCCATCTGCACCTAGTACTTCTCGGAGACACTTGATTTTACGAAGAGCCTCTTTGACGTATGCAAACATGTACTTTCCTGGGATAAAATATTATCTGTGTAAATGACTCCATATCCTTGATAAAAGACTAGTGGCGGAAAACAATATTAATTGGTCATAACGTCGCTGTGATTTTGTAATTTTTCAGCATTTTGGTCATATTTATAGTGGCCATTCAATCTGCAATATCGAAAATTTTGCGAGTGTTCGAGACTGCAAGATATTTTGGCTCAAATCATGCCATCGTATCACCCACCTACTCATTACCAAAGCACACAAACATATACCTACATATTATAGCACTAATATTGTCCATGCTGGTTTGATTGTGTCTCTGTGAATTGTCTGCTCTACAGCAGCGAGTGGATTTTTGTTACGTTTGAGTCTACTCATCTAAATCTTCTAGTCACAGTAACACGACACTGGTCGTGTACGATGATAAAAAGGGAAAAGTGTCTATGGGAGAGAGAGAAGCTTTGTCAATGAACAATGATTGTACAATGTATATCTTAATACTGTTTCTAGGTGATGAGCTAGAAGTGGCTTGGGCCGCCATCAACACGCTCTGATCCCCTTAGACTGGCTGTATCACTGAAAAAAAAATATATCGTCGTTCTTCGACGACAAAGGTCATTACTGCACACTCTGCAACTCGATTTCCATTCGCCCTCTCTTGTTTTTTTCTCGTACAATACCATAAGGACTTCGGTCATTCATCAATGAAGTGGCAGACTGTGCGGTAATAAAGACCATTAGCGATTGTCACTGTCCGCTCTTGCGCGTAGCGGTAGTTTGGGCTATGAACTGCTGTCTTTGAACACCATTTTTGATACCTTGATGCTGTTTGCGTGTTTGGTGTATTTGTCGTTATTTCTTTGTAAACTAGAATTAAATAATTTGAAGGGGTCTTTAACTTTAGATGACATCTGTTTTACTTCTATGATAGATAAGAAAAAAAAACCCGAAAGACATTTACCTTTCTGGAGTTAGAAGAAAATTATGGTATCCATTTTCACGTCTACATGCAGAAGTAGTTACATGGTAATGGTGCACTAGAAATTTTGAACAAATAGAAGTAAGAAAAATGTGTAAGTGTGAGAAAAGACAAGTAACTCTGAAATTGAGGGAAACGTTGATGTCCTTTGGAAACAACTAAGGGTAGTGCATGATTATAATGATAACGAAAATCTACTGAGTGAGGACAATAACAGCAAACATACAAACAGACAGACGTAAGTATCAACACAGGTACATTAGTATGTATGAGTGAAAATTAATACAGCCTGCTGAAAACCTACTCAGAAGTAGGTATCAGCAAGGTTATATGGCAAGCGAGGCAAAGGGGATTGTTGAGAATTTTCTCCAGAGCTTGATGATCGCGGCGCGTACCGTCATGCTGCCGTCTCGTCAGCATCATCATCGCCGTCGTCACCACCTTCGATCGCGGCTTCGTCAGTGCCGTCGCCGCTATCCTCGACCTTGAAGTCCCATCGGACCTGGAAATTGTTGTTCTCACCGTCTTTCGTGTTGCTGCCGAAGGTGAAGTTCTCCCAGCCGATGCGATCGTCGTCGGAGATCACCTGCTGGATGTCGCTGAAGCTGACAGAGCGGCGCCGGACGGAATCCGTTAGCGGTTGGTTCGACATCCGTTGCATGACGTCCATTTCGTAGTCGGCCGCCGAAGTCAGCAGGTCGGGGATGCTGCCGTTGAAGTTGTCGTAGAATGGAAAGCTAGCGCCACCTTCGATCAACTTCGGGCGAATCAGATGTTCGGAGTCCGAATCCGAGTCGGTGATGTAGAACATGCTGCCACTGCTGTTGTCGTCGGGGATGACGATGAATGAGCGGGGAGGTTTGGCCTCACCCATCGTGGTGTAGCTGGTCCCTACCACCGTTTCGGCCATCCTCGGCTCGTCCCCACTCTCACCGTCTGAACTGTATGTGCCGCGCCGCCTCCTATTACGCCATTTGGCAATCTCCTCAGAATTCTCCATGATACTTGGATGGAACGGGAATGAATAATGAACACTTTAATCTATTTTCCCGCTAGATGGTACATTTATACTGACTTTATGAGAAATAGGGGACGAGGCAAGTCTTTCATAGGTATCAGCCCTTTGATATTTTCAAGGCTAGTTTTGTGACCTCCCACAGAAACAGTCTCGTTGCACTCTGAAATCGTGCTCTTACATCGATTCAATTCGTGAATACATTATTTGGTGTAGGAATTCCATATTCCATGTATTCTCACTTTGAGCCAGATTTGAAGAAACGTCTATTATTGCGGGGTTTTTTTAAACTTCGATCCATTACAAACTGATGTTGCACTTTTCAAGTATACGCACTTATATGATAATATATATACAGTATTTTAATTCATATTACATATTATATTTTATTCCATTATATTATATTATGATATGATATGATATGATATATGATATGATATGTTATTATATGATATGATATGATATGATATTATATTATATTATATTATATTATATTATATCATATTATATTATATCATATTTCATTCTATATCATATCATATTTCGTGCTATTCTATTATATCTTATCTTATTCAGATATTATCAGTATATCAGATATACTTACTGCTGAGATTTGTTGAGACTCTTACACCAATAGATGAGAACTCCGAAAAGGATGACGAACAGAACACCGAGGACGCCACACACACTTGCCAAAATGATGATCAACATAGTTTCTGTTTAGAGACAGATAATAAGAAGCAAAATGATATACCGTGGTATGTATAAAGTCCCCCCCCCCCAAAAAAAAGGATAACAGCAATTAAAATTCCGATCAGCTTATGATGATACCAAGAAACATTAACACAAGAAGGTATTTTCAGATAGTTAGTTACAGGATGATGATTGTATTCTCAATTGGCGACAGTAATTCCCCGATTCAGGGAGGCGATTACACATTCTTTTGTAATAATGTGAAGTTCACTGCAGTCTACCTTTTTTCCCCCTTTTTTATTCTTAGGGAGCCTCATGCAGAATCCGGGAGAATTGGCAGCCTGTTTACATACTTATATGCAGTGCCAAATGATACTTTGAATACTTGTTGCACATTTTTGCTGAAGATTTCATCACTCATTTTTGTTTAGATCGAAACTGTGATCGAAGAGACATAAGTCCCATCGCCCAACTCACATAAATATCTAAGTAAACACATTTCCGAGTGGGAAGAATGAGATGAGCAAACATAGCAAACAAAAATCCCCGTATGATATTATCATTTCTTGCCCAACAATCTTGACGATTATTTTACGGAACTAGTGACTTCGTTTCCGCACTTTGGCGTCGAAGGTTTTAAAAGAATCATTCTTACGACTATTGCCATCGTTCGTCGGGATCCCCATCGTTGGAACTTCGATCTCCGTTTCGCAGCGCTCGCCGTTGAAGTTTTCAGGGCAGCTGTGATAAGATTATATACAATGAAATAAAATGAAATAGAAAAGACGCATTAAAAGATTGATTCGACGACACCTGCAGTGTTTCATGGACAATGAATTACTGTTTTATCTTTGATTACTCATTCAAACAAAAATCGGGTATCGAAAATGGAGACGAACAATAATTCCATCAGCAAGAATGATCTAAAAAAAAGCGGACCTGACCTGAGAATCATCACGAAGATCTTAGACAAAAGTGTGCTTATTGTGCCAACTGTTCACGCGAGTGCTACAACAATGACGTATATTATGCTGACACTGTAGCGTAATTTTGATCTGATTAAATGACCACTTAAATTTTCGTTTTCGGCCGATATGATGACTTAAAAAGATATCAATCATTCTCATCATCAACTGTAACAGCAACAACAGAAACTAAATCATGCATCAAGACAATGTCATACTATAAATGGCACTATATAGGACAGAATCTCGTGACATTGCCCAATGCTTACAAGATGGATGTGACCACTGCAGATAGAATTCGTAGTACCTGAAGTAATAATATCATAATATTGTGTCGGACAGAGAGAGAGAGAGAGAGAGGGGGGGGGGGGGAAGGAGGGATAGAGATTTACAGCTCACTACGTATGATATGTGTTGCTCAAAGAGAAGATACACGCATACAAAACACACACAAAAAAAAACCGCATCGTCATAACGGTGGCAATATAACTATTTACCTGCACGTTGCTATGGTCTCATCACCGGTGGGCTCGACGCACTCTCCGCCGTTATAACAGTAGGTGATGTTCCGGTTATCCTCGCAAGTCACATAACAACGGTTGTCGACAGGGTTCGGGTCGCAGACGACGCCCACGGGGCAGGGCAGTAGGTAACACACGTCTACTACTGTAAATTGGCCTGGAAGATAAAAAAAAAGGAAGGGTTCAAGAATAACAGAACTTTAAAAGCTGAGGTGGTGTCGTGGTATTGCAGGAAGTAATACATCGACGATAAACTCGGTCGGAGAAAATCATCTTCACCTTCTCTGGATCGTCACGTAAGGTTGGTATTGAGACTGCAAAAACAGGCCGAAGACGAATTGCGCTTGGGTTCATTTACGTCGTATGAGCACACAATGAATGAATGAATAAAAATAATCGCAAGAATGGTTGAAGAACCAGTATGTGATCATAAATGAAAAGGCTAAATAAGAAACTTCAACGAATTCAAGCGAAACATGTAAAAACAGGCTCGGACGCTCTCTTCTAAATCTTACTCATCAATAGTATCTCACTGAAAGACATCAGGGTTTGTTTTTTTGTCTCTTGAAAAAAGACCTAAACCTTCCTTTTTGTTTCCTGCACGTATTCTCTGCGCTCTCCTTTCGTTTTTCGTACTTTTCATTTTCTCTTTCGTTCGCTCCTTAATATCCTCGCCGTCCTTATGAGGCTTCAGCCAAGAGGGCACACAGAACAATACCTTTTCAGGTCTCCGGAGTAATTCGTAAACACCGACAATCACGCTCCGTTCTAGCCGTCAAACGCAAACTAACAAAAAGAACACGCTTCACACTAAGATACTGAAATGACTGTATTTTTCCCAAGACATAGTTTAGAATGATAGAATAAGTAGATGGCAAACTAAAACTAAACCGAGACTGATCTCTGTTCAGGGATATACCACGATCCCAAATCTCTAGCTCTAAGTTTATACCTACAAGTCAGTCTATCTATCTATCTATCTATCTATCTATCTATCTATCTATCTATCTATCTATCTATCTACATGTATCTGTGCATGGATATGCGAACTGTTATAATGCCTGGCTTACCGCTGTCATCGAGAGCCGCCATGTTGTCGACGGAGAAGTTACCAAGCTGACCTCCCGCCTGCTCAACGGCGTTATAGAGGACGTCGACGACGCCAAGCTTGGACGACTCGTCGAGACTGGTCCCGAAGACTAATTTGACTTCCGGAATCACGCTTCCTTGTCTAAATGGCAAAACAAAACAAACAAATATATATATATATAGAGAGAGAGAGAAAAAGAATATGAGAAAATAAATATGAAATAGAGGACATTCACGTTGAATAATGGACAAAGCTCTAAGATCATGGGTTCGAATCCTGTCCAAGCGCTCACATCCCTATATCAAAGGTTTATACCAACCTTGTCCATCTGGACCCAAATGCCTAGGCAGGTTCACTCTTGCAAGAATTGCGCTTGATGATTTTTGTTTTTTAACTTCTCTATCGGGGCGTTGATAATGCAATGGCACTATCAGTGCTCTGAATAGAATAAGTATCAAATTGATGGACACGACAGATTTCTAAGTGTGAATCACAGACAGGTAGTCTCTCATCACCCTTCGTATTTTGAATATCTTGATCTCTGACGCACGGGCGTTTTATGAGAAGTTGTACCTTTGGGGAAGAAAATGGACTGAATTTCGGCACCCCGACGTGTAAAAATCGACGAGGAGTTGATTCGCATTTTCCGGCCCTTTTAAATTCATTTGAGTAATAATCATAGAGGCATAAATACTCACAAGAATCTAATCACGTCGATGGCTCTCAGGTCGTCGTTCCCTTCGTACACATCATTCATCTGTCGGACAGACGATCAAATGATACAGTTAAAACAGTGTTGTTTCAAACAATGCTGATTCTCACCTATATACATAATATAATATTTAGACATCTATATTGACTTCCGGATCATCGAATTAGCTAGTAATTTCCGTTAGTTATTTTCTTACATTCTGCAGCCACATTCTGAGACTCGAACTGAATTGGTGTTGATAACAGATTGCTAGAATCGATGCAAGGATGCAACCACGACTTCTGCTACTGCCATATTTATAATCATGTTTCTTTTAATGTTGAAAAAACAAATGATAATGAAGATGATACAGGTAAGAATGACAATGTTAGAAATAATGATGATTATCATTATAACATATCAATAATAGGGCCTATACATGCCACTGATGAAAGTAACAGACTTTTACGAATTGTGATGATATGGCCATTAATGAGCTATTTTCCTATATCGAATCATACATTACTCGTGATTTTCCTCTTCACAAATGATTTGTTGGTGCTGTTGTTTGCCATTTTCTTTTGAGACAGTGAGATCCTCCCTCTGTTTGCGTCTCGAAGTGTTATACTACATGACACGAAATATAAAACCCTGTCTGGAAATTGAAATTAATTTTCATGACGTAGGTGTCATCAAAAGTCACGTGATTACTCACCACTTCCACGACCTCAGTTTCCAGCGCGACGAACTCGGGTGAATCGGACCTTGTGAGTGCGTCAGTGAACTGTCGACCGGTTATGCGGAAGCGAAGCAGAACATCATTGGCACCCTCTGACAAAAAGGCAAGAGAGAGAAAACGTCAGAAGACGTACCATGCAAATGTTCTATCATGTTATATCAAATGTACTCTGTCATTCCGTTTACTTCGACGTCAACTTCACGTTTGTGATAACATGAAATCCGAAATGCAAATCTAGACATATTTTAGGTGCCAACGTTTTTATATTATTCACAATTGGCCACAGTTCGTTATGGAAGGCTTGAAGGGACATCGTGTCAAAAACGTGTTTACGATGTCCCATCAGACCTTCAATACAAGCTATATGATGCAGGTTTCGCAAGGCAGCCTAAATTTATCAAGTGCAGACCATGGTGCAGACATGAGATTTTATAGCATTTTCTTATTACTTAATCGATACCTTAATTCTTTCTCTCAAAGACGTTCTAGGACAATATTACGATAACGTGATAGTGAACCTAGTTATATTCTCAGTGTGATTTTTTTGCAGATAGTGATGTCTTTCCCACTTTCTTTTGTATGACTCGCAACCATGAAGCGAAAAGTAACCAATAGTTGAAATGTTCTATTTGAAACAAAATGTTTTGTAAGCAAAATCTATTTTCGTTGAATGTACCTGTAAACAACGCCTGCTGGGTGGCAGTAGTATCCACTGTGGCACGGAGTGTAGTTGACAGAGCAGTCAGTAATGTGGATTCGCTCTCTTCCGACGTTGATGCCGACTGTTCAAAAGTCGGGAGAGCTGTCGCGGTAGTGTTCGTTCCGTCGTCCGTTGTTGAGTTCGTCGACAAAAACGATGTGGCATTTGATCCACCAGGGGTGCTGGGAGCCGATGTCGTGGTTGTATCGTTAACGATTGAAGAATTACTCGGCTCTGTTTCGCTGGACACATTTGATGGGTCCTGAGTCATTTCAGTCGTTGAATTCAGACTTTGGTAATTGGTCGTGAACGAGTCTAATGTAGAATATAGGGATGGCGATGTCGAAAGGGAAGACTCATTCGCCGATATCGACGTAGTCGTTGAAGAGGCATTTGTAGCAAGTGTCGTTCCTACTGTCGACGTGGGCGCTGGTGCAGTTGTTGCGGTGGTCACGTTGACAAATGCATGAGTGGATGAATTCGTAATCGTTGAATCATTGTAGTTCAAAGTTGTATTCATATCCCCAGGACTCGTGGTCATGTTGGTCAACGCGGACGAAGCGTTCGTCGGGCCAGTTGGTTCCGACGTGAAAAGAGTCGGATCACTCGTACTCCCTACCGCTGTTGTCGAGGGCACACTCCGTGTTGTGGATGCACTTCTTGTAGTTGAAACAAAGGTAGTCTGAGTTGTAGCTGTAGAAGTCTCCGGGCTAGTGATGATCGGCGACATCACCGGCGACGTCGGAAGAAGCGACGGAGTTGAAGTGACGTTGTCGTTGTCAGTAATATTATTCGTTCTGACACTAGTAGTAAGATTCACCATACCTTGCGTGCTATTTTCGGCTACATTTGGTGTTGTTGTATTTGTTACAGGGAGGGGAGTTGTAGTTACTACGGACGACGTGCTATTGCTTGTAAGCATTGTTGCGTTTGCAACAGTTGTGATATTCTCCGGAGCAAGTGTTGCATTCGGACGCAACGACGGCATAGTTGTTCGTCCAGTACTGATATATTTCGTAGTTACTCCTCCCATACTCTCATCAGTTGTTCCATGCGTGTAACTTTCAGTAGTTTCTGACGTTGTACTGGCTATGGTTGTATGACTTGTGCTACCCAAAGTTGTAGGGGATGATGTAGTTCTCATCAACGTAGTTTGAACCGTATCACTCATTGTGGTCTGTAGTGTAGTTGCACTGATGGTGGAAGAAGCTAACGTGCTATTCGTAGTTGTATTTGGTGTTGTAGTATTGGATTCGGTGGTCAAATACGTGTAATTCACAGTGGTGTTAGGTGTCGTGATACCAACTGTAGTAGTTTGATAAGTGTAATTCTGAGTAGCATTTAGTGTCTCTGTGCTGGTTGTAGTACTAGCGTTTGGTGCTTTGGTACTGCTTTCCTGAGTTTGATTTGTGTAATTCAAAGCGGAGTTACCTGTCGTGACGCCAACGGTAGTAGTTTGATGCGTGTAATTCAGAGTGGCGTTTGGTGTTTCTGTACTGGCTTCAGTAGTTTGATTCGTGTAACTCACAGTGGTATTTGGTGTTGTGTCACTGATGTTTAATGTTGTGTTACTAGATGCAGTTGTCTGATATGTGTGATTCATAGTTATATTTGGTGTAGCAGAAGTAGTTGTTACATTGAAGGGAAATTCTGTCGTGTAATTATAAGTAGCTGGGGTCGTTGTAATATTTGCTGCAGTCGTAAAGAGTGGCATCGTCGTTGACGATGTGACGTTATCAAACGTTTGATTTGACGTGATCGAAATATCATCCGTTGTTACGTTCACAGGTGTCTGAGAAGTTGATATTGCAGCAGTAGTCGACATAGTTGTGGTAACAAAGCTTGTGCTGTTTATGAGTGACGTGACGTTGCCGTCAGTAGTTGACACATTGTTCCCGTCACTGTTGTCGGAGGTGGTGGCCACAGGTTCTGATGTCGAGTTTTGCGATTGCAAAAGGGTGGTCGAGAACGTGGTCGAGGAGTTGTAGCCTCCAGTAAAACCTGTCGTGAAGTTGGATTTATGCGTGGAAGTGGTCATTGCCCGGCCGGTGGTAATAGGTGTAGGTTGGGTGCTGGAGAAGTTCGATGGTACAGTTGGTGTCAAATTGCCTTTGGTCGTGCGCACAGGTTCGAGAGTTGCACCATCCGATGTGGTTTGCGGTGCCTCTGCTTCCGATGTTGTTGGAAGCGGTGGCTCGGTGGTGGTCGAGTTGCCCTCTGTCGAAGTGGCGTTACCTTCACCTGCACCTTTTCCCGGAGGTGTGGTGCGCTCAGATGGAAACAGCACGTCCGAGTATAGATTGGTCCAGTACTCATCGTACGACTTGACAATAGTGGCCCTGTAGAGCGATGAGAAATGTAGCGCGACACGTGAACAGAGCGGAGTTACATCAAAAGGGCTTCTTATGTATTAGCATTAAGTAAATGGTTACACGATCTCGTGTTTTCTTTTTTCCTTTTTTGACATGACCATTAAGCAAAGTCTTCATTGATGAGCTCCCACTATTATTTCTATTCCACTCTAGAAATGTCGAGTTTATGCAATGCCACACCCATTCACCGGATCATCTATTTATACATGTAGCATGTCTATCTCTCAAATGGCTGGAGACTGTAATGTAGACATAGTCACAATGATGATAACATTTTTACAACGTTAAAAAGGGCGAAAATGGTCATCGTGATAACACACTTCAAAACGCCAGACCACTTTTCTACAACTATTACCATTGCTACCACTGCAACTAGTAATGGTAGCGATAACACGAATCATCACCATCTTCATTTCCATCATCATCAGTGCCGGACTCAAGTGAAAGCTAAGTAATCTATTGAAAAGAACATCAACTTTTCGTCGACTACGACTTTGTTAAAAACAAAAGGCACAAAAAAAATATATGGGTATAGCATTAGTCAGCAAAACGTCTCTCGAGCTCACTGCACAACCCATAATCAGTTAACATGACGTCACATGGTGCTTAATTAGCAGATGTGGACCAAGGCGTGTCCCTCATTTGACCTTTCTTCGCATTTTTCGTCTGTACAATGGACAGAAGTCCGAGAGTATAATCAATGATCTGTCTGCTGTTTTATCAGAGGAAGGCGAACGATTGGACGCACATGGTACGAAAACGGAAATAAATCCTTCTCTAAATATACCACATACTACCATAACTTATGGTGTCTCTTCTGGTTTGATTATTCTGCAATTTTTTTCTCACTACATTAAGATTCATCTTTTTCTATCCTCTTTGAATGAAGCATATTATACTCTTTGTGGATAGAGCAGTGGTGGGAAAACGCGTAATTATGAACTTTGTATAACGCCCAGATTATAGAGAGCAATGTAAACAATCGGTTCCCCAACAGGTGCCTCAAGGGTAGGCATCTTATACATGATTTTGTATTCTCCTGCCTTTATAGCAGTATCTGTCAATAATTGCTGATGTTCAAAAATCTGCATCATCTGTTTGATGCACACCCATGATTGTATGCACATGATACAATAGAATCTCATCCTCATAAGAATATTAGAGGTATAGGGCCTACAGTGTGATGCAGTGTGACAGGGTGAATAAATGATGATAGTGATGATAATGATGGTGGTAATGATAATGATGATGATAAAAATGTTATTGATTATGATGATGACGACATAATTAAAATGCTGATGAAATAATATTGTGATGATAATATCAATAATAATATACGCTAGTAAAACATGATAACAATGATGATAACAACAATCATCATCATCGCTACCAGCGTCGTCGTCGTTGTCGTCGTCGTCATCATCATCATCATCACCACCATTACCATCATCATCATCATCATCATCATCATCATCAAAACAAGCGTTTGAATCATGTCAACACTTGAATTACAAACAATCAGCACAGTAAATATCACAGGTCCAGGAAGGCTACTCCCATAAAGACAGGACGATAACTTGCATTATCACGTTCGTTTAAAAATAAAACAGTGACCTCATTATAGGCACATGTTTCTCCTATGATATTTGGGTCAACATCCCGACATAATTGGCCCATTTTTTTTTCTAATTTATCTACTTTTTTTACCCTGCATGACAGTTATTCTTTAGACACCGATGCAGACTAGTGTCCCAGATACAGAGCGTGTCCCATTAAAAAAAGAACGACGCGCGAGAATTTTGACAGGTGGGCTGAACAATACTTAGTATTTCGAGACTTCCTCTCTATTTTTTTTTTTCTACTTTTCCCTACACCTCCCCTCCCCGAAAAAAAAATCATAGTTCTTTCATCAGCGCTAGGACTTGCACGGCGGGGAACTAGCAGAAGGTTGTTCAGGAATAACGAGAGTCGTAAAAATGGCAAGAAACGTGGAGAAGATAATCATTCGACGTCAATATTTACTAGTATATAATTCAAACATAATATTGTGTATCATCAACCATGCACTCGTCAAGCTGACCTCCTTGTCGAAACGTCAGCAATCTTCACAGAGAATGAAATTTGCAAGAACTATCCCAAACCATGTTTCATAATGAGTTGATTTCAATGATAAGAGTAAAATCAGAGCAAAGCAGAACGCTAGAAGTTTCATCAAAATGAGACATAAAGTAAAACGATAGAGTTTCATACGTTTTCACCGAATGGTAACATTGGTCGTAACCGCTATAATGCAAATTAACTGAGGTGATGATGCCACTTTATAATGATAGTTCAGAACTCACCCTTTAATTTTAGCACGAAAACAAATCATGATGATTACAAATTACTTTTATGTGCATGGTCTGTAGTTCAGCAGGTACAACATCTTTTCCTCCAATGTCATTATGCTGAATTATTGCAACATAACACATTTTTTACTGCGAAGGAAACACTTTTTTCTCTCTCTCTTTTTGATTATTATGTTAAAATGAAAAAAAAAATTGTGAAGACTTTCCCGGCCAACGGGAGACTTATGAATTAAATTAGATTGAATATATTTCTACATCACGCCGTGGAAACCCTGATCAGCTGAACTGGTTACTATCAGGGGTCCACGATGAAGTAATACCTCGTGAGGTATATACCTCATGTATTTGGCCTATATGCCGTTGCTACCAATATCTCTGCTTTGTGAAAGGAAAGAATTCCATAATTCCCCTATTTTAGGTCCCATTTTTGATGAACCTTTTACCATTCCGATGATAATTGATACTACCCAATTTAGTAAAGCCAGCATGAAATTTGATGAGGAATTCGACTTTAACATTCGCATTGCCAGTGCTCTTGTTTTTGTTTTTGTTTGTATTTGTGTCCATGATTCTTTCTTGCGCCGGACAAAATGATGTTGAAGGAGTCTTGTAGGTGGAAACAAGTATACTGTACCTGAAATATAGGTCCGTTGCATCCTCCTTCTTCGACGTACGCCAAACGAACGCCGCGCCGAGCTTCAAGCTCCGCTCGCTGTGGGTGACCGCCGAGTCGCTGTCGCCGCCGCACGCCACGCCCACTTGACCGGTGGGGATGCGGAGGAACCTGCCGACAGGACCGTCTCCTCCAACTTGACGCGCCTGGATGAAGAATCCCCTGAATAGATTATTCTCCGTACCTTCCAGCAACACTGGAGGGATGCAGACAGACAGACAAAAAAAAAAGGAATATGCACGCTCATTAAAAACAAACAACAAGAAAGTAAACAAACAGGCGCCAGGTTAAAGGTATAGTTTACCATTGGGAGCAGTGATTGAAAAAAAAAATCGAGATATCACATTTGATGCATATTATGTAGATCTGTTGTATCACAAAACATCCTGCCATGTAAAGATTTTGCAATAAAGCCTAAAATATAAGGCGATATCACTATTTTTCTTAATAAACCATAACTGTAGACGGTTTAGTCTGGAAGCATTTTTATTACAACTATTGTTCACATTTTGTATGATTAACAATACTTAATATTAATTATACTGATTCAATTTTTTTTAATTGGTTGTTTCTGTCTCAACTCACACTTTAAAACTATCTTGAAGCATTATAGCTGGGTTTTTGTTTCCTCTGCAAATGGTAAATTATGCCTTTAATGGACTTCGTCATACAGATGGCATGAATGTGGAACCTATAATTGCAGACAAATTATAATGGATATAACTCTTCTGATAAACTTACAAAATACACAGCACTCACACACACTCACACATGCACACGCATATCTCATCTGATATGATTAGGTAGTGTATGACAGGTATATAGTAGCACATTGGTTATCAACGTTCTGATTATACATTGTATACTGTTTAACGTCGCTTTCGTCTTGTCGGTATTACTTGATATAGATTTAAGATCTATCCTAGCAATCGTCGTTTCGGAGAAAGAACGCACCCCTCATTCAGTTGTCACTATTCGGCTCCTTGGCCTTTAGCCAAGATTATGGGTAATGTTAAGAACCAACATTAACAATGTTAAAGTCATACTAACATTGCGGAGCTTTTCATGGGCCATTGAATTGCAGGTGGTTTGCACTCTTGGATAGAATAGTACGAGGTTGGCCCGAGGTTTGACCCTGTTTGTGCGACACTATAACTACTGTATATGCATGTTTGCCCTATTACAATATGTTTTCCCCACCGCCTCCCCTTTGTGCCTTGCGTGTGTTTAATTTCTTGTCGGCCTTATACGTCTAATGTTGGAGCTCTGGTGACGAAATATTTGCAGAGAATGGAGTATCGACACGATGGCCTCAAGATCACCATCTGACCCAACCAAGTTTGAAGAACATGGAAACCCACTAGCTACGTACTGAATCACATTCTTTTACGCTTTTCGCACTTATTCATAACCATCAACAGAACTGTCTTCTTCTACGTCTACTTCTACTACTACTAACTGCTACTACTGCTACTACTACTACTGCTGCAACTATGTACTACTGTACTACGGTTTACAACGTATTCCAATGCTAAACATAATCATACTGGTCGTTCAGACACCCAGAAAGCTTGGCCGATGATTGTTCCACATTTCAATGACAGACCAGTTAACAGTATGTATACAAATTTGATGCATTAATATCTAAATACCAAAGGTTATGCATACATTAGTTGACTAGTAGATTGGACATTTAGTTATACAGGTTCAGTGAAAATACCCATAGCTTTGAATACACTAAACACACCCTTGTAAATCGTCCCTTTGGACGCAAATCTCATTTATCCTGTTTCTATTTCAGTTTTTGAGATCGATAACCCGACACTCTGCGATGTGTATCAAACAGCGGCGAAGCTTTGAATATGCCCTATGAAATCATACGTCAGGAACGCAAAGGAATGTGACATTTGTTTGCAGTCTTTAAACAGCTGTTTGGAAAGCATCTGCATGGCATTTGAATGACGAGAGCCATTCTATTTATCCATGGCCATAATATGCCTACAGGTTATCTATCACTTCTTTTTATATGGCGTTGCTTTGGAATGAAAACATAAGAATCTTTACTTTGTAGCTTTTACCCCCATCTCCGATATTGATATTACCCTAAGATACACACACAATATGCGTGGAGATATATCCTACAAACCATATAACCATATAAAACTGAACAGTTTGGAGACGGACGTCGTTTTTCTGTGTGCACACCGTAAACTGTAAATCATGTGACACGAAATGCCGTAATAAGTCATTAATTCAATCGCATCAATTTTTCTCCAGCAGCCTCTAGACACGAGCCGTGATGTTCATGTTGTATTATGCGCTTTGAAGAAATACAACAACAGTGAGACACTGACAGTACATGTAATGGTATACAAAAGATTAAAGCATGAAAGCCCAGTACATTGGATTTCTTGATTTCTTATTACTCCATCAGCCACCTTTGTCAATCACCTATGTTGATAAAGGCGAGTCCTCTTCAACGTTTTGAGATGGCAAGACAGCGAGAGGAAGACATCCATCCTACCTCATGTCCCAATTCACGGACTCTCGACGAGAGAATTTAAATCTCATGCCTGCCTTCACAGCCAGTGGATAGCTATAGAGCAAAACAGACATCTGCTCGAGGTTCATCCCCTAAACAAGATCATTAGGACCTGATACAAACTAATGTTCATGGATAGAAGGAATAGCTCATTCCGTGTAGAACAATAAGCACGTTATCATCGTACACGTTGAGCTTTAGCAAAGAGAGGGGAGAGCGAACAAACAGAAAAAAAACCCATAATGCGTGTTATGGCTGAATTAATGCTTACGCGATTTTTTTTTTCTTTTTTTTAACACGTGGTCTGGGGTCATGGATGGCAGAATCATGCAAACATTGAATTATAAAGTGTTCCCCACCTTATGTCAATATACATAGTGCAATTCTTCATTCCATTGACATTAGGGCCAAACAGAACGAGGGTTGCTTGATATGAGTTCCACCCTTGTATGTTTGAACAATTGACAACAAGGATATGAAAAGCAGATGGCAAATCATAATTATAACGATAACAATAACCATAACCACAAAAAAGATGGCTGCGACAAAGTCACGGCTGGTTGTTGGAACACACAAACGATCAATGCCTGTTTATTGAGATAGTGTATAGCGTCTTTTGTCGTAATTTGCAGACTTATCTATTCTTTCTTTTCTTGGTATTTAGTCGTAAAGAGATATGCGCCGTGAACTTAAAACGTTGATTCGATTATCCGACCCAAGTAACTTGGGGAGGGGGGTAGGGTTGAGTATGATTAAGCACCACATCTGTTAATACATGATTATGACAAAATGTTGCTCAAATTCCTGAAATTTCAGAATATACACCCTGAAATTTTCGGAAGTTACTTCCGCACATGTGAGCATGATGTTACTATCCATTATTTTCTGTTTACTTACTTTCATTTTAATTACTTATTTTTCACTTTCTTTGGATGGATAACTTCGGCCATTCCAAAACACACATTAAAACATATTGTACTTATTCGATCATTTCTAATTATCGCCACGGCAGCAGCAACGTTGAAGGTGTAACATTAAAGTTGAAGTGAACTCGACAGTCGTCAAACTGCGGCTCCGGAGTACTGGTGAATGCAAAGCTGACTACAGAAGACCTCGCATGTCGGACCATTAACCTTGATTGAAGATTCTGTTTCAATAAAGCGTTCACCATCAGTGTTTTGCCCCCATTCCCCATGATTCGGATTAACATGCAAACAAGGAAATCTTCATCGATGAGTTCTGAACGCGGGACGCAAACCAAAACATTCAAATAATCTGATTAGTCTCCACTTTCCCCTTCTTTTCTATTTTCCCTCTTTTTATGTTATCTTTACACGAATGTAGTCGAGGTCAGTGATTTTAGTGGCGCCATGTATACCCGGTGTATATCACTACCAACTTGTGCAATGTACCGCCACTGAAACAAGGTGTGTATTACTTCTGGAAGCACGCATGGATTTGAAAACGAAAACATAAAACTCCGGAAATGGAAATGTCTCACTCACGTCACACTATATGGGGGCGAGTTTGAGGGAGATTGCTTTTCACTGAATAACAGAAGGAGATACTTTGAAGTGAGAGGGGGATAAAATGAAACAGAGTGAAAGGGGGGGGGGCGGTGGTGATTGAAAGAAGAGGTAAGGAGACCGCGTTATACTGCTTTAAAGGAGAGAAAAAGGAGGCTCGTTGTATGCCGATCGGATCATGTCTTTCTTGGCTTCCACTGACCCTTCAAGGCCTGCTGTGGCTTCGTCACGCTTGATGTTTTTTTTAGTGTTTTGCACAACCAGTCGAAAGTATGTATATACCTCTCTGTATTTTCTTTATTACAAGACTACGCCTCCAACATCTACCACCTGTTGCTTCGAAACAAACTGCTGAATGTTTACAGGTGCCGCAACCAGTGAGGTGTTCGTCTCACCTCCCTGCTGCAACCAACGTAGTATAAAATTTAGTAATTTTTGTTGCCTGTGAACATCATCCTGAATTCTTTTCGTTTTCTTCTTTAAAATCATTACATTGGTCAGGCACCAGACTAAATTAGAATATCCGAAATAACAATTTTTCTTAAAGGACAAATACACATTCTCTCGACTTTTTACCGCAAGGATATTATCCTCTCTGTTTTCTGAACGAGGCATGCCAAGTACTCTTTTATATTAGAAATATGAAAATTGATATGAGGAATCATCTCAATGTTTTTTTTTTTTTTTCTATATGGCTCCGTCACTAATGACATCACGAATTGTTGCAGTCTTCTTATCCAGCGATGGCAGCACCAAGTCTTTGAATGAAAAGCCTAACTTTTGAACTGATCATAGGATTTTCCTCGAATTTCACTGAAGCGCTCTATTGCTACATTCACTGAATCCACATTCATATTTTGGGGTAGATTCTTTTTTTTTAATGATGATGACAATGATCATGTTATTGTCATTGAAAGTAACATTGATTATGATAATTGGCAACTGAAATGAATACGTTAATACAACGATAATGCTATGGGATTTTTTCGTGAAAATATTCATAACTATCTTCGAATTTGAATTTGAATTTGAATTTGAATATGAATTTGAATGAAATCGTCATAAGCTGTCATGCATGCTGATGGTATATGTAGCAGGCTGTGCGATGTCACTATACCATATCTAGACAAATATCTGTATCAACTTGGGTGCTGCTTATACATGGGTGAATCAGGCTTCTAAGCCACAACTATAACAACAACAACAACGACTACAAAATCTACTCTTAAATGAGGCTTTTCATCGGACTTCAACGCTGGACATCACTGGTAATTCATCTCAGTCTACAATTTACCTTGAACCAGAGTTGCTCCTTGCGTGTTAATTAGAACTGATGTTGTGATGTTCACACCAAGGAGAGCTAAATTATCCTGAGGCGATCCTCCATGCGATGGGACCATGTCCTGGCAGGCTTCGAGAGGCGCCCCAGTCGGGTAGCCATCGGTAGCCGTGATCGTTCCCCCGGCGAGCCACACAATTGCCGCGCACAAAATCCATCGCCACGGTGATAAAGATCTGAACGTCCGAATCACCATCGCCGGCGAAATCGAGTCGGTCTTCCTTCTTCATCGACTTCGGTTTCCTAAGTTCGACAGGAAAATGCGAACATCTCCCACGAGTCCCTGATCATGCTTCTCTGACCTGTGTAACGCATATAACATGAACCCACACAATGATGCACGCATTACTACCCTTCAGTCTTAGCAGTCGGTTCTCTTTCAAGCAAGAGCTAGTGCCAGCTTTGAATGCGAACAATACTCGTGCACTGTTACGTCATCTCATATTGTCATGTTAAATTCCGAAGCAGTGATCACTTTCTCCTCCTTGTCCTCCATCAAGGGTCCCGCTACGCTTTACCAGCTCGCGAATCAACGCACGGTATGTAACGTCCTCGCTGAAGTTCTTTGAAAGCTTCGCGGCATCACTCACATTATATGTTTACATGGACTTTGGAAACTGCAGGGAACAGGACAACCGTAGACAGCAACTGCTTTCGAACAAACATCTACTTTGTGACAAAAATGAAAGAAAGAAAGAAAGGAGTACCCATCGTCTCCCTCCGCAGATACTTGCTCAACCGCTGAATGTATGTTTAGCCTTGTTGCCTCACACTTGGAATAAACTGTGCGTCCGTTGTGTGTGTGGTTTTTTTTTCCCTAGTCTGTTCCTGTTTGGCGACAATACGCGGTCTCTTTTCGAGATGTATTTTTGGGTGGGGCGCCACAGAGAGCTCGTGTGCGCCATTCATCGAAGCCATTCGACTATGATATTCGAATGACTCAGTTCTGTACCGTGTCGATGCCACTGGGTGTGTACCGGGTACTCACCAGCTTCCCTGTTCGGGGTGGTGGTATGTATGCATAGTGGTAAAAATAAAGAGCTTTTTTTTTTCCCTAAATGGGTGCGGGTGAATGATTACTAGTCTCTACTATAGTGCATATTGTAGGTGGAAGTCAGCGACTCAACTTGTGATTGTTTTGAGATTATACAGAGGTGAGCAAGCGCAAGGGATCTGGAGTTGTCGTTCTTCTGCAGTAGCAGTTGGCCAGTTTTTCTTTACCCC